>NW_017805783.1:4076345-4078506 GCF_001891065.2 Hippocampus comes | reverse complement strand
GCACTGCACAGTACGCGACCAGCTGCGGCCATTCCAATGCGGACCTCATGGGAGTGTAGCAAGAGGAAAAGGTTGGATGGTGTGTTTTGTGTCACGTCTGAGTCTTGAACAGGCATCTGCCAGATTACTTTGGGGCCTGACCTGCTCATTATTCCTGAAATGGTTCTGTGTGGCACTAACCTGTTAACCCAGACCTGGCTGACACCGGTACCTCCTCCTCCATGAAAGAGATTATCTGTTCCCTGCAATGAACACAGGACTGAGTTGGGGAGTGGAGGGGGTAAGAAGGGGAGTATGTTTTTGAAACAGTTACAATCTGTTTGGATTAGGCCCATTGCCGAAGACACATGGAAATGATGGGCAGCCAGGACGAAGGGAGGAGAGGACTTGGTTGGGGGAGAAATGGAGAATAGGGGAAGGGAGACAGATGGGGAAGAAAGGTGGCGGTGGAGGGGTTGAGTAGAGGCAATGGGGGAGGTGAAGAGAGTAGAGAGGTCGGAGACTGGAATCTCAGGATCTAAGGCTCTTTTGGCTTGATGGTTCCCAGATGTTGTGGACACTCCTCACCCCACCTTCCCCCACCGTGTTCCTCTGCCGTGATGAATACACAGGAGCCCAGTTAGCCGTGTGGGACAGATGGGTCAGTGGATGTGTGGAGATGGGCCTCCTGTGGACTGGGGAAATGGGAGGTGAGAGACATTCTCTTCTCCCAACAGCCACAGGCCAGACAGAGCACGCCTGCCTATGTTTTGTCATCTTGTCATCCTTTGCAATCTCACTGGACACCGCTTGCATGTTGACTGTGCACAAAGGTGTGCAAATTGTGCATCTAGGCACACACTATGTACTTATGAACTTGTACACATATGCAATGACTTCAAGCGTCTGCTTCAGATTTGCATGGACTGAAGATATTATTGGTTTGAGATGTCACATAATCGTGTTCAGGAAAATTATTTTCTATATCCACTTCATTAGGTACAACAGTATCATTTGTCATCAGAAGAATCTTCAAAATAACACAAAAGAGTACCGGTAATACAGGAAGCTACCTTGAAGGGGAATATACTTGCTGGTGCAGTAAAGGGTACGTTGATGCACCCACAGAGCTGACTTTTCTGGACAATCTCCTCAGCTGTACTCCATGGTGAGCTGGATACTTCCCAGGGTTCTTATCCCAAATTGGTGTGTCAAAGCTGTGTGGCTTAAAATACTTGGTGGAGCTGTTTATTGCTGTTGAGCCCTTAATTGTGACTTGATGTTAAAGTGTTCACTCACAAGCTGGTGCTTTCTGGAGTGAGGAGTTAAGTTGGGGAGATTTCACAGATGCCTTCACTTAATTTGTGGTCATGCTCGCTGGAGACATTCTATCTCTCAGGGGGAAGCCGCATATCCTCCTGTGGATGACATGGAGGAGAGCGTAGGGATGACCATTACAGAAGACCTGACGATGGGAATATGGTTCTGCCCACGTGATGTTAAATTGAGGTGGGGGAGTCTTTATAATCAGGATTCCACAGCTGCTTCATGTCACTCCTTGACCCTCTGCCCCAGCACCCTCCCACCCCTCCAAATAAAAAGTCTAGACTGAACTCCGTGTCCCTCCACCTCACAGAGACAGACAAAACAGCACAAGAGATAGATGAAGTTGAACTTTCTCTTCCCCGAAAGTATTCTCTTCAAGAGAGCCTCCAAGGATTTTCCTTCTTTTTTTTTTTTTTTTTGACTTTCCTCTTTCTGGCGAGACACTGTGCCTATTATGGCCATCAATAAATAAAGCATTGCAATAGCTCACCCAAAGAAATAGATATCACACTATTACTTATTTAACCACTCTGATCAATTATTTATTGTTTATTCCAAATTATCTTTCGTGTGAGTGTACATTTTCAGTTGGGTATCCCTTGTGAATAAAACCAGTAGCATAAGATTTTGCATAGCCAACATAGATGATCTCATGACAGGGAATGTGCGGCTGCTATAGTGCAAAACGTACTGGTTGGGGGGAAACAAATCCTTGATGATCATGTTACTGACATCAAAGAATAAGTACACCAAAGTCAAAAGCCAAACAGTATCAAACATCAACTTAAAGAGACACACACACACACACACACACACACACACACACACACACACACACACACACACACAAACACAA
>NW_017805783.1:4068409-4076199 GCF_001891065.2 Hippocampus comes | reverse complement strand
CCATCCATCCATCCATCCATCCATCCATCCATCCATCCATCCATCCATCCATCCATCCATCCATCCATCCATCCATCCATCCATCCATCCATCCATCCATCCATCCATCCATCCATCCATCCATCCATCCAGCCATTTTCTAGGTAATCACTAGGGTCTAGATCGAGTGATTTTGATTGTGGTTGGAAAGAGAAGTATAAGCACAAAACACCGTGTTGGTTTGTATGCGATGCATCGCACCTGCATGCGACACAAATCACCAAATTAATGACAACTCGCCACACTCAAACTCGTGCAGACGCTTTACTGGTAAGTTATCCGTGTCCCAGTCGAGTACCGGCCATGAGGAGGTTCGTAGTTAAAAAAAAAAAAAAAAAGCCAGGCAACCATCGCACATCCCTGGTCGTACTTGGAAGAGTTATTCTAAAACAACAAGTTCAAAATGTGCTGCAAATTTTACGAACCCAAGTGCCACCGAATTTTGGCTATCAAAAATTTGCCCTCAAATTTGAGAAAGCATATCAAGGGCTATCAACGGTGTGATTCGATTTCAGATCAATATTATGAGTTGATTGCGATATCTGGTACCTAATAATGTACTAGTGCCACATGTTTGCTCTGGCTGGGTACTTTGCGAGATATGCCACAGTTTGCTGGCTAGCACCAGGCTGTGATTCATTGCAAGCGTGTTTGGTGGGCTGTATGTGATGTTTGAAATTCGACACACACCAAATCTGAATTTATAAAAATCTGCTATTGTCACTTGTCGCGTTTTATGCAATATTCGTAACACAAACTACTTTTGGACAGATTTGTCATCTTCCCCTTGCTGAAGAAAATATGAAATATGTTTGTCTGTGGTAACACATTCTGAGGGCACACACTTATGCTACTACATACAGTAACATTTAAAACAACAACAGTGGAACACAGTGCTGTTGTTGCATATAATATACGTTGCCTAACATAGTGTGATAACAGGGAAGACCTGGAAAGGACAGGCAACATTCGAAGGCAACATTCCCATTCATTTCTCTGCTGGAAGGGATCATTTTGACAATATTATCATCTGTTTGTGAAACGTTTTAAAAAATGCATGCAAACAAAAATGCGTGCTTTATTAGATTGTTCTCATCCAAAGGTGACGCCTGAGCAGTCGAGATGAAATCTTTCAATTAAATTTGAAAGAAGGTTTCATTACATTGTACTTTTAGATTCATTTCTTTTAGATTCATTTCTGAATTGTAAACCAGAAGAAGTCAATATGATTTCGCCTGTATTTTTAAAAATAGATACAGTAACATTTAAAACAACAACAGTGGAACACAGTGCTGTTGTTGCATATAATATACGTTGCCTAACATAGTGTGATAACAGGGAAGACCTGGAAAGGACAAGCAACATTCGAAGGCAACATTTCCATTCATTTCTCTCTTCTCTCTGGGATCATTTTGACAATATTATCATCTGTTTGTGAAACGTTTTCAAAAATACATGCAAACAAAAATGCTTACTTTATTAGATTGTTCTCATCCAAAGGTGACGCCTGAGCAGTCGAGATGAAATCTTTTAATTAAATTTGAAAGAAGTTTTCATTACATTGTACTTTTAGATTCATTTCTGAATTGTAAACCAGAAGAAGTGAGTGTTCAATATGATTTCGCCTACATTTTTACAAATAGATTTTTGTTGTTGATTTAATTCATACAATATTCTCCTGTCATTTACCATTTCACACACTTTTTCTGATTCTCCATTGAAAATACAAGTAACACATTGTTTAAGATCTCTTCTCCTTCTGTTCCCTGACACATGCCTGTTTGGCTGCCGCAGTCGGAAGAATGTATAACCTGAGTGTGTAAAACAGTCTTTTACAACATTGTAAAGATTTACAATTGAAGTAAATAACGGTGAGAGAACAGGGCTTTTAAATGGAACCCAATCAATATGTCAGGAGAGACCGCAGTAGAGGACAAGGCTGTGTCTGATGCCGCACATGAGCAGATCAGTGAGACTCTCACTGGCATATACAAGGAGGAACTCTCATTTCCTCAGTTAAAAAAAAAACAAACAAAAAACACTTGTGTGTTGTGAATGATATACTGCCAGGCAAAATACAACACCAACCAGACAAGTGTTAGTGTTTTCAGGTTCTTTGAATGATGATCTGTAGGCTATCTTACATAATCAGTGATGCAGATAAGGGAAAGGAAGGAAAGATTTTTAAAAAAAGGTCTGAAATGGGATGCTTGTTTTCTTTCTGATGGCCTGCAGGGGGTGACTCTGATGGATGCATAAAGATTGCATTAAAAGTACGAAAATTAAGATTATTCCTTGCCGACATGAGCATTTCCATTTTTTTTTTTTTTAATGTCAGTCTCCACTTTTAATTCAATTTCAATATGACCTTGGAAAAGACAATTAGTCACAGTATAGGCATGAAAGGGGATCCTGGTTGAATAAGAAAGAAAAAAAACTATTGGCCATTTTAAAGCAGCACAGGTTTTGATTCTTCTAGAGAACTGCATTGACAGAAAAGAAGGCAATCATTGAGGCTGATACTTTTTTCTTAATGACCACACACAGTTCCATAATAGTTTTGTTTTTTTTGACCCACAGCAAAAATAGAAAAAGTGAAAAATGTTTTATATAGATAGTACACCAATGCGCATGCAGACACATGTAAATTAAGTGTATTGTTCCCTCACATGGATTTATGCATGCCCACGTGTATTGGTACAGTTAAATTCAGACATGTAATATATTTCCATCTCAGTGAAAGCGACATTACACACACGCACGCACGCACGCACGCACGCACGCACGCACGCACGCACGCACGCACGCACACACACACAGACACACACACACCTCCGCTGCACGAGCAATAAATCGCAGAACCCATCTAACAAGTTCATTTCCGGAGGCCAGAGAGGATGGGCCTGCTGACTTTAAAGTCAGCAGCCTTGTGAGGATCAATGGCAAGAGACGAGGGCTGAGGACTAAGGAATTGAGCTGAGATCCAAAATCAATCAGCAATTTAATCACTTCTGGAGAGGGTGACATAAAAACAAAAGGCAGGGGAGAATTCTGCAGCTTTCTTGACTGGAAAATAAAGCAACGCCTTGATTTAACATTTTGACATATACTGTAGTAACCACTTCTCCGTTTTATTGAAACGTTTCTTTCTGAGGAGAAATGCTCCTATGGGAGCAGATCTATTTTCAGTCTCAAGATCATACAACTTCTGTTTTTTTGCACACTCTTTGGCTTGATTTACACAGCAGGTCTAAGTACCTAATTTTGAATGTGTGTCAGTCTATATATCTATATCTATAGCTATATAGCTATAGATATATTTATGTACAGTATATATATTTTTTAATGGTCATTTTACATATACATTTGAAATGACTTACATCTCAGATCACAGTGTTTACAACAACACATCGATGCACAAGGCAAAATACATACATTTGCTCAATTGCAGGAACATTTGTGTGCTCGGAAAACGTAGATGTGGTGCTTCATGCTGAAGAGGAACCATTTTCGGTCAGTGTCCGAGTCTTTGAATTGACGCTATTGAACAAGCAAGCCTTATATGAAAAAAACAAAAAACAAAACTTCAGGCCGCAGAATCAATTGTATGGATTCTCGGAAGAGAAAAAGGCCAGCTCGAGAAATCGAACACATAAAAGAACTCTTCAAATCAGTTTGATCAAAGCAATAGACTCAATAAAAAATGGAGTGTGTTTAAAAAAGTGTTGCTGCATCCTTGTTAATTACAGTTTTTTTTTTTTGTGTAGAACAGCATAATGCATAATTATGTACGACGCTAAATTATATTAATATAAATTGCTTAATGTGTTTGTCCCCATTTTCTGCAAATTGCACTACTTGTATACAGTATGAATGTACTTACATCTATAGTATATTTGCATCCGTGCCAGACTGGTGGGCTGTAACTGGCAGATTCCTCCAGAACTCAAGCATTGCCGAAACTTAGCAACAGGAGCCAGGGGCCTCCTTCCCTCGAGAGGTTGGCTGGCAAGACACATTCATTACCAGCCCAGAATCGTGAGCTGGATTAAAAATTCATGCTGTTTACACCCCCCCCCCCCCCCGCCCCTGTATTAAAGCATACGCACCCTTCTAAATAATGGCTCCACCAAACCGTGTGCAGATCGCTGATATCTCCAATGAGACCGCTGGTTGTGTATGAATTAGTATGTGTCTGAAACCTACTGGATGGAAAATGGCGGCTGTTGTGTATTCACTATGTACCCTCACACCCTCATAGTGATATAAATAATGATACTGTTTACTGCAGCGGGGAGTGAAAACAACCTGAGGGCACTCGCATAAGGACACGGTTCCCTCAAAGTCTTGTACTTTGTCATGTCATTTACACCCATAATAAGGGAGCAGCTCTAGTCAACGTGCTGCAAATGTGTCTGTACTTGGTATAAACTGGATTTTTGTGCAGTCTGTGACCCTGACTGTGTGTGGGTCACTAGCACCTGCCTGCGTGCCCTTCTGTTGCCTGATTTGTTGGTGAAGGGGCCATGCTTTTAAGCTCCATTCAGTATTAATTAGCATATTCTGCAGTGATCATTATATCAGGTTCCTGTGGTTACGTCTGATTGCATTGTCCCTGTTGGGGAGGGGGAGATTTACCAATAGGGGAGTGCCACACACAGAGGCTACACGGTCACAAACACACTTCTTTGACAGGCCCACACACTCAAGCACATAAGTAGACACTGATGTCTTACACACGGATATAAAAACATACAGACCACATGGGTGCACTTACGGTATAATTACCACGTCAATAGGCAGCGGTGTGATAAACACGATAATGAAACGGTGAGAATCATAACGGTGCACAGCAAAGTACTAACATGCACGAGTCCACCGTTCCCACTCGGCTGCACCCCATCCCCTGAATGGCCCAGCAAACAGGTGCAAGGTCAAACCACGATGCCAATAATAGATGCTCCTCATCATTCTCAGAAATAGTTCTCACAGAGCCACTAAATGTTTCAGCAAGCATGTGTGCTGTTTGTGTTGGTGTGACGCGGATGAGGTGAGAGGCCATGTGTGCGGAGGTCAGACAGACTCCTGTGTGTGCCCAGCAACTGAACTTTGATTTGTGTTCTCTATCGGAGCGCTGAAAACAACAGAGGGAATTTACAGCACATTGTTGTACTCTTTCAACCTGGCGTTTCCTTTGATTTATTCATGTTAACACATGAGGCCACAGTGGTGCATGCGGTTAGCACATCTGGTGCAAAGATATGGATCGGATGTGTGGCAGGTTTACAAGTTTTCACTCTTGTTTATGTGCTCAATGTATGGCCCGCGGTCCAAAAACACATATGCTAGGTTAACCCTTTCATGCACCAATAATGATAACCTGTAACCTGATAACATGATAGGTTGTCCACTGTGGTAACCGCTGTCCCCGAAAGGTTTGAGGTGAGGAACTTGACTGTCAACTATGAATGGTTGCATTTTATGTTACTTTGGCTCCCAGGTGATCAGTTGAATGTGTACCCCATGGCAGCTGACCTTGAACTAACTGATGCCATCATCCGACTAAGCGGTATGGAAAATGGATGGGTGACAATGATGGGTGACATGCACGTAAAATGTTGCTTCTGTGATGCTCCTAAAATGTTCCTTGTTTGGACTCAAGTAAGATCCACTGTTTGAACATTGCGGTGGAAAAATAGTTGTGATTCCTGAGGGGTCATGGCCAAGAGCGCAGAGTGGATGCTTCATGTTGATTTTCAAGCGCCCCCCACCACCATTGTCACTGGCACCTGTTTTTCTGTATGCAACCCTAATGTGGGCCTGGTTCGGATTTCAGCATGTCGTTTCTAAAGTTCACCAACTGTCATCTCCCAGCTGTGGCATCCTGTGGCATGAAACAGTGACTGACTGACAGAATGCTACGTTCCACCATCATGTAAAGTTTGAATTGGATATCATGGACTGGACAGGTGTACCTAAAATCATCTGGTATCAGGTTGGTGTTTTTCCATTTTTCAAAGAGAAATTTTTCATGCTCCTTAAGAACCCCACATATCACATTTTTATGATTATTGTTATCATGCGGTTTGTCCCATGGCGTATTGTTGTGACATGAAACAACCTTGAAAGGCCAAGTTGAGAACATGTGAATAGCTTCGAAGGAACGAGTTTTCGTTAGACACGGGCCTCGGGCAAAGGCAAAAAGACTCCGTGAAATGCACAACATAAAGGAGGATGTAATTGAAGCCCTGGGTTGGTGTTACAGTCCGTGAGAGAAAACACTGTTATGTGGTACTAATTTATTTTGCAAAGCAATGCTCATGTTAATCCAATTTAGGATTGAAGAATGGCCTGCAGAAATCATTTACTTAAGCATGTCCATCTGTAGTCACTCTTTGACACTTGATCTGGCATTGTGATTTGGGACTGTTTTATGTTGATATGGTCGTCCTCTCACCACAAATAAAATGAAACGTCAACTGTCTTCAACTTTCTTTTTGTTCTCCCCCTTCTTTCTCACAGCTTTTTATCATCCATCCCTAAACGCGAGGGACGAAAAGAGACAATACACAATGGTGCCCTGGTTTATGGACAAAAAAGAAGGCGGTATTGATCGAGGTCATGGCTGCATTCACACCAATGCACCTCTCAATAGATCAGCCATGCTATCGAAGCTTATCTCCCAGCCATCACTTGTCACCTATAAGGCTCCACCAAACACCCTTCAAATTAGTTCTCCTCACCTCAGGTTGGTACAATACTCAACTAGATCGGACTTGTGTTTCTAACACAGACTGTTTAGGCAGCATGCTAGTTGTTGCCTCGGCTATGAGAACAAAGTCACACAATGCCAGCACATACCAGTGTAAGGAAAAGTAATTCTACAAAGAGGAATGTGATACAATAGATGAAGAGTAACAAGGAACACGAGGAATTTGGCTATTCCTTGCAGGAGGGAAAAGGTTGTTTTTTGTTGTTGTTTTTTTAACATTCCTCCCATTCCATCTCGAATACCACACAGAAGAGACAGTTCTCTGTATGTGTCATACCCCTGTGTTTGTTAGCCAAACAATATTAGGCCTTAGAGTCATACAGTCGAGCAATTACTGTACCCTTTAGCACCTTTGAAAGAATGGAAATTATTCAATATACCAAACTGAACTGTTTGTTAGAAACAAAGGTGTACCGTAACATTTCTAACATGACCAGTTTTGACAAACAAAAAGTTCCTTGATAGACCAGCCAAATACAGTGCATCGGTCTGAACACAAATCTTCTCTTCCAAATCATAAGTGCACAATATATTATTAGTTATTATGCTACTCACCAAGGTTGAACACTCAAGTTTGGTGTGCCTCTAGAAACTATACTGAAACAAATTCTAACAATTAAGGACAGATCTGTACCATCCATGCAGGCTGAATGAGTGTTAACATGCTCTAAAAACCAAGTCATTGTCATTGATTAATACAGTACATCAGGGGTGTCAAAGTCAAATGGACGGAGGGCCAGATAAAAATTTTTGCTGCAAGCCGAGGGCCGGACTGATCGAATGTTCATTGAAAATTTTAAAAATAACCACATATTGTTTATTGAACCAAATTTAATTGACCGAAAACCTAACAAATACATTCCAATACGGTCAGATAAATAAAGCAACATTTTTTTATGGCTATGTCAGTAAACTTTAATTTTCAACAGGCACAAAAAAATTTCCTTTGTATAAAAATACCCATAACATGAATGAAAGA
>NW_017805783.1:4041132-4067949 GCF_001891065.2 Hippocampus comes | reverse complement strand
TTATAAGTAATATTCACTTCTTTGAGGCTGAGGCTGATACTCGGTGGTGTCTTAACTTTTCTACAAGTTCATCAATATTTGGGGTCAGGCTCTGAGCTGAGCAAATCCTCAACATTGAGTGAGGGTGTTCAGCAGTAAATCGACTTCTGTGTGATGTTTTGTTCAGCTTCATCAAAGAAAATAGTTGTTCACACACGTATGTGCTGCCAAACTTTCGACAACGTTTGAGCAGCCTGGATGCGCAGCGGGACCACTGTGTCGGGGGGGAAACCGTCAAACTGCGCAGCACGCACTGCCGTATCTTTGCAGAAACACTGCAATTGTGTTTCTGCTAATGCTCACGTTTAAAAAGAGTTGCTTTTTTTCGGGGTAAACTTCGTCACAAACTTTAAGTATACCGTTTTTAATGAACTCCCCCTTCCCCCTCCGTGTCCATGTTCTTGTTTGCGTGTTTCGTTTCATGATGTCGTCTCATATTACACTATTTCGATCGCGCCACACTTTCTCCACACAGAAGACACACAGGTTTTCCAGCTACGTCCATGAACATGTTCTTCGACTCTCACCTTGTTTGAAACCCCCGGTTCTCAGTGTCCACCTTCCGTTTTGCCATTTTTGATGGGTATCTGAAAGCTAATGTCACTGTTATGGGAACGACTGCTAGACGAATAAATATTTAAATAAAGCGGCCGACTGCTTGGCGCGTCACCGTTGCATTGTGGGAAATGTAGTTTTGGTGCGTGTAAAAGATCTGCGGGCTCTCGGCTTGCTGCGGTCCGCGGGCCGGTTCTAATAATAAATCAATATCATCCCAGGGGTCACTGAAAACATTCTCGCGGGCCGGATCTGGCCCGCGGGCCGGCACTTTGACATATGTGCAGTACATATTCATGAAGAATAGTGTGGCAGAATCTTGGGTGCAGGCAAAGCTCGATCATTCAAAGCCAAGGTCAACTGGTTGCATTTTAGAGAGTTGGATGTGCCATATACCAGAAACAGTTGGTCTTGTTACGAGATAAAATATGAGGTAATGTAGTCATGTTTCCTCAAATGTGTTATATTCATGTTCAGGGCATATCACATAAATAGTTTGGACCGATTTGAGCTTCAGCACCCAACCCAACACCTTCTTCAAATCCAAAGACACATTTTCGGCGTCAATGTGTTGGTGTGGCAACCATCCTTATTCGCTCACTCCCGCCAACCATAGATTGGCTGACACCTCGGCAGGAGCGATGACTGAATCATAACGTGACTTTCTGTACTGAAGCAGAGCCAGAAGCATCTTTCATTGCCTACCTGACTGAAGGATGAGCTGGTTGATTTGACAAGTGTCACGCATGTGCACACATCCACGCATACAGACACACGCACACACAGTATTTAAATCTGAAGTGCTAAGCATGCGTGTTAAAGAAAAAAAATATGCATTCAAACACATGCGTGAAAGAAGCAGGACATGCAATGTTTGTTTGACCTCATGCAGATTAAATTTGCCATTTTATCAGTTGCATTCCAATGTCATTCAGATGTTGTATGTGAAGGGGCAGAGAGATACACGATGCGACTCATGCATGCGATATGCTCGTACCCACCTGCTATTCAAAGATTAGTGCAACCTGTGCCCACAACTTCGTTGAGCTGTACTCTGCTCAGAACACACTCTGATTCGGACTTGTCTGAACGTAACAGTGACTTAAAAGAGTTTGCGATGTAAAATTTAACTGAACTGGTGACCCGCACACACCCAACATCACAAAGTTCTCGTATAGTTCTCACTGGATCTCATTCTTCATTGTGCAGGTGTAATGGTGTGGCTGCTGAGTGGCTCTGGCATACACATTCTATAGCTACTTCCTTCTGAGGACATTAAATTGCTTGTAGGGAATAATGTGTTGTGTTTGACAGCAGTGATGCTATCTTGCAGCATATCAGAATCTTAGGTCATGGAACTTGGCTGGCTGCTGTAAATGAAAAGTCAACAACAATCAATCCTCGATTAATGAAGACCACATTTTTAACACGCATTTAATGCTTGAAAAAGTACACGATGTCTCACTTCAACCCAGCAGAATTTGTGACATCCTGCAGCTTTCAGTGCCCCGGTAGTTGTGGGAATTAATTTCCTCATTCGTAAGAGCACCCGAGATGAGCTCCTTCATTCCCATTGCTTTTTCTGTAATTGGCGCTAGTGGAATCTAACATCATGCACAGTTTGCATTCTTGAATACTCGCCCAAAGCAGCTTATCCCCCCCCCCCACCCCCAAAAAGTGCAACATACTAATTTAATGTGACTGCACTGGCTACCTCTAGAAAGTAAGAGTAAACACAATTACTATGCATCATTAGTACCCAAAATCGCTTTGAGAGTTTAAGCCAGCCATATAACAGAAGTTGTACTCTCACAGGATTTCAACCCGTGTTAAAGGAAGTGATTCTAATGACTCATTCTGAAGTCATGCTAAAATTCACAGTAGCCATTACTCGGGTCCCTCGTCATCTGAACGAATAATATGTGTTTCATTAAAAAGATCCAAATGTATTTGGATAACCATGAACAAGTTGAATGTTATTTTACAGAAGAAGAGCAAACACTACCAACAACCATCTGTGTTGACAATCACAAAGCGCTTGAATAGTCTATTTATGTAAAGTTACTTTGTATGCTGACAAATGTTAACCATATTTTTATGATGTGAGGTCTCCTGTATGACATGCACTTCAACAATAAGATGGTTGCAGAAAATATCACCCTGGCTAGTGTTGTGTTTGTCTTTTCAAGCCCCACAGGGATGGAGGCCACCACACAATCGAGGAGCTCTGTATGTGTCTGCTCATGTACAACATGCCCTTGTACATGCACGCACAGCCAGCAGCCACTGTCTCATGCCTGACTGAGCCTGTTGGTGGGCCCTGCACTGGGAAGGTTACTGGCTGCTGCCTGTAAATCAGGCAGGAAATGGTTTTAAAGTCGCCCATTTGGCGGTAAGAGGGTTCAACAGGTATTTGACTTTATAAGTGAAAGAGTCAAGCGGCTCTTTTGACGCATTGGCCAACCGAGCTTCTTAAACATTTAAATGGGCTGTTGTACGTTGGTGGATGTGTGACAGGAATCGCCGCAAAAGAACACAAATATGAAAGAAACAAACACTGAAAAAAAAAAAAAGACTTGCCGTTGCTATCATTGCTCATTAGAACGTCTCCATTTGGACACATTAATCACCACCATACTGTCATGCAAAATCTACTTCTTGTGATGTCCAACATTTAGCATTGGCTTGTTAATTTGGGTTTAATTATACTGGGTTTTTAAAAAATTATTATTATTAATTTTTTTACAGTACCGTATTTTCCGGATTATAAACCACTATGTTTTTACCCCCTTTAAACCTTGCGGCTTTTAATGTGATGCAGTGTATTTATGAATTTTTACTGACTAGCTTCAAGCCATCAATAGATATACTCATAGTCACATCTGACCAATGAAATTACTGAAAATGTCACAGTGGACCAATGAAACGGTCCGGAGTCTTCCCTCATACTGAATATTCATCAGCCATTTGTGGTTGGAGTTGGCATGCTGGCTGCTTGAATTGCAAAGGTCTGTATGTGTAGCTTTACGCGGCTCTGTAGGAGTGAATATAGAGGACATCGTAGATAGTAGCGGAAAAATCAGCATCTTGAGTTGTGTTTAATGAGCATAGGGAACGAGTGCCATAAATCCAGCCATCTCTGCAGTGCAACCACTGTCTCACTGTTTTTTTGGTGACTGACTCCTACCATCACTGGCAACTGTCGACGAGTGCGAACGGCTAGCCACGAAAGACAGCATTTCTGGCCATGGACTGACATCACCTTCCAAACACGAAACAAATGGTTTTCCAAAGTCTTTAATTGACCTCAGTTCACTCAAGAGTGACTCACAAAGCTTCTGGGATGCCACCGTGTAACTAGCTGTTGTCGGCGTTGTTTGGGAAAAAAAAGAGCATCTACTGGTGCTTAAGTATTGAAAAAAAAATTGATCTCTGTGACCTCTTTCTTTGCGAACATTAGAAGTTATTATGTGGAGACCCACAGCTATTTATACAAAGCGGCCATTGTTTGTACAAATGGGTTTTTAGGGTTGAATTTAGCTGTTGCTTTAATTAGGTGCATTTGTAAATTACAGAAATTTATATAAAATAATTGATCTGTATGAGTGTACTAGAAAGTCAGACCTAAGGCTTTTTATGTTTAGAAAAGAATTCTAAAATATTATTTGCTGGCAACAAGTCATCGGGTGTATTCCACCTCTCGCCACGAGTAAGCTGGGATAAGCTAAAGAGGACAAATGCTATATAAAAATGCATGAATGATGGGAAAAGAAAATGTGACATCACATCAGCTACATTCCGACAGTACATTTTTATTTCGGCCTTGAAACCCAAGCAGACTTAACAATTTACCTGTAATGATGTCACGCTGTTAAACATATTTTTTCCAGGAGACGTGGAAGCTTCTCCTTAAATACCCCACTCTTGCCTGTGGTGTGTGACATTGATATTTGCATAGCTCTCAACATAGTCTTAGTGCAGTGTCAGGCACCGCTTGAATGGCAGATGGGAAGAGTACCTGGGTTAACAAGTGCATGGCAATAGACCACAGTCACATAGCCTGTCAGTCACAAAAAAATGGAATGACAGATTGCTTCGTGACCCACTGAAGTGTCGGGACAATGTGGAATTTGACTTTCAGGTTTAAAGAGCAATGAAGGGCACAAGTTTAGAATTGCTTCTTTCTTACTGCGTCTGGTACATTTCTGCAGATTATGGCAGAGGTAGTCAGCGGAACAAACACACCCTGGGTTGTATCTGGATTTCATCACCACTGAACAATTCTGCTTCCAATTAACTCGTTGAGAGAGAGCTAAGTGAGACAAGAGCTCTTTAAAGTGAGAGCTGTCGCAATCACTGTTTAAATGCAGATTTTTAAAAGGAATGGCAAAGGGTCATGCTACATCAAAACCACCAGGACTTGTATATAATGAGAGCTGAAGTCACTGGTTTATCTCTCAGCCACTCTCATGGTAGAGGGTGTACATTTAGCTAGCATTTAATTAGATGCCGTTTGGCAGCAGAGTGTGAGGCTAGTTGGATCATCCAGCACCCAGCAGTTTTGATGAGACGTAGCCGAATCCAATTCTGTACAATGCCAAGATTTCTCGAAAACAAACCAAGCTGTCCAACCTGGTAACATTAGGTAATTAATTAAAATTATTAATTGGAAGGGGCACATTATGTCAAAAGCTACCGCTGCTTTCTAACAGGATTGGAGTGACAGGATCCTATCAAACAGGTTTCCATTTACTTGGTCGCGGCGTGTTTTGGGTAGTCATTAGCAACTCAAAATACTGGCAAATACCCCGGTGCGACGCATGATAGTAGCGCTCCATTCATTTGTTACCTTAGCTCCCACACTCCCCTCAACTCCTTTCAATCCCCACCATTACAGCCATTTACCTAATTGGATAAAACGACTCCTGGATGGAAGCCAACGGGGTTTTATAGTCAGTGTTTGCGATTCGGATGTTTGATTATAAGCTCTCTTTGATAATTACTCCCAGTTTGCTAGCGGCCAGCCGGGCCAGCTCTCTCTATCGCCTCCTTGCCGTGTTGTGTGCTGCGGTTGTGTGAGCCCAAAATCAACCAGCGGGCTGTAAAAGGTACCGCAGCACGCCTTCTGGGCTCAACATCACAGGCGTGTCTCGAGCCCAGTTTACCAAGGCTAATTAACCCTAATTCGAGGTAATGGCATGATCAAGTATATGCTATTATCACAAATCCCCACTCACCCTCCTCTTTCTCACTGCTAGTTCCTCAAAGGTTAGCATTGCCCAGCTTTGCTGTGCTTCTGCTGATTGGTCTCTACTTGTTTCTACTTCCTACGCATTCCTTTCCTTATTCCCATCTGTTCATTTAAGTGCAGACTGGTCTAGGCGCATGCATTCGAGGCACATTTAATGCATCAAGGATTCATGACTATAACTGAGAGAGATAGCTAGCCTCACCTGTAATGGCCCTGAGGGGGTCCTTGAAGCTGATGTGGTTATCAGTGCGCTGAGTGCGGAGGAGACATAATCCATTCTGTGGCCCATGGGGGTCTTTCATCGACCTTCCCTGTTTGGAAACAGTCTTTCCTATGGTCTGTCCCAGTCCTGTGATATAGTCCATCCTCAGCAACCCTCTAGCCTCCTGATATGGTTGCGCTCCATTAGGTCCTGTCTGGATATGGTTATGGACATGAGACTAGAGGGCATTGGCTGTCATTCCTAGAAGGTACAATCCCAAGGTCAAAGTTACTTCACTGGAAAGAGCAGGCACACTACAGTGAAAAAAGTTTGGGTTGATGTATTCAACATTATTTCTTCAAGTGGTTGCACGAAATACAATCGTCTGGATTCAGATACATTTTTGGAGTAGACTATTCATCTACTTAAAGTAGATTTACATCTATTTTTAAAAATTGCATTTGGATTCACATCATGCTATTAATCAAATTGAGTGAAATCAACGCACCATTTTTTTCAGTGTACCTTTTTAATATTCAGTGTAAGGTCGTTCCCAACTTTTGATTCGCTCATTGAATTTGACTTTCATGTTTTTATATATAAGTTGCAAAACAGCTCCAAAACAAAAATTGACTAACTACCGACATATGAATTTCTTTCGCTGAAAAAGGTTTGTTTTAATGAAATAATCTTAATATCAATCTTAAGGACATGAAGGCTTGTACTTCACTTTCTGTCACTACAGAAGATGGAAGCGCATCTGTGCCTGGACGCATGCCTGCGTACACACACACACACACACACACACACACACACACACACACACACACACACACACACACACACACACGCAAGATTACCATTGTTCTAACCCTTTTATTTTATTTCCCTCCCCATCCTGCCTGCTCTTTGGCAGCCTGCATGCAAATGTGGTGGTTAATGAGCAGAAAAAGGCATTGAGGAAGTGGGGGGAGAGGGAGAGAGATGATTTCTATGCTCTGAACAATCAAAAGAGCAACACTCCCTCATTCTTTGTACTTTTCTTTGGTTTGTTTGTATCCGTGTGTGTGTGTGTGTGTGTGTGTGTGTGTGTGTGTGTGTGTGTGTGTGTGTGTGTGTGTGTGTGTGTGCGTGTGGGTGTGGGCGTGTGTGCGTGTGTGTGTGTGCGTGTGTGTGTGTGCGCGTGTGCGTGTGTGCGTGTGTGGGGAAGGTGCAGGGGCGGGAGGTGTTGCTGTCATGTGTCTGACAGATATTGAAGATAATTGTCCGCTTTCTTCGCCTTGCCTGCGTAATTCCATCGCTGCTGCAGTGCCGTCAACACTCACCTGGGCACAGGAGGAGGGAGAGGCAGATGTGGGAGGGGGCTGCGGAGCATGGGGGATGTTGGGAGTATTTTCGACTTACTGCTGTTAATGAAATCCATCGAATTCATCCAGGTTTTACCCCATGTGACGATGTCTATACAGAAACAGATTGAGTTTGGAGGAAGGTACGAAAAGACAAAAGTTGCCATGGAGTCTGAATGTCCCTCTGTGAGTGAAACTCCCCGCATGTTGATGTGCCAAAGAGCCAGAGAGGCAGAACCAGTGTCTCATTGGGTGGAATATTTTAGAATGATACAAACCCACAAGAGGATTATTCTGGCATCTGCGAACCTGGATGGAGGGCATCAACTATTATTGAGATGGAGATGTTTGGATTGGTCTTGGCTACATTTTGGAGTTATGCATTGTTTAGACAGGATTCTAGTGTGTTGGTATCCTGGTGTCCTGTACTTTTTTTATGTGTTGGATTAACTATTCACATCAAACTACGTCCTGGCTGTGGGACACTTCACCAGTGTGTACAATGAAATGTGTGAGAAATGTTTTTTGAAGCGACCATACTTAATACAACAAGTAATCTATTTTAACTGAATGATTTATGATTCAACAGCTCCAAAAGAATCTCACAATCAATACTTATGTCGGGAACAGCACAGTGGTTAGCATGTGGTTAGAAGATCTACCTCACTGCAAGGAGGTGAATCACTTCACATTCGATAACATAACGATATGCATGGTGGGAGTTAATCCTTTCATGCTCACTGAACTAAGTCGGGTAGAATACACTGAGGTTTCACAACACTTGCTGATCTCTTTTGAGGGAACTCATGCATGATGGCTTTTTGGGGCAACTTCAAACGGGTAAACAACCCCAAAATCTTCAGAATTCAATACTATAACACTGGGGGGGGGGGCACATCCATTGGATTTACTTTGAACATTTACACCAGTTGTACGTTATTAAAATGTGGTAAACTCATGTACCGGTAATTATCCAGTGTTTTCCTCGAAAAAAAAAAAAGATAAATATTAGTTTAATACATTTTAATCACGAGCACCTGAAAATCAAGTACTTTTTTCAGTGTATGACCTCAAGGATATTCTTCTGTACCTTAATTTTCAATGCAAAAGAAAAGGAAGAGATCTACATCTCATCAAGTACTTATGTGTACTGTACTTATCTATTTATACACCTTTCTGTTTGTATATATATATATATATATATATAAAGGACATAATAATCAACCAGTTCAGGGGGTACACCTGTCTACTGTCCAAAGCCAGCTGGGATAGGCTGCAGCATGCCTGTGACCCTCATAAGGATATAATAAGTAAATACAATAAGTAGTCTTGCATACTTAACGGAGGAAAATATCTCACTGTCTGACTGTGGATCTGCATTTTTCCCCCAAAACAATTCTAGGAACGATGGGCAGAAAGAAACAGAAAGAAGACTTTTCTTTTTTCCTTCCAAAAGGTTTCACACCTCCCCACCACTTTTAGGCAATAATGAAAACACAGGAATGTGCAGCCAAATCAAACAATGGTGAGTCCCATTGCTAAGGATAGTCTAGAAGGACTGGGCTGGCCTCCAAAACTGCGGTCACTGGAAACATTGGTGAATGTTGGGTGTGCTACACAAGTAGCAAATGTTCTCCCTCCTCCCACAGTGACACACTGCTTACACACGGACACACAAACAGTGGCTATAGAACGACTGTTGATCACACTCAGTAGATACGTCACACCTGACTCCGTAATCCTCTCGGTGGGGTTGCTTGTCCATATGGAGGTCAGACTTTGACCATGATAGTGTGTGAGAAGGCCGTGTGTCTGTCCAGGACTCCATTCAATCAATTGGCTGCAAGTTCATCCTCTAATTAGTGCAGTGGGTGCCCCTTGCCTTCTCTCAGCAACTTATCAATAACACACTTCCACTTGTTCCCCAGGAGCCATAAATCTTTGGTGCTGAGCCTCCTTCGGTCTCCAAGTAAACGACCTAGAGGAAGCCTGGACGCATGTGTTAACAATCGCTGACAGGTCTGCGCCCTCCCCTCTGAAGACCGTTGCATGAAGGAACGTGTTTACGTTTTCTTGTTACTGCATTGACTTAACAGCATTGCTTCCTCCTTGAGCTACCTCCTCTCTGTTTCTCTTTCGCTTCTTGTCTGTCCGAGTGTCCTGGTACACCCTCTGTGGCGCTCTGCTTTTTTTCTTTACACACTTTTTTCTCTGTCTCTCTGTTTTTGTCAGCTTGATGGTCTGGGATTATGTCTAGTATAGAGAGATAACCTGTAGGCCATGAATCATGAAAGGATTTGGAAAATGGATTGCGCCTGCCCCGCCCCCCCATAAAGTTAACATGGAGGAGCTGCTCGATTTATCACCTTCTAGAAAGTGTGATATCAGGGATAGACTAACATGGTTTCAATACTCTAAAATCATCATTCAAATACAAATCTAATACTTGCACAATAAGTCTGTGACTATTCCACGCAGCTCACCCTGTCTTCACGGGGCACACTAGTTTACCCAAGCTTTAAAAAAATGATGAGCTTCACCACACCTCTTCCTAAATATTTGTAATGGTTGAGGGCGGTAAAAAAAAAGAAAAGAAAAAGACAGATATGTCTCCTTTATCTTTAAATGTACCTTTCACAACCATTTTAAGAGTGTCTGTTCATCAATTTAATTATTCTATGACCATCTGTATGTGGTATTCCTCGGAACCAAAGTAACACAGTCAAGAAGTGGCGTGCTACATAAGTTACAGCACAGGGTCGTTTAGTGCTGAGACACATCGTCCATAAAAGTGAACTTTCTGGCATGTGCATCAGCACCAAAACTGTTTGCTGGGAATTTCGGAAAAAAAAAATAGCATTGGCCAAGCCGAAACAATTCCAAGAATTGGATGGAATGTTGTAAAGCCTCAACCCCATTAAAAAAAACTATGAGATGAAAAGATTTTTTTCAAGAAGGTGCCATACAACACCTGTGACCTCTGACTTCACACATCAATATTGTTTATGAGAGTGTCTGTTGGTGCCATCTTAAATTTTGTGCATAACAGTTCTCTAAAACAGTAAATGGGAACAGTCTTAGTTTGAGAGCTGAAAAAGCAACACGACTTCCTCTTGACTTTTTTTATCACCACTGTGCAGATTGATATCGTTACCGTGGGCATGTGTATTGGTATTTTTGTTCTTCTTTACATGAGTTTTTACAGGTTGAGCAGTTCCAGCATCCAAGTGATGTTCTCCAGACACATCTCAATGTGCTATCCCACAGTTCAGAGCTCTCATGGCAATCAAGCCAAACACGATGCGGCAATCCCATTACCTACTCGTCTTCTGCTGTCTCCTCACTGCTGTATTGTGAGACAACCCTACTTTGACTGGACAAGTTGAGCAAGGTGACATCCAAAGTGTCCAACATACAGTATGGGACGCTTCTGTCGCACCATTTACAACTGAAATGAGTAATCCATCCATCCATTTTCTAATCTGCTTATCCTCACAAGGGTCGCGGGCGTGCTCGAACCTATCCCAGCTGTCTTCAGGCAGTAGGCGGGGGACACCCTGAACTGGTTGCCAGCCAATTCACTCACACTCACACCTAGGGACAATTTAGAGTGTTCCATTCATAGTTTTGGAATGTGGGAGGAAACTGGAGTGGCCGGAGAAAAGCCACGCAGGCACATGGAGAATATGCAAACTCCACACAGGAAAGTCGGCGCCGGAATCAAACCCTTGTACCTCTGCACTGTGAGGCAGACTTGTTAACCAGTCAATCACCGTGCCATCTGAAATGAGTGATACTGGAGCATGCTTCAATTCACTTCATGTCGAGGTGCAGTGAATACAATAATAGCGGTCATGTGCTGTGTACAAAAAACACAGACATAATATTTTCATTCCAGCATGTTTTATTCAGACATGTAATGCCACTCAATTAAAATCATAAAGTCTTGAAGCCCTACAATTTAAAGACAGATGAACACACTTTCACATGGCGCCTCATGTACCATAGATTATATGAGTCTTTCTAGAATTGGAGATCATGTTTTGTGGCCAAACCTCACCATGAAATTTTAAACAATCCACACACAAAATATACTGTACAAACATGTACTTGATGTAAATAATATACAGTATAATTGTCCTCAGATACAATGTAACTGTAGCGACAATTAAAGTTATTTCTGGACTACAAAGCACACTCGATTAAGAGCCGTAGCAGTTAAATTTAGCCATCACGCCAAATTTGCACATATATTGTCCGCTTCATATGAGCTGCGGGTTTCCACATTTTAACACGGGTGGCTGTATTTGCAAAGAAAGAGGTCACAAAGAAGCATTTTTAGTTTTTTGTTGCAGTTTTCCTTGAAATCTTTTTTTTTTACCTCAGACATACAGTATTTTAAATAATAGTAATTATGCTCCGAAGTTGTGTCTCTCAACATACAACCAACCCTTTTACTAAATCCCTTGTAGCCATCATGCGGGAGAGAAAAATAAGTCAAACCAATGCAACCCGTTACTCATATTATCAGACAAAGTCATTGATATCAAAGTTTTTATTTATTTATTTTAAATTGTGTAGCCAAGTGTGTTCTCAACCAGTTAGCTGAATGGTTAACACAGATGGCATGTACGCCTGAGAAGAAACTTCAGTAATAGCATTGATTTTTAATCCTGTTACTGCCATTAGAATTGTAAAATTTGTCAGAGCATTTTACTTTCTTTGCTAAATTGTGAAGGATTTATTCAGCAATAGCTTTGAAATATATGATATGGCAAATAAAGTATCTTATTGAATAATAGAATAAATAAAAATTTAAACACTGTTGAGCTCGATGAATGAAATTATGTGATGTTTACTTCCATTTTTGTCCTGTAAACATAAAAAAAGAAAAATTTTACTTGATTAAAAAAAAAAAAAGTCTCCCAATTTTTGAATGACTCACATGAGGAGAGAGCACCCCTGTCGCAAGGATATCCTAATTCCGAATAATTTCAATCGATGAAACAGCTCAAAGGGGGTGCTGTTGAGTAAGAAAACGAAACGCATTCTCAGAAAGAAGCACATCAATGACTGTTTGCTGTACAATAGCTTTTCACTTGGGTGGTTATCCAAACTCATTGCTTTGTAGCATTTCTCGCTCACTTTTGTAGTTAAAAAAATCTGAGGAATTAAATTACTGTAGAGTATGCCTCAAAATAAAAGGCATACTCTACTCTAATAACAGAGTCCTTCTGTATCTGCAATTGCAGTACCGTACATCCCTCACACGGGTTGTAAAAGTTCCAGATATCAGAATTGTCTCGCCATCTTTCTCAGTGTTGCCCTTTGGCTGAATGGATGCACCTACTGATAGCAGCAAATGGAAAATAATGAGGAAACCCCAAGTTTCAAACTTCAACTCCACCATAGCAGAATTGTATTTTGGTGTTAATGATTGGTGAATATGCAACCACAGCCATCATCGGCACATCACCAGGATCACAAAGCTTTCATGACTATACATAATCTTTTATTTTTAAGAGAAGAAAAATGTAAAATGAGTATCGATTAGTTCCCATTCCCTGGTGACTTCTCCATTACCAACTCAGAGATCCAACTGATCTGATGAGAAGATATGTGCTGGATTTGACAATCACTAACCCCACCTTGAAGTTTTCAATTTATTCTTCCAGGGGGCAAACTTGTGGCTATCCACTGAAAATTGGGGTCCTCTAAGAGAAAAAAAAATTGCTAATATTTTCCAGTTTGCTATGCCATAGAAACTTAAAGTTGTACTTTTGTAAAATGATACTCTTGGCTGTTTCGTAGTTGTGTCCTTCTGTTGTAGCAACACTGGCGTGTCTATTTCAGAGAAAAATATGTGTAGCAGTTTGAATGTGCAGCGTGTCTCTATGCGTGTGTGTGGGCGAGGATGCTGTAGTGTGCATGCTCCAGCAATGTGCAACACATTAGGTCCTGGCAGTCCCTCCACATACATAAGTTTGATTCATATGTGTGTTAGCCTTCCAAAACTGGTTTTCACTACATAGTTTGCCAAAGATGACTCAATTCCGTACTCAGGATTCTCTGTGCGAGGGACTCACTGAGGGTAATCTTTTTAGAGTAAGGCAATGTCCACATGCATAGAGGTATTTCTGAAAACTATTCCACTGCTTTTGGGGTAAACATTATTTTGGTCCGCATGTGACATTTGAAAAAAGGAAAAAAATAAAAAATACATCTTTCCACAAGAATGTATTTGTAGGCTGCAAGCCACAATTTGATCTTTATTTTTCAAAAGTCTGAAAAATGTAATTTAGTCGCAGGCAATTAAGCCATGATGTCAGGATAATTTTTTTGGTACTGAGCAAGGGCCCACAAACTTTTTTTGCGTCATGGACCTGTGACATATTTTGGCTGATTGGCACAGACACAAATAAAAACAAATTACGGGATTAAAAATACAACTCACCATTACATTGAATGTATTTGTTGTAATTAGTGGGAGCCCTTTACGTGTTCCTTGCATGAGCTACCTCTTAACTTGTGTGTGCCATTGCATAACATATTGTGAGGGATTAAAACAGATGCAGGTAGCCACCAGTTCAAAAGATTGGCAAATAAGTGTTTGTGAAATGTATAGGAGTCTATGTGTGTGTGTGTGTGTGTGTGTGTGTGTGTGTGTGTGTGTGTGTGTGTGTGTGTGTGTGAAGTTCTTTGGAAAGTCACCGTACGATGTAGACACACTGATAGATAATGCATCTGGACTCTGGAGACTCTGATGCGGGCCCTCATATCTCTGAGTTTGAAGTCAACGAGGTAATTAAAAAATGTCATCCGTGGCAAGGCCCAATTGATGGATGCAATCTGCCTGGAGTTTTCTAAAGGTTCTGGATGTTGGTGGGATGTCCTGGTTGACATTCCTCTGCAACAATGTGTGGATGTCTGTGCCTCTGGAAGGGCTAGGCCTCAAGGGTATGTTCCAACTACAGGGGGATCATACTCCTCGGCCTCCCTGGTAATGTCTCTTCAGGGGGTCTGAAGGGGAGGATCCGTTAGTAAATCAAGTCTCAGATTTTGGAGGAGCAGTGTTGTTTTCATCTTATGTGTGGAACAGTGGACCAGCTCTCCACCCTCTGCAGGGTCCTCGAGGGTGTATGGGAGTTTGCCTAACCAGTCCACATGTGCTTTGTGAATTTTAAAGAATGTGCTCTACCATGTCCCCCGTGGGCTCTTGTGGAGAGAGTTTGGTCCGTATTGCCTCGTCAGATTTGTTTCACGTCAGATTTGGACTCCACCAAAGCTGCCTTTTGTCTCCAAGTTTGGGCTCGGACCCTTCCCTGAGTGGAGGAGCTCAGGTTTCTTAAAATAATGTGGGAAGAATGAAGCGAGGGATGAACAGGCAGATCGATGCAATGGACACTGTGTTGGACTGGTGAAGAAAGTGTCGATCTATGGTCCTCCCCTGACCTATTATCACGAGCTGTGGGTTATGACTGAAAGAACAATATCAATGATTCAAATGGCCTTAATCAATTTCCTCCGCAGGGTGTCTGGGCTCTTCCTTACAGATAGGATGAGAAGCTTCGGCATCCAGGAGGGAATCTGAATGCAGTCGCTGTTCTTCAATATTGTGTACATTGAGAAGAGCCATATGAGCTGGCTCAGCAGTCTGGTTAGGATGCCTCCTGGGGAGGTTTTCAGACATGTTCTACTGGGAGGAGGCCACAGGGACCACCCAAGATACACTGGAAAGACTGTCTCCTGGTTTGCCAGGGAATGCCTTGGGATCTGCCCAGAAGAGCAGGAAGTGACTGGGGTCAGGAAAGTCCAGGCTTCCTAGCTATAGCTGCTGCACCCACGACCCACCCCGGATAAGCGGAAGAGTCTTTGGCATGCGTTTAAAAAAAAATAAACAATTGTTTAGTTTGCTAAAATGTAGTAAAAAATGTTGTTTTCTTAACTTGAAACTCATTTTATTAGATTTTTGACCCCAAATATCTACTCTTTGACACCAAATTTGTCATTTTCACGATAAGAGAAGCAAAAATATGGGCCGCTCAAGTAGTCTGGGCGGCCATTTTTAAAAAAGTGCATTTTAGGTACGCACGATCTCACTTAGTATATATTTATTTGTATGACCCGAAGGTACTTCCAGTTCAAAGGGGAAATTTGCATCATGAATTGAAGTCAAAAGTCACAAAACCTCTACTATTACTATAAAAAATTGGTCAGTTGGAAGACAAGATGCATAAAACGTGGTGAGAGATTAGTCTACTCTACACATCAACGCAGACTAGTAAAATGGACTCATCGAGTAGTAGTCAATAGCCAATAGCAATCATTTGTGCCTTTATGAAAGAGTAAAAAATGTGACATAAACAGGTTTCATGGGACTGGAACAATATACTGTACTAAATTCAAACATGTTATTTTGGGAATAATACAACTGAATGCTAGTATGAAAATCACAAGCCAAACAAAAAATAAATAGATATCATAGTCCATTTTATACCGTACCGAGCTATTGAGTTTCAAAACATACTAGCACTACGCCTCCAAATGATGTTTGCTATTTTCAATGATTCACCTTTTGTATTGCCTTTTTTTCTTTTTAGCCTTTGTGTTTTGTAAGAAAATAGCATCTGCACTGGCCTCCCGGAGTGTGCTGTCCATCAGAACATTGTTGGGCACTTCGGTTATTCAAGGTCGCCATGGTAACTGTCACTATTTCTTTGGGGTCCAGAGGCATTTGGACCGCATATTTTACATGTTGAGTTTAACTTACAGAAAAATGAAGAGGTTCAGTGGTTCGAAAAGTTCAAGTGGAGCAGCAGATTTTAGAGTGTGCATGAGTAAATCCAAACTGTCGTATGCCTTCTCTAGTTTCGGATTATGATTATGGCTTCCGCACGTGATAACGCATAACAAGATATGGATTTGGAAACTGACTTGGGAAAAACATTTGATGTATCAAACCACTGAGGTACCCATCTCTAATTTTTTTCTCAACTGACATAGCCAAATATGGGTACTTTACAAATTGTTCGCGATGACTGAAATCCAGAATGTAGCTACACATCCCTGGATTAGTTATTGCTTTTTACTTTATCTGCAGAGTATGTCACTCAGAGAAGAGAGTGAAATATGGAACTTGACAAAAGCTTAAAATAGAACTTGAATTGTCTCCAGCTTTGATGGTGGCACATGTTAAACACATTTCTCCCAAATTCGAGAGGTCTGAAGTAAAAATTACATCATTTTCTATTAACATCAGTCAGACACACCCGGGTCCCGCTATCCAAGAGGACACCCTGACACAAAGCTCTTTTGACAATCCTCATAGAAATGTGATGATAGAACATCATGGCACTGCCTGACAGGTCAATAGAGGGCACGATAATTGACCTCTGTCATAAAATGCAAAGAATGATGCATACCGCTGCAAATTGCGCATAGTGTAGCCATGTGCGGATTTGTGTAGTAACATGATAGTCCCTGAATGCATTTGATGATGTTTTACCCTTTGCAACTGTACTCACGACTCTACCCACTAGTAAAGCGGTTCTGCAAAACTGAATACCACCATAGGGTACTATATCACAGCCTCGGGTTCCAAGCCGCAACAAGCTCAGCTTTTCTGCAGGTGCTCCCGTTTCCTCACACATTCCAAAAACATGCATGGTAGGTTGATTGAATGCTCCAAATCGTCCCTCTGTGTCATTGTGAGTAGGAATGGTTGTTTGTCTATGTGTCCCCTGCGATTGGCTGGCAACCAGATCAAGGTGTACCCCGCATGCTGTCCAAAGACAGCTGGGAGAGGCTCCAGCACACCCGTAACACAGTGCGCCACTGGCTAAGTCAATACCACAGTGGAAAAAGAGTCCTGTGGATTTACTTAATTCAAACAGTTTCCCATGTTTTCCTCAAATATAAACAAATGATGTGTTAGTTGAACACATTTTAATCATATGCAGCTGATAATCAAGAACTTGTTTCCCCCACAATGCAGATAGGTGACGTAAACCACTGCCTGTTGCTCATTTGAGGATATGCAGCTATAAATGAAAACCATAAGCACATAAGGCTTCTAGAATCGGTGTTTTAAGGGTGCTGAGATCCAAGCCAGGCAAGATGTTTTTTATTTATTAATTTGTTTTAAACAAAACTTCATTCCCACATTTATGAAAGAGAAGTGTGACCTAAGTGGAGTACACCATATTCTAGAAGACAACTCCAGCCTCAATTGAAAGGATGAGGGGAAAACCTACAGCAAATTATTGACACCTAGGAAAGGGCAATATCCTCAAATAAACTGTCCAGAATGACCAGGACAACAGAGGCTGACGTACAAATCAAAGAAACAATTTTATTAATTCAATAGTAAAAGCTACCACAGGAGGAGTCTGCTGTAGAGGATTTACCACATAAAGTTTGATAGGCTGCAGTGTAGGACAACGGGCAATGCCTAGTAGGGATAGGGCTACCCGGGGTGAGCTACTGATGGTCGGGCCTAGTCAGGAGGCTTAAGGCTAGTAGGAGGCACGCAAAACATTCCTTCGTCCACAACACACAAACTAATAATGTAAAACCAAATAATCAAACGATAGGTAAGACTGTAGTGAATTCAAATAAAACAAACCAGAGATCAAAGATGCAACCAATCAGAGTTAGGCTAACGCCTGTATGCCGACAACTCTCACACTATTGCACATGGCCCGAAGAAATACAATGCATCTTATTTATTTATTTATTTTTTTAGGGGGTCACAAGTCACGATGGGAAAAACAGTGATAAATAGTGCACCATATCTTGCACTCCTCCCAGTGGGCAGGATTAGTAAAAAGCAACACAATTCAACAAATACATCAGTAATATACATTACAACATCTGAAAATATACATGATCAAAATAAAGTTCAATGCCTTTTAAAAACCAGGCTTACTAGCTAGTACTGGAGACTGGATAGACTGACAGGGTAACTAACTGGAAAGTATAGGAGTAGTAAATGTTTGAATGAACCGGATGGACTTGAATGGAGCAACCATGTATAAAATTCAAACATGTTCCCCATACCTGAAACCATTACTAGTGATAACAAATCACACAGTGCACTTCAAGGCAGCAGCCAGAGCCATAAAGCTCAAAAAACATGATATCAGGTAGGCAGTGTATGTACACAAAACTCCAAACTTCTACCAGGGTATTGGGTTTCTGGTTCACACAATAAAAGGGGTATCTGCATTGTAATTAAAATGCAGGGGTTGCAAACATAAAACAAAACTCATAAAACCAAAATCAGCACCCACCCAGTAGCTCGTAGGTCTGCTCACCAAACACTCCAAGTTTGGCTTTGGGACAAAATGGAAGGCCACAGGCTCCCTCTACTATTGATAGTCTCCCCAGGGCCCTAAAGGCCTGCACGCACCTTGGGAAGGTGAGGAGGGTATAGCTGCTCTCTAACTTTTTCCGTAATTCCCCCCACACCCCTCCGCCCCTCCATCCCCCATTTACCATTGATGTTCATGGAAAATGTCCATCGAATGAGAATCAGCATTTTATGAAATAATTTGAAGGGATTTGGGGGATTTTTTTTCCATTGCATTTGAATGGCCATAAATTATCCATCCATCCATCCATTTTCTCATCCACTTATCCTCAAAAGGATCGCAGGGGATACCGGAGCCAATCCCAGCTGTCTGCGGGCAGTAGGTTGAGTACCCCGAACTGGTTGCCAGCCAATCGCAGAAAAAAAACAAAAAAAAAACATCTGCGCTCACACTCACACCTTGGAACCATTTGGAGAGTTCCATTCACCTGCCATGCATGTTTTTGGAATGATGGAGGAAACCGGATTACCTGGAGAAAACCCATGCAGGTGCGGCTCTCACATGCAAACTCCACACAGGAAGGCCGGAGCCGGAATCAAACCCTGCACTTCTGCACTTTGATGCCGACGCGATAACCAGTCGACCACTGGGCCGCCCGCCATAAATTATACTTTGTTTTAATTATTATTGTTACCAAGTCAAGTCAACTTTATTGTCAAATATGCTCTATGTGCAACATACAGCACAGATGAAATTTCTTTCCTCTCAACCACAGTGCAACCACAGGAGAGAGAGGAGCCGCTGCGGGTACCCGCGCCACAATCAACACAACAGTTAACATAAAATGACAAAATAAGACAACACAACACATAAGACAAAAACAGTCATGCAATCCTTACCACTTTTTCTGCATACACTTTGATTCTCTCCTCTTTCATCTATAAGTGCTTCAAACAACAGTGTCCTTTCACCAGTGGATCTGTCACGTTGCGTACTAGGCAGAAAGAGAGAACTGCTTCGTACGCAACAGAGCGAACAAGAGTAGGTGGATCCCCGAAATAGCAGGCACTGACAAGGTCTTGTCTTAACAAATAATATTTATTACAAACGAAAAAACACCGTCTAAAGGAAAACACAAAACGCTGGTCAAAACGAGAACCAGGAAATAATGTAACGTGAGAAAAAGAAAGCGCTTGCAAAAAACGGCAAGGAAAAGATAAGACAATTTACTCGAAGAACTATGCGTTAAAGATAATCCCACTGGGATGACGAAATAGTAGCAAACAGCAATAGAGTACGAATACGAAATACGAGCATGGGCAATAGCAGTGGCACGGCAAGCAATACTCCGGCAATGAGTTGACAGCCGGAGCGCCTAGATATAGCAGGTGTAATACAGAACAAATGCGCAACAGGTGTGCAGGCGGCAGAATGAATGCCTGCCACCTGCTGTCAAATACGGAACATGACAGGATCAGAGACGTCATGATGAAAATGTGCACACGTCTGCTACAAGCTAAATTTGAAAGCAAACAAGAAGCTGTAGCGTCCATTGACGAAAAAAAGAGATTGGCTCACATCTCCTGTCCCATGTAAATCCGCTTCAATTCCAAGCGGCGACTCCCAGTTCCACATACGCATCTGCGCTCTGAGCTGACGCTCCTTTCTTCTCATCGTCGGCTCCACAAGCCATCCATCCATTCAGCCGCAGACTGTCCAAAAGCACCGACATTTCCGCTGAACCAAACGGGGCTGTCAAAATTGCTGCCTATTACAGGTTTTTTATCATGATTAATTTTCGCTATTCATGGGCCGTTTGAGTCTCTAACCACTGCAAATAGCAGCGGTTGACTGAAAACAAGATGTACTTTTCGGACATAACATATAAGTAAAGAGAGTCGCTAATTAATGAAGGATACCGAACAATGACAGCTGTTCAAATGATTTTGAGAGTTGTCCGCCAATAAACAGTATAGTGACCAGTAGTGCTATTCAGTACAGATAAAATTAGTCACTTGGAAAACACAAGCTTCTATGTTGGTCCACTGAGACGTTTGTGTGAGGTCAAGTGACATTCTGACTCTGTTTGATTGGTAAAATGGAGTCAAACTCTCATGGTTACATTAGAGTTGCAAAACCGACTCACATGACAGCCTGCAAGTCATTCTGATGAACCAAAGCAAATTAAATCTGTAAACAATAATAGATACCAAGGGCGGCAACTGAGGCAAAGCCTCACGAGCACCATCTTTTGGATGTTCTCTGTATGTGAAGAGTCACGAAGAAATGGGGAGTAAAATTTAATTACGTTCCATTTTAGTTCTATGGTCTGTGCTTTCCATTGATTTTCTTTTTCAATCCAATAACAATCAATCATTTCCCCATTAAAATAGCTGGATGTGCGTATTTCCTACGGAGGATGAGCAGGAAGTGAAGCAAAGCACCGCAGGCTTGGAGTCTCAGCTTACCATTGCCGACTCAGGCAGTCTGCGCATGCATTTACACAAGCGATGTTGCTGTTCCTCTTTCTCTGGCCAATAAAAGTTTTCTCACACATGTACCGCACATGATGGAATTCAACGGTCTCTGGGATATTTTTCATGAGTGAGTGTGACATATTTAATCAATCTTACGACCAGAAAAGCGAGTTAAACTGCACAGTGACACAGCCAGCATGTTGCAGTGTTGCGCTCCATTGCCACGATGGGAAGAAGAAGCCAATTGACATCAATACGCACAAGAGCAAGCCTCGACTGGTTGGGGACGAGCAGACTTTGTCTCCATCTTGAAGTCCCTGATGATCTTTTCCATTCACTTGTGCTGAGGTAACTATTTGGCTCCAATAAATTAATAACTCATCAAATTCTTTACCGATTTTGACATGGATTGGGTTATTAAAAACATCAGACATGCAGTTATGATGTCAGTCAACTACCAGTGGGTAATTTTATCATTGGAGCTTGCATAACATATTAAATTTTAAGGGAAGATCAAATGCTATATTTACTTAAAATTATCTTAAAAAAAAAAAAAAAACAATGAACTTGACCTTGTATTAAATATCCCTTTTTGTTGTTGTCACATTTTTAAACAGTGTCGTATCAATTGAAACATAATTAAAAGATTTGAAAATAAGTATTGAGAAATTCAATTTTGACCTTATTTGGAAAAACATATGTAGACGAATGTTTTATTTTGGCTTCCGATTTTGATATCTGACTCCACAGAGGTGGTGCCCCACTAATCATGAATGTCACCGCATGTCACAGATAGATACCGCCCCCCCCCCCATCATAATGAAGTAAAAATAACGTTGCTTCCGTCAGAAATACAGTATGTTGTATTAAAACCACTCTGACAATTTATCCAAAAAGTTTGTAACAAAGTAAATTTAAATTCCATTACCCACCTCCGATGCCAACGTTACCTTCCTCTGTTGCTGTACCGCAATTTTTGGGCGCGCCAGTATTATTCTCCACAGTTTCCACTTTGCTGTCTGCTCTCAATAAAATTTGTCTCGTTACCGCAACCACCAACCACATTTCTACAAGTAAATGAATACAAGAGACATTGATTTCGTCTCCTTTGTTGTTTCTTTCAACGCAAAATGTTACTTGTGCTTTCCTGCAGTATAAAATAAATAAATAAATAAATAAATAAATATACAAAATTCCAAAATTAGCCAAGCATGCAAAAGAGGAGTCAGCTATGACGTTTTAGGGACAAACAAATCTGCTACACTCATGTGCAGATTTTGTACTGGACTGACTGCTGACACACCACAGTTGCTCTGCACACACTTAAAGATGAACAAACAAACTAGAGTTTTCTTGAAACGGATACAATTGGTGCTAACATCCTTGTTATCATTTTATTGAATAAACATGGCAAATTGCGAAGATTTTTTTTCTTTCTAAGTGTGTGTTTCTTTCTTGCCATTATATAGTTGCATTCGTAGTCTTAAAAGGGATAAAGCTATTGCACAGATAAGTAGTCAACGTATTATTTAAAAAAAAAAAGTTATTTTTCTTTCTAGTTTGTGCCTGGTGTGTCAAGCCAGCATGTATGAAGCTCTACGCCATGCTGTGTCTGAAAGCCATGTAGGACCAAGTAGGAAATGACTTCCGGACCTTTTCTTCTCTGTCCTAATTGTTTAGTCACCCCCCCACTCCCACCCACCCTCTCCATTTTTCTACACATTTAAGTGACGGAACAAAGACATACATTTAAAAGTTTCAGGTGCCACTCTCCCTGTCAAGGTGGATAGTCGTCATCAGGGTGGAAGCTGGATTTGAATGCGGGAGCAGGATGGTCACCACTGCAGACATACGGAGTGGGACAAAGGACAATGGAGGTGATCTATCCCTCAGAGGATATCATCGGGCTAAAATGGAGAGGGGTCGCAGCGCTTTGGCTCGGAGGTCATTGTTTAGCATGCAAGTGATCCCTTTGTCGAACACCAAACCATATCAAGACAACTTGAAGGGAAGTGTCAGAGTCAGCATTAAACGGGGCACCTTGTTTCAAGGTGCTGATACAGAATGAAAACAGGTGCCTACTTGTCCTGATTTTCACCTACAGTTAGATTGCTGCTTGAAAACGCCGCTCAGAAAAGATTGCGCGTGTGCACAAGCACGGTGTGCCTTAATGAAATTCAGTATTGATTTGGGCAAAATAGACTTTATACATCATTCATGATCTCTATCAATCACACCTTGCAAAGTTTTCCAAAGCAGTTTGCTTTAGAGGACCAGAAAAAGTCCAAGCGGAGCAATAATTACTTTGAAGAGATTGTTTTATCGTCTTTCCTTTAGCCTTTTCTCGGGCTAGAGCAGACTTATTTGTCAAAGACAATGTTCATTGAAAGAACCGCTTAATTTGAAATTGATTGAGACTTACCCCGTTGGTTAACGTGGGGGCAAAGTCTTTTCTGGGGAATTTAAGAGACAGGTCACCTTTGATGGCGCGAGAAGAGTTTGCCCGCCAAGAGATAAAGCTGCATTTGTCACTGTTAAACACTCATTCCAACGCTAGTGCCATCCTCTTTGTGTGGTTGGCTGGATGTGAGAAAAACGCTGGAGGGTGGATGCAGACAAAAAGCAAAGAAAATAAACACAGGACATGGTAGCCTGACACAGGAAACCCAGTGAATGCTGGGAGTGAGCGGTGAACCATACTTCCTGTAGGACAGCACAATGGTAAGCGCTGGCCCCAGATTCCTAAAAGAGTCTGCAGTCGCAGGGAAGGGCAGCCTGTGTCCTCCGGTCTAAGCCTGATAAGAGCAGAGATAGAAATGGCATTTTTGACTTTTGGGAAAAACAAAACATCCTGATGTTGCCTTGGATACTGATTTCATTTCGGCATTTGTTCCAGCGTTAGGTCAGGTGGCCAACCGTCTCCAAGTTTGTCTTGTCGGTTTCTTGGACTTGCAAGCAAATACTTGCAATTGATTGGGAAACAAATTTAATTTCTCCATCCTGTCCGGCAGAAATGAAACCCAACACAAAATGTCCTCTTTCATATTCATACTTTTTCTTGAAAATTTCTTCAATCCGGCTGCTTTTCCTGCTGACAGGTGTCCAAGTGGAAGTAGGCAAATTGAGAAGGAAAAAAAAATGTGGCTCTTTTGTGGTGTGAAATGTATCACTTTTAAAAAGTAACAGTAAGAAGGTGGCCAGAATAAATGTTTTTATCATTTTTTTTTTCCGGCACAGCTGGCATCATATTCTTTAGTCCTTTTGAATATTACAGCGATTGACAATCCGCGGTGTACCTCGCCTCTGACCTGAAGTCAGCTCGGATTGGATTCAACTGTGCAAGTGCAAACTAGATGAGGACAAGTGGAAGAGAAAAGGAATAGATGGATGAATTATTGAATATTTAGACATTTGTTTTGGTTGGTGAATATCAATGTTTGTTGAGGATTTTGAACATTTGCCAGTATATCATTTTAAATACTACATTTCATGTCTCTAAACCTTTACCTTCCTTGAGTAAGTCATCGTGTTTTTCATACATAACTTTTTTCTATTCTTTAATTTACAGTACCAACAATATACAGTCTGAAGTTTTTGCCCCCCTGTGCTATTTAGTGATGCCATTTTTAGTACTGTAAGTTGATTGAAAGGAAAAAGAAAAAAAGGCAAAAAATATGTGCTAAATATTTATAATTTCACGTTATTTCACTGACCACAATATGAAATGGACATAAGCACAAATTTGGTGAGTGAGTGTGACTTTCCTAAAAGCATTTTCAAGGTACCGTAGCATGTTAATGGTAGAGACATGAAACTATAGGCAGAATCTAATTTTAAAGCTCAATGGAACCGGTGACAGCATCAGTAGGATGTGCAACCTCTTCCTTGATACACATGCATTTCAACTTACAGGAATTGCGGGTGTTATTTCTTCAAAGCACATCTTCGTACCCAGAAGTGAAAACAACGAAGCGAAATATCAGTGCTTGTTATCAGCCTGTTTTGTTTTGTTGTTGACCTCATTGCATGTGTTTGTATTCACGGCCAGTTCCTGCGGACCCTCCCGGTCAAACGCATGCATGCGAGCTCGCCCACACCTATCTGCTGCATTGTCCATTCAATGTGATTATCGCTGACCCACACCGCCTCCTGTCTCCGGGGCTCACATGAACCAGGGCTTCCTTCAAGGAAGGAAACGTTCATTACCCACAGGCCGCTGTCACACGACAAGCCTGTCGAGACCAAAAAGAGCAAGTTTGGGACTTTTGCCCGCTCTCCCTGGATGTCATTGAACTCTCACCAAGGAATCCAAATGAAGCAGCCTCACAGCGTCCCGCAAAAAGTAATCCACTTTGGCAGGCACCTCACCTCCTGATAGCTCCTCAATCCATCTCCCTGCACATTCTCTCGCTCCGTCATGCACACCAACACATGCACAGCAGTTGAGTGGTGCTCCTACCAGGGAGATCATTTATCTCAATATGCACTGATGATAGTTTATCAGAGGCTCCAGTGTCAAGTGAGGGTGGGTGCTGGAAGTGGATTTTGTAAAGAGGCTCAATGAGGAACTAGGTGAGTCCAGCATAGAAACTTTACAGGACCAACTGCCCCCACTAGGGGGGATATCTAATTGACAGTCCAATTACACCATGGAACACCATTTTTGTTGAGTTCAGTTGATGTGTTAAACACATTTCTGGGTGCGGAATCAAAAACTGGTCTCAGTTTTTCTCTATCAGATCAGATTTTTGAGCAAAAGGATCCCTGTTTTCTGAAGACAATTACAAAATAAATGTGCATGTATGTAAATAAAAGACTAAAACGGAATAGTTACAACCTTTGAAATCTAAAAAAAAACAAAAAACACCATCAAACTAAATAGAACTTAAAATGTTATGCCCATGGTGACAAGGTTAAGAGAAAAGCCACCACGAATCATCTTAATTGGGAGCTGCATACACCTCTCACCGCACTGTCTCAATTGTGACTGCACAAACACGTTGCCACAACGCTGTAGATGAGTCCAATTGTGATCAGCTCTTCTACTGTTTTACTACCGCTAATCAATGCCATTTTGCTTATCTGGAGGGTCAGTGGCGGACCCTGAGGGCCAGCAAGGCCTTCTCTGCTGGCCTAAACATTCTCAGAAAAGTAAATTTACTTTTATGTATTTTATGTTATTTTATAATTTGTTATTTTATTTTCATAAATATGTAAACAAAATTATTCTCTGTATTCTTTACATCATATTATTTCCACTTAGTTGAGTGGCTGTTATTTTAAATAACATTGAAAGCCACTCGATAAATAACTTATTTATTATGGTAGAGTTTTTAACCAATCATATTTCAGCTAGCTTGCGTTGCCAGGTAAATTAAACTTGCTCGGGGCCTTCAGATTGATCAGAGCAGGCCCCTGTGCACTGTAAATGAACGGGCACAGTCAGCTTGCAATAGCCGTTTGCGTACTAGGGCCAGCTAGAAGGCCTTATGTCGAGACAGGCCGTGCGCGTTCGGTGATTGGATTAGCGCCTTTTCTGTTTGGATTAGCGCCTTTTCTGTTTCCTGAGAATTGTATCCTGACTTGTTCAATAAAGATTAAAAAAAAAAAAAAAAAAAAAAAACAATGGGAGGGC
>NW_017805783.1:3964510-4040779 GCF_001891065.2 Hippocampus comes | reverse complement strand
TATCAAATAAATCTGCTCACCTGCAATTTATAATGGCGCATTGTAGTCACCTTCGTGCACGAAAGTTCGTTCAATCTCAGCTGTTAGTCAGTTATTAGTTAGTCAGTTATGTCAGTTATTTGCTGTTGTATCGCCGATTTTCAAAATGCGAATGATCTGTTTATTTTCAAAGAATAGTTTGTTTTGTTATTGTTTGGTTGGTGTCTTATATGAAACTGCGACACTGCGCAATTTATTGGACAGACTTGTTTAAGATCACACAGCGTAATTTGGGTGGCATTTTATTTCGTATTTTTAAATCATCTTTTTATTTTTGACTATCTGTAAATTTAGTTTCCTGCTCTTAATTGTGAATGCATACTTGATGGTTTTAAATGCTCCTGAAATTAAGTGCTGCTTGACGAGCCTATACAGTATTGTGTTCATGTATGTGACGTCACTGAAGGCCTAAGGTTGAAATGCACGGCCCGCCACTGTGGAGGGTAAACTGTGGATTAAAAAATACATATAAATAAAAACTTGCTGCTGTCCAGTCGACAATCGGGCCGCCCATAAAAATCAAATACAACAAAAAATGTTTTCAAATTGTTCTCTATGCAGTTTTAGAGTACAATTTACACTTTTGCACTCTTGAAATGAAGCAGACTTCACTGTCTAAAGAAATGAGCTTTTAGGTGTTCATTTTAAGGCTGACTGATCAACATGCAAGCATTTTTAAAGTTGATTACAGTGGATAGTACCAAGTAATGGTTGTGTCTTTATAACATGCTCCTAAAAACAATTCATTTTTTTCTAATGGCATTTAATACCTAACCCCTTTAACACTGAAAGGAAGCTCTTTTAGGAGTATTTCTTCCCCACTTTGACCTATCCATTTGTGACAACAATAACAATGAGTCTTCTCTCGTTCATAGTATGTAGTGTATAGTACAATTGCTGTGGTTGCTATGCAACCCACATGTCAGACAATCTCATTACTGGCCCTGAGACACTCTCTCTCTCTCTCTCTCTCTCTCTCTCTCTCTCTCTCTCTCTCTCTCTCTTTCTTAAGGAATCACCACTTGTCATTATGATTTCCCTGCTCTCTTTCCCAATTCCTCCCTCTTTATCTCTTGCTCCTCTCTCCGTCATACTCCTCCCTCAAAGGTCAGATGTCCTCCATGGTGGGGAGAGAAAGGCTGCAAAAGTGTTGTAGTCTATTCAGAAACCCTCCCTTCCCACACCCCTCTGCCTATTGCACCCCACGATCGTTCTGTTCCTCAGTGTAAGCTGCAAAGAAAGATGCCAGAAAAGAGGAGAAGCAAGAGGAGAGTCTTGAGTCTGCTTTTCTTAGCACAGTTTCAAATGTGTGTGTGTGTGTGTGTGTGTGTGTGTGTGTGTGTGTGTGTGTGTGTGTGTGTGTGTGTGTGTGTGTGTGTGTGTGTGTGTTTTAATGCCCTGTTCTTTCCTGAAAGCTTTCTTTTATGTGGAAACTACCTCATTGAAATAATGGGCTCAGAAAAAGTTGTCCGGAGTGTATTTCTTTAGTCAGGAAGGTTTCAGTTCACCATCACCACTTACTTATGCAAACATGGAAAGTAGAAGTGTATAATATTATTTAAACAGTAGTGTCTGAATATATTTTCTTGGAGTGAGGTCACAAATAAAATAAAGTTGCTCTGATGTTGAATAAACATTTATTTATGTACTTGCTGTATGAACAGGCATTTCTCTGAGGTCAACCTGCACTTCTTAAGGTTGCCAAGGTGGTAATTAAAGATTACATATGTGCATTTTATCCGTTTTCAAATCACAAATCCAAAAATACATAAACAGATCCCAAGGATAATAAATTAAAGTTAATTTGTCCCTTTCTTTTTAAATTTTGTTTCAATGAGCTAGTTTTGAAGGGGAAGTCCTGTGTCATATAAGCAATATAAGCAAGCTAGCGCTCACAAATCCCAATGGGCCAATGACAAGTACGGATTTCGTTATCATCCCAACTGAGTCTGAGCCCCCACAACGACAGCATTGATTATATTTTCCCCATGGAGTCAGCACTTGATCTCAAAGCTCCAGGGCTGGGCAATAATTCAATATCAATATGTATCGCGATAGACACGTGGAGAAGACGCAGCTGAACTAACGAAAAGGAAGTGTGTGCATGCATGCGCTGGACAAACTAAAGTATGGCTTCAGTTCATTCAAATAAATTATCAGTTGACTCAGGACAACTCTTGCGATAAAATTATATGGTGCATATTATCCCGATTAAACACTTCCAGCTGGATACGTGGCGTGGAAGTAAATGAGTTCCCGATCTTTGACGTGCTCACTGTGTCTCTCAGCATTGCACACAAGTCACAATCAGGCAAGTAAAACATAAATTGACTTGGCAATGATGGGCCTGCTAAAAAGATAAAGTAGTTCGATGACGGTTGGTCAACCGGAATGCATGTGGTCCAACGGAGTATTCATTCGCAACATTTACATTGACTGCAGGTGGATTTCAGTGTATCGACGATACCGCTTTGGGGTAGCACCTTCCGCAAAGAAACATTTACATTGCACTGCTGGAAAAGCAACTGAATATTACACGACATTACAATTTACACGGAAACCATGTATATTTGTTTTACTCGCAGATATTTGGAATGGTATTTTTTTTCTCTTAATAGTGGTTCTTCATTTCATTTGATCGTTAATCAATAAACACCTTTTCTCATTTGAGAAAAACTGCCAGAAAATATACTGCAAAAGCTATGTAATACAAATGCTGCTGTTTATGTGCATGACTAATTACTTCTATCATAATTAAAGGGAAAAAAGGGTCCAGCAAAATACACAGACGACCCCTTTCTCTTCATACTTCAAATCATCTACAATCTGATGACACTTTGAGTACCCCCATTTTGGTTCCGGCTTGACTGTACAGCGGTGCACAAAGTAAGGGCCGTCAAGGGAAGGTTGGGTGAGTTGAATATGAAAGAATTTGAGTGCTTGGGCCTCAAGCCCATCAAACACCTTTGGCATCAACGGAAATTGCGTCTAACGGCTTTGGCTAACCTTACAAATGTTCTCGCTTGCGTTCTCAAAAAAGCCTGAAAGTCTTCCCAAAAGTGTGTGGAAGCTGTTCCAGCTGCAAATTGATGAGCAATTGACTTCCATTTTCACATCCTGGATGTGTAATGGCCAGGTATCTAAATACTAATACAGTGACAAAAATGGCAGAGTACAGACCGTACTTCCTTCGCTGTATGGGAAACAGTCTTTTATTCTCTGTATGTTACAAAGGGACAGTGGGTAGTCGACAGATCTATAAGCCCTGTTGCTCCATCACACATTGATCCATGTGGGGCTCTATTCAACTGCATTGACCACACAATTGATCTCTGCCTCTCTGCTGTGGTAAACATTTTACTTGGCTTGCCTCCATCCTGATCGATACCCTTCTTTTAATAATGTATCGCATCGATCATTTTGGCCCCAGAGTAAATTGATCAATTATTTAAATCTTCTTTCTGTGTGTGTGTGTGTGTGTGTGTGTGTGTGTGTGTGTGTGTGTGTGTGTGTGTGTGTGTGTGTGTGTGTGCGTGTGTGTGTGCATGTGTATGTGATATAGAGATACCGAATCTATGATGTATAGATATATTTTGAATATGATAATCATGCCACCTGGGTGTGACAATGAAAATCAAGCAAGTTTTCTTATTAGAAAGGCAAACACTAAAACTAATCATTTAATTTATACATCCATCCAACCATTTTCTGATCCGCTTATCCTCACAAGGGTTGCGAGGTGTGCTGGAGCCTATTCCATCTTTCTTCGGGCAGTAGGCGGGGGACACCCTGAACCAGTTGCCAGCCAATCGCAGGGCACACAGAGACAAACAACCATCCACGTTCACACTCACACCTAGGGACAATTTAGAGTGTTCGATCAGCCTGCCATGCACGTTTTTGGAATGTGGGAGGAAACCGGAGTACCTGCAGAAAACCCACGCAGGCATGGGGAGAACATGCAAATTCCACACAGGAAGGCCGGGCCGGAATCGAACCCTGCCCCTCTGCGCTGTGAGGCCAACGTGCGAACCAGTCGATCACTGTGCCACCCTATTTCATTTATTGTTTTTTGTTGATGTTTTATGCATTGGCAACTTTATTTCTTGTGTGGGGTTGGCCCAAAGAAGGGATAGATTTGTTTCTATACGCTTGAAAAACAAAACCAAAAAAAAAGTTTGAAAGTAGTAAAGGCTTCAGATCAATAAATATAGCAACAGCTGTCAACACTGTGTCAGTCTGTCACACCAATAGCCAAAAAGCATGTTGAATTGAAGTATGAATGGAGCATGTATTAGATACTGATGTCAAAGAGTGCTTTGCAAATAAAAATTATGAGATTCTGCTTCTTCTAACATTCATACATTTCTGGGTCTTCAGCACGGGTTGAAAAACCCCAGCCCAACAGGCCTCATCTGTATCTATGTATGTTTCTAACGAAACCCCTCGTCGCTATGCTAATGATCACACATAAACATATTCCTTCCTGGCCACTTTGCTTTGATCGTTTTGTGTTGCTACCCTCATCTCCATTTGGGAATGGATGATTTCCTGTGCAATCAGTAGATGATCCAATGTCGTGTTGAACATTAAGTTGTTAGAGTGTCATCCTCAAACTCCAAGTCCTACCTGCAGTCTGTGTGATGTTCAGTGACACAACAGGAGCCTTAAGCACCCCTCGCCCACACACTGGTGTTTCAAGACAAGGTTCAGGATTGTTTGGTACAGTGTTTTTTTTTTGTTTGTTTTTTTTTGTTTTTAATTTTAATCTTGCAATTTTTTTTCTTTTCCAATTCATAGCTGTTGCCAGAATGCATCATCCCCATTATCATATTTCACATTGCAAGTACAGCATGCCACCACAGTAAATTCTACAGTACATAGCTGTGTCAAATTTGATCACATTGCTCAGTTTTGCGTGACTTGTAATTTGTAGTAGTGCATATTACCGAATTGTGTCGTGTAGCTAAAAATGGTAGATACAATAACTCGCTATATTGCATGCAGTGTTGTGCTGAAGCTGACTACATAAATAAAGAAGAGTAGCCTATAAAAGTAAGCATATTCTCATTTGCTAGTTTGATTAAGTACTGAACAAAAATGAGAACAATCCATTTGCAAAGGAGCTTCTTATCCTTTTCTCAGTGATGACAAGAAAGATGGTGAGACTCACATGAAGTTGAATTTTGGTAAATGATAAAATTCGGAATCTAGAACATTGCTTTGCGAGACTTTCATTCGTGTTTTCTATTTTGGCCATGACCTGAGCTCATTGCAAACATTTTTCGTGTGTGCACATTGCATTTAAAACCACAGGCCCAGCTTTTGTAATAAAGAGTATTGTAGAGCATGTTAAATAAATAAAATTCAAGGTTTCCTGACAATCGTTCTGTGCTCTACTCATTTACGGAATGAGGAGCACTGTATGTGTTGACTGATGTACGCTGAATAAACTGTTTTGAAATTTTGCACTGATTAAGTATTTAACTACAGTTAATAAAAGCCTGCATACTCTCAATTCAAAAGTCAGGAGTTTGTCAAGGACTTCTTATATGTGTCCAATAAAGTATTCAAGGATTTTTACACACAGTCCCATCAAGTTTGCATTTCAGAAAAAGGCCAAACATCCCTTTATTAGATAAACAGTTGTAGGCTATACTTAATTAGTCATTAAAACAGAAGATTTGTGACTTTGTTTGCAAACTTGAGAGTTTTTTCGCTGTGTTTTTGCACACACTGCTGTGTACTATTGTGTGTCTATAAAGAGACCGCTAATTGTAAAGGATGTGGCAGGTTAAGATAAGGTTATCTGGATGCAGTGAAACGTCTGAGAGAGAAGGCAAGAGGGCGCAGACGGAATTAGATGGCTTAGAAGAGCCATATTTGGGCCACGGTGCTATTTCCAGATAGCCCTTGGTGAGCCTCATCCCCTTCCCCTGGCATAGCTCCCCTTTCATGGTCACCCTCACCCCCAGCTGACACTGCTGCTGTGCAGCAGGACAGCTGATAGTGCCACAGGCTGTCACTCACATGCTAACTGACTGGCCACTGCAGGCCTGAGATAGTCCCACAGAGTATCTGCCTGTCATTTGCAGTGAGGGGGGGAGAAAAAAAAAGCATGATAAAGTGCAACAATATATGCACTGTTATATGGGAGTGTCTCTTCCGAGGTGCAAAACGGTGTCCTCTGATTGGGGGTCTCATACTCAATTCATCTCCTCAGTTTGAAGTGGCCGTGACTTAGCCTCAACTTTTCCATTTTGCCGTCTTTCTTCTTGCTTTTTCTGACATGTAGGTAAAATGATTCCCACCGTGACGTTCGGGAAGAAAAAAAAAGTCCCATTGTATGTAATTTTTCAGAAGTGGATGTGGTGAGAAAGTCAACCCCCCAAAATCCGGCACTCGATTCCCGCCATCAAAATCCTCCATTAGCCAAGCATTAAAAACAAATTAACTCTTCTCAGTTGAATGGCTTGTCAGGGAAGTGTGGGAAAATCCTCTATTAGGCAGGAGTTAAGTGCCTATTGGAAAGCCGGGGATGGAATTCTGCCTAATAACGGAATAGTCAACCATTGGAACACCAGTTGAATGGAGGAGAAGTGCTAATTAAGAGAAGAAAGTGTCAACTTACAGACGAGTCCGTGAAAGCGGATGTGAAGTTTCATCTCACTGGCATTTTCAGATTTTCCAAAGATGACAGGCTTGTTTGTGATTCCCCATGCGCGTGAATGAGAAAAAGATTTGTTTACTTTTGCATGGTGGCGACAGCATGTGCACATATAAATAATGACTCTGTACTGCGCCCAGAGGCCGCAACGGTTTAGGCTGGCTCTTCTCCGAAAAGGACATACCATAAGCGATACAATAAAAGATGCTGCTTTCAAACTATTTGGGCGTTAGGTCTCAGATGAACAAAGCCAATTTAAAGCGAAGAACCAGTCGTCTCTGCCTCGCAAACGCGGAGCATTTTCCAATTTCCAAGCTGTGAAAAGTGAGCGGGATGGTGAAACAGCGTCATGGACCGAACCGGGCGGAGACTCAAAATAAACTTGCACAGGCTTGGCTGAGCATGGGCTCCATCTCTGTTTATCTTAGTGAGAGTGAGCATGGGAGCCCTATGATGAAATATAAAAAGGGAGGAAAAAATGACACAGAATTGAACAGCCCAGTGTATTTGGTTAGCGTTACCGTGGTTACAGAGTGCATGGATGCAGATAAACAGCACGTTGAGTACTCGGAGAGGAATGCGGCCCTTCTCCCTGCGGTTTGGAGAGGAGGTTAACACTTCTCTCTCTAAACAGCTTCACCACTCGACCACATGTGGGATTGTGAGGGGATCAGCGGAGGAGATTGCTCTTTAATTACACACTAAAAGGATAAAAACCTCTGGGTAGGCATGGCTGGCTGAGAAAACAGAGCGAGTGTAACAATCACGAAAAAAGAAAGCATCCTCACATGAACAAATGGTGCAAAAGAGGAGTTTCGTTTTTCTCTATTTATATTAAATGTCAAAATAATAACTCGGAGCTGGCAAGAGAGCAGGTTGGAACACTGGCAAAGAGAAAGTAGGTAAGGAGAAAAAGGCAAGATGCTAAAGAGAAGCCAGTTTGGGGAGCGATAGTGGCTGCGGCTTACTGATAAGAGGCTTCTCCTCGAACAGAAGCTGTGTGCTTTGCCCCATGAGCAGCCATACCTACAAGTACATGAACGGCCTTCGACAGGGTCAGAAGTGGAAGCCGGCCGCTTAGGCAATGATGACCGATTGAAAAGTTTTGTCATTGAAGAGAGCACGTATGACGGGGAGGCCCGGCGTGACTGATTGTCTCCTTGTCTTTATAGCGAGACCAACATCTTAGTGCAAAATCAAACTGTAGGACTGCATACTGTAGGAGTATGTACTGTAGGAGTGCATACTTATTAAATGCATGCGCGGGGTGGGATGGGTGTCAATGTATAGTAGCATTAGTGCTGGGCAGGGAGTTTAGTACAGACAAGGCAAAAGCTTTGGATGTCAGATGAGTCTGCATTATGTTGTTTACGCTGTTTGTGGCAAATCCTTGCATGTGTTGTTTTTCTTATGTCGAGTTCTGTTTTTAATTGCCCTTTGTTGTCAGTCGGCGTAACTGCAGTGTAATTTTCCCGAACTTATTTCACATAAAATTATGGGGGTCGTGGCTTTGTTTCCACATTTGACACTTTTATTTTTCTATGAACAGTGCTTGGAGGTGACCAAATTTACACGAATGCATTAGGTATCGCGGCCTTTTCATTTTGGAATGTTCAGTCGTGTGCTGCATTTAATTAGGAAAATAATGTGCATAAATGAGAACATTATTCTTGTAATGATTCATTCAGGGTGTTCAGCCACGTCATCCTAATTTGCCACTCCAACAACCGAGTGGGTGTCATGTACCCATGCCAATTTTTCACTGAGCCCTGTGAACTTTGCCTGACAACAAGTGGCCATGCAAAACAGTGCTGTAACCACACGAAAGAATTTGGGCAGTTCTTTTCATTCAGTCTGCATGACTGTTGAATTGTAAGGTTAAGATTTAACTTGGGAGGATTTGCCTTGTCTATATGCACAGAACTCGGGAGATGAAATCTCGGGAGAACCAAGCGGAGGTATTGCAAAATAAGCAACTCAGTAAGTCGCACATATGTCCTCAGTATCCCTTGCACGCAACAAACAGCGCGGGTGGGCGTTAACAATTGCACTGTGTGATATTTGTATTTGACTAATAATCAGTTACATGAACATTTCATGGTCATCTGAGTCCTTTTAAGTTAGGCATGCGAGAAAGTTCATTTTGGTTGTTGCTGTTTGTAATTTCCAATGTCAAAAAGTACAGTTATTAATGTGATGCTTTTTGTAGTCAAAATAAAACGCGCAGCAACGCTTTCGGTGCATGTGTATGTAATTTGTATTGTTTACTTTTCTTTTGTGAGCTGCTTATGCTGACGCTTATGATTATTTAGGTCATAAATGCAGTGAGTGTGTGAAGAAACTTTCATAGTTTCATCTTTAGCCCCAAAACAGAACAGTATGCTTGCTCCCACCGTTTGATTCTTTTTTTTTTTATTCCATTGAGATTGCTCTTCCAGGTTTATTAAACACATCATTATAGAACACATGTATTAAATAGTGCAAGATCTAAGTGTGTGTGTTATATGTCACACCCATGCCTGTAGCAACTTGTGCACATGAGATACGTCATGTGGTGCAATATGGGCGAGCTTGACTGAAACACACAAATCTTCCTCCTCGTCCGCCTTCCGCTCGATCACACTGGAACCTATCCGTGAAGTAGGAGCTAATAATATTTGGAGACCATGTACAATGCATTTCAATCTTAACGTACATGTGTATCGTGATCAGAAATGGCATCCTGTTCTATGGGCTACGCCCTCCCAGTGTGATTGATATCTATTATGCAATTTACAAACTATGTGTGCATATTGTAACTTGTTTACATCATATCCTGGGTTCCATATTTATGTGATTAATAACATTGCGATAAAAAAAAAAGAAAAATCTCAAACAATGAGAGAAAAATGTATAGTTTCAATCAGGCTACTACATACTCAAACAGATTAGGAATATGAGTGCAGAAAATCCAGGCTTGTAAAAAAGGAGTGCGATTTAAGACCTGCTCCATTTGTAATTTGCCTTGAGACTTTTGAAACGATTCGGCGCGCTACAAATAAAATGCCTTTAAACACTTAACGGCCATGAATAAACAATTGCTTAATATCTGAGATATAGATGGCATTCAAAAGATGAACGGCAATATAGTGGTGGGTTCACTGTATTGTATTCAAGCCTTGATAGACATACCGTAGTTTACGTCAGCTCAAGTGTGTGTCATGCAGTTCTCCCGGAATTCTGAAAATCACTTTACTGCTTCATGTCAGAACATTCAACTTACTTTTCTAGTTTAATGGCTATTTTTACCCTGTCCTCTCATTGCTTGCTGTGTTGTCCTCCTGATACTCATCACCTCACCGTGCTTCCATCCTCCCGTGTCACACAAACCACATTTCTCCCCAGATGCTGCAAAGGGTGCCCTAAGCGCCAACATTTTTAATGGTCCCCACAGGCCTGGCCCACAGTACCACATGAGTGGCTTTATGGAACTTATTATAGTGTTTACCCACTGGCACTTAGTCTGCCCACACGTGTCCATGTGCAGCGAGGCTCTGCAACCCTGACTTCTGATTTTAATGTTATGGTTAACGTTATAGCTCTGTCTCCTTGCACAATCGTTAACTCTGTGACCATTTTATGGGGTATTAATTGAGTTGTAATTTTGACTCAATGAAACCATGTAACAGTTTAATGCCATTTTAACTCAGGATCTAATTGAAAACAGGCACTTAGCTTCGCAAGCTTGTCGCATGTTCAGTGTGACGTACACTTTTTGTTCACAGTGCTTTTTTTTTTTTTTTTTTTACAATCCACATTCTCCCTGTGAGAATGGGAATCTGTATTTTATCCAAACAAGAACTCACAAAATAATTAAAGGGGAGAAGCACATACATGCGCACGTGTTGAAGGAGCTGGTCAAAAACAACTTTGGATGGTACTGCAGACTGATCACATTACCTCATTTCACATATATTCGAGAGGCCTGCAACCTGATACGCATGCAATTGTTATTTTAAATCACCACCCGGGAAAGCTGGATCCAAGGTTTACATGACACATACTCATGGGGAAGGGGGGGCTCAGACAGGGTATACCACAGGGACAGGTGGTGTGCTATGAATGATCAAGTTTTTAGGGAAAAAAAGACCAAAGGTTGTTTCATTGAAGGTAGTCTTATCTTCAAATTTCAAATGTATATGTTTATCAAGCAGTCAACATGTTCTGCTTGGCCTCAGTTAAAAAATAAATGCTGTATGATCACAACAAATCCACCCCACATGCTTTTAATGACAAGTAATGATTCCATCCATCTATCCATTTTTCTGATCCACTTTATCCTCACAGGGGTCGCGGGCGTGCTGGAGCCTATCCCAGCTGTCTTCGGGCAGTAGGCGGGGTACATCCTGAACTGGTTGCCAGCCAATCGCAGGGCACACATAGACAAACAACCATTCATGCTCACAATCACACCTTGGAACTATTTAGTGTTCCATTAACCTGCCACGCATGTTTTTGGAATGGGGCAGGAAACCAGAGTACCTGGAGAAAAGCCATGCTGGGACGGGGAGAACCTAAACTTGTAACCTTCCAAACCTTTATATCACAGGTGTCAAACTCAACGTCCGGGGACCGGATCAGGCCCACCAAATTATTTTATGTGGCCCGCGAAGACGTAACTCCAAGGTGGCCCGTGACAAAAATGAATTTGACACCCCTGCTTTATATGATCGCAAGGACTGACCATTGTAGTTTTCCCCATCTGCCATTGCGATATTTATAAATAATCCCCCAACTTGTCCAGCCTGCACATGTACTTTGCATCTCATTATGTTCTTTCACTTGGACAGAATATTAACTGATAACCGTTAGTTTTATCACTGCACTCTTATTGTATATCCTTCGGCTGGTATTCTGCCAGCATGGCTGCATAAATAGATGCACGCGGGGATCAGTCACATGATAGCCGGAATGCTATTGATGCCATGTCAGATGCAACCATCTCTTTTTGAAAGAAGGTGGTCGGAGTCTGAGTATATTCTAAAGACACTTTTTCTACACACTATGGAGGAACATTTATAATAAAATGTTGAATTTAGTATTCATTGCCAACAGAATGGCAAATGGGAGGTAGAGGGGCAGCTTCTACCCCTTGCCATCCTGTAAAATCGCCTTTGCGGATAATGTCTGCATTTTATGGTATCAAAAATAATTTATGTGTTAATGGGAGAATATCAGTTCATCAAATACCTCTGAGCTCTTAATGTTCTTAGGGGCATGATTCGGTCTTTAATGATGTGTGTGTATGTGTGTGTCTGTGAGGGGGCTCTGTCATTCAAGGGCATTGGTATTCAATCATCTGCATGACAAATTCACTAGAAGCTGCTAAATTAAAAGACATCAATGGCAAACATGGATGCTTAAATGGGCCCTTACATTCCACCTGCATGATGGGTAATCCAAAAGGTCGAGTATAAATCTATTGAGTCACTTGTTAAGGAACAAACCACCATTCACACGAGCCACAACCGCAATGCTGATGTTGCACCTCGTTGGGCTGTTAAATGGCACAGAGACAGAAAGGTGTAAAAAGAATTTTACGCCATTTAGCATGTCACGGAGGCAGCAACGGTGTTGCATTAATGTTCACGGAACAGTCTGATCCGCAGAGCGGCTAATTCAAAATGTTATTACTGACACATTTTTGTATGATGACTATGAATTCACATCAGCTGGTGCTAGTAAGAACGATTGATATTTCTGTAAAAGAGGCTTTTAATATAGTTTAAGGTGCGAGGTGTTCAAGGTATGAACAATAACTCGGAGTCAGAGTGACACATTCACATGCATAAAAAAAAACCTGATGAAAATATGTACATGCAAACAGAGACAGATGCGTGTGGAAATGAAATATATGGACAAACTCTACTAGCGTTGAATCAGTCTCACTAACGCACACACACACACACACACACACACACACACACAAACACACACACACACACACACACACACACACACACACACACACACACACACACACACACACACACACACACACACCTTCATGTTGCCAATTGGTGATGATATCGGGCTTACTGGAATATTTGACACCTTTCAACAGGAACGTAATGTCATCTGAGATTTCTTCAAGTACTGCAGCAAGACGAACTCACTTTCACATTCATTTTTAAAATGACTTTAATTTCGCCTCTTCCATCCCATTGACTCTTTTCAGATCACTGAGCCATGGCATCTATAGTAATGTACTTACTGTGCAATTCACATAATCCATAAGCATTAAACTTTATTTCATTATCTACTTTATCGAGCCAGGCTCATTAGCCTGATGTAGGGTGAATGTTTTGCTGATATTACTGAAGTTTCTTTCCCACCGCTTTTTATTTTGAAATATCTCTGCCCCATGCAGCACTCTTATTTAAATGTCATTAGTTATTTCTTCTATGTAGTTTCCCTGACTTCTAATCGATGTGTCACCGGCTTTAATGACACGAGTAATCCTACAACTGACACATACCTGTGTATTACACGACAAAAATATTGCCACGCTTAACCGTCACACAAGTAACTCAAATAACACCCACTCATGCTATTCTTCCGCGTCAAACTCATTTAGGCGTGTCTTTGTGGAGTAGTCTTGCAAAATAAGTGGCAAACTGTCCACACAACTTGTCCAATGCTCATTGTTCAGACAGAGAAATAAAATCAACCTCTGATCTGAGAAGACCTCAAAAGGCGCGTCATGTCAGTGCTCTTCTCCAATGGTGTCGTTAAAACGATCCCCGTTAGCAAACAAAGCAAGGCCATCATAACACGCTGACCAAGAGCAGCAGTCTCTCCATGTTGCATATGACAGAAAATGTGCCTGAAAGATAATGATTTGTAGATATTAAATGTTTCTTCAACTGCTGTTGTCTGTGAGTAAACATGGCAATGTAGGCTCGCTGCTGAAAGCCTGTTCCCTTAAATGCTGCGAGAAATGCATTACAACTGGTGCAGAGCCAAAATAAGTTATTTCTGGCTGGATAAGCACAGGGGGTGGGGGGGGGGGGGGGGGGGGGGGGGGGGGCATGTATCAGAAGCAGCGAAAAGAATCTACATTAAGCAGAGATATCTGTTAATTAAATCTGTCCCTTCCTGATCCCTATCTGTAACACGTAACCTACACCGCCACTGCTTCTGCTGCCACCGAATGAACACGCACTTGTGCACATGCGCACACACATACACACACACACACACACACACACGCTCACACACAAACATAAATCTTCATACCCCCGTTTTCTCTTTCTATCATCCCATCAGCTATTGCAGACAGGAAAGGAAACATTTCCTCGTGTGCAGGCAACACAGGTAGAATACTTTTCCACATGGGTGACACTGACACTGACGGCTGTAATCTTAACATTTTACATGATATAATATCTAATACCTTCACTTTCCATCCATTGTCCATGGACAAAGGCGATTGATCCGTGCCATAGTGTGGCCTCCGAGTCCTAAGAGAGTGCACATTGTTTTCTCTTCCTCTACTTGATAATCCAGGATAACATTAAAACTGAACATTAACATAAATTTTTTTTTAAAAAAAACACTTTTAACACATGGCAGCCAAATCCAATATTTGTAAATATAAATTTGTCAGGATATGTATTGAATTTCTATTGATGGATGTTTATGATCTGACAAGAAACTACAAAGGAAGATGGCAAAATACTTTTAGAATATGTGCAGAAAAATGGAAAAAAATATTTACCTTTATATAGTTCTTCAGATCTCTGACATTTTTGAGGGAAATTGAATCATTTGCACCATTCTAAAGGATCCTAAAGTGTATACAAGAACAGAGGTAGGTGCATGCATGCATGCGTGCGTGCGTGCGTGCGTGCGTGTGTGTTTGGATATATGGACCTGGCCCTGTATTCCACAAATTCTTCCCCTGAATTGAGCAATCTGTAATAAAACACTAAAATGACCTTGACACAGAGTTGAATGTTTTCCAAACAATCACAATTTGTACTTTTTTATCATTTTCTGCTGAAACTGAATTATCTTTATTTAGCTGGGCGTTAAAAATAGAAATAGTGTTACCATTTAAGTCAAGCATGATTGGTGGATGATGAGGAAGTCAGCAATGAGAACAAATGCCTTTTTTTTTTTAATTCCTGTAACTGGAAATTAAAGAGAAGGTGGCAAATGATTAAAAGGGGAAAAATCTTTCCAATAATACCATGTTTGCAAACGTCACATGAGCAAAGCCAGAAACCAGAGCCGTAATGTACGATTGGTCGTTACCTGAGCCCTGAGCAACTACAAGTTGACAGCAAGTGACCAAATGACCGAGCACTGCGATGGCTAAAAATGGCTGGATTTTGCTTCTTAATTCATCTTCCACAAACACAATATTAATCAGATTAGTGGAGCACATAGAGCATTAATTTTGGGCTTGACTTCTCCTTAAAAGATGATGTTTTATTAACTCATCAAATATCAATAGCATTTTGCAAAAGTATTTTGGACTTAATTACATAGACCAGCAGTCCCCAACCTTTTTTGTGCCACTGTCCGGTTTCACCTAAAGACCTAATTTGATGGAGTGGCGGCAAAGACAAATGATTAAATATAATTAAACTGCAAGAAGACTGCTGGGCTATATAGCGACACAGTGGTCGACTGGTTAGCACGTTCCCCTCACAGTGCAGAGGTTGTAGTTTCAAATCTGGCCCGGGCCTTCCTGTGTGAAGTTTGAATGTTCTCCCATGTTCTCAAAACATGCATTGTAGGATAATTGGACATTCTCTTTTGTTTCTTGGTGTGAATGGTTGTTTGTTTGTGTGTGCCCTGCGATTTTATGGCAACCTGTTCAGGTGTACCCAGCATACTGCCCGAAGACAGTTGGAATAGGCTCCAGCACCCCTGTGACCCTCATGAGGATTAGAGGTTCGGATAATGGATCTATACTGTATAAATATATACATAGTGCAGATTACCTGTGAGATTTTTCAAATGTAAAAGAGGTTACTTGGCTCAACAAGTTTGGAAAACACTGATATAGCATTTACTCTCTGAAATAAAAGTTAAATATGTCTATTAAATATGTCTTAGACACTATATTGCACATAGACTGACGTGTTTGTGTAAGCAATTTTCAAGCAAGCTGTAATCTCTCCATCGCAAGATCTCGATGCACCAGAAATCTTGTATTGGAGGGATACAGACTCGGCACGCTGGTGTTGCTGTCAATTCTAATACTTGAAACAGATATCTGGTGCCTATTTGGTGGCAGTCTCTCTAGTTCCTGGAGCATGTTTGCAGTATGGCTCATGCATAAACAAGCATTAAAATTGTACAAAAAGAGCACCAAAGAGGATAGATGCCAATGTGCACGGTAACGCTGGCTAGCATTCGTGCTGAGTGGTTACGATTAGCGCTACTGAAGACAGCTGTGCCTCAAATAAATGAGAAAAAGAGTTGCATGTGCCTCTGAACCGATGGGACACATGCGAACCAAACTGAAAGAGTCGAATCAAGCCATTTAAACGTTTTTCAAGAGCTGGTCCACCCCTGGTGTGTGTGTGTGTGTGTGTGTGTGTGTGTGTGTGTGTGTGCGTGTGTGTGTGTGTGTGTGTGTGTGTGTGTGCGTGTGTGGATGTCAACTCCCACAGTGGCAAATTGACTGACAAGAGAGGCAACAAAGCAGTACAATTTTGTTGGAAGTTGATGATGTATGAAAACAAACAAACATGTAAACGACCGTTTATCAAGACCAGAAAAAAAAATGGTGTTCATTTGATTTACTTTATGAAATTTTGTTCAGTCTCTGTGTGGCGATGCACTGGTCCACAGCCCGGTGGTCTGGCTTGTTCTCATATAGTGTTTACACAGCATCATTTTGACTGCTTTCCTCATGTCTTCTTCACCTTTCTGTTTTTCTTCCTCTACATCTTTGTGTTGTTCAGCCTCCCAAATATCTTGGGAACCCATTTGGAAAGACAGGGGCTCGGAGGTGACTGGGGGATGAAGACGTGGGGTGTATGTGGACCAGATGTCTGGGCTTTCAAGAGACTGGGAGGGGCGGCGTGAGAGCACGGGAGAGAAGTGGGGGGGGACATAGCTGTTCTCAATTACCCTGATCAATTGAAAGGAGGGGGTTAGCGGTGCGGGGTGAGGCTAAAGTAAGCAAGGTTTGACGAGAACTGTCTTATTCAGCTCAAAACTTCTAACTCCAGCTTGTTGGCACCGCATGCTTCACGGTTACCGCAATGAGCATGTTGTAAGCCCCAAATGTGTAATCTATAAATGCTGCACATTCTTGAAGTTGGAGAATAACGAAGAAGTATCCTAATACAGCATACGATCGTCGGTATCATCTGTGGCTTTGCTCCCTTCAAATGGAAATGTTATTTAATTGTGTGGCTTGAGCAATAATAAGAAATCCTGAACTGGATGATGGTTGAGCTTAAGATGAGGCTCCCTCAGATCAAGTGGTAGCTCTGTTCTGTGTTTTAATTAGGATTATATGTCCTCTTTAAAGGATTCCTTCTCTGAAGTCCCTCCAATTTGGAGCCCTATAGGGTTACACAAGATTAAAAGCACTTTTCCATTTTACTCACTGATACATCTTTGAAATTGTGCTTAGTTCTTGGTCCCTGGAACACTTTATCTCTCCCTAAGAAGGACTGAGGGCTGAAAGGAGGGGTAAGATGAAGGCTGGTGTTTTGCCAGACTTTTCTTTTTGCCTCATTTGCTTTGTACTTCGCTCACTACACTCTGAGGTATATGCTCGGCTGCGGTGTTTTCATTTATTTTATCGTTCTGATCAGATTTAAGGGAGTGTCACATTACACACTGCAGGTTTAATGCATCCTCCCCTTTTGGTACCCAATCAAAAGGCTCTTCCCCCGTGACCCCTGACCTTTAACTCTGCGAGTAGAGAAAGAGAAAGGCATTGGTTTCAGTAGAGGGAGGGGCTCAGGCGGGCTGTCTTCAGCTTGAGACTGCTTTGGCCGCCGACTCCTCCATTACACCCCTCCTTTCCCCCTTTTATACTTTTTTTTTTTTACTCTTCTGGAAACTAACTTTATTCTAAACACTTGAAAATCCTCCACATGTGCAAGCCATTAAGTTTCTCAACGCTAGATGAGAAAGACCCACAGTCATGTCCACGAACACACATCAACACGCCGAACACAAGAACACACATGACCGTAAAGACGCATTGAACGCAAGCATACAATGTGAATGCACATAAAACAAATGGCAAAGAAAATACAAGAATAAGGACGTACTAAACGACATGAATATATAATTGTGTATTCAAATGTGTGATTAACTGTACGTGGTGAAAAAAGATGCTGGATAGACTTGCTAAAAACTGTACACAAGTGAGAGTACGCGTGCTTTAGAAAAATATGAATCAAGAAAAAAGAGTCCTCCAAATAAGTCCTTCGTGAAAAATCTACTACCACTCATATCTCTGTCAATATTTTAGTAATTATATATTATTATATTAAAAATATGCATAAATTAAATGAAGGCAAATTTAAACGCAACAGTCCTAATTTTACTTTGTTGGTTTACACTCCTGAAACGCCACCGAGTCTTTGAGCTTCTGAACAGTATCGCAAACGGAGCAGGAAATACAATTCAATAGTTAATCATTTGCTTTTGTCATTCCTGGATTGTTTAGTTTAAATTTACATATTTTGTTGAGTCTGTTTTAATTTGGGCAGTACAGTATGTAATACCGAGGCGCAAACATGCAAACGGGAGGACTGACGAGATTGCAGTTAAAGTAATACGATTTGGCCATTGAGTCTGACTTCCCATCATAATTTGCAGCAATCGTAAACGGACTTAGGTAATTACCCGTTTCATGGTAAATGTTCTTTTAGTTCTTAGTGATTTGCCTCTGATTGTTGGTTGCATAACACACACACCTTATCCAAACTCTGTCAGCATGCAATGCAATGCAACAGTGTAACAATAGCGTTCCGTAATAAAAATGCTTGAGTAGAAGTAAAAAGTTTGTTGCAGTCACACTCCTCTGACAAATTCGATTTTCCCAAAAAGTTACTCAAGTAAATGTAATGGAGTAAATAGAGCACGTTACTGCCTTCCTTTGACTGTGTCAGCATAGTTTAAGAACGTATTAATGCTAGGCCTCATGCAGAATCTGAAGTTCTACATCAGTTACATTGTATTTATTATTCGTCATTATATATTATTATTATTCGCATGTAGTCATTATTATTTATTATGATTCATTATTACATGCCCTTAGAATCCTCATTTAAATGCTCAATAATATAAATAGTAAAAGGAGAACACTCAGTTCATCCAATTCATTTATTTGTGTGGGGGGGGGGGTAAAAATAATAATGTACGAATTAATTCAGATTTTGATTTACTTTCTTATCATTACTTCAAAATGTTGAGGGCATTCCTTTTGACATTGATATAGCCACACATTGCAAATGATGATGAATTATCAAGCATTTTTTTCCTGCATTTATTTATTTATTCTGTTTTTGGTGACACATTTTCAAAATCAATTCTTTGACCTTTCTCAATAAAATCCCAAATACCCATGTGTAGTGTGAAGGTACAAAACGACAAAAACAGTCTCACCAAATCTATTTCCAAAAAAACAAAAACAAAGCCCCCCCCCCACAACTACTCGACACAAAGATTTGTAACACACATTCAACCGCTCATATGATACATATTTATATGAAGCCATTCCTTTCATAATCACACATTTACTAGATAGGCTTTTAACATTTCTTGCCAATGGACTCTGATTGCCCATTAAATAGCAGTAACCTTTGTGCAGCGCACATTTACACACAATTTGGTTAATTAGCCAACAGTGATTTGTTAACCAAGGATGAATCCCTTAAGTGGTTGTCAACTGGACTTATGGCGCGTTTGATCTCATTTATTATTTCTAAATTACTTAGGCTGTCTCTGCTAGAAAAATATCATCAGGTGGGTGAAATTACGTTGATAAGACGAGTGGCAGTGGCCTCTTTTCTGCTTTGTGATGCACAAGTTTTTTTTTTTCCCCAAACAGTTTTTTTTTTCTCCTTTTTTTCTCTGACCAGGTTATGCTTGCTTGATGATCAGTGTGACACATGTCACTATATCGAGACTTAATAGCCAAAGATCCACTGAGGTAACAATAGCATGATGTGGATCATTCCATTAATGACACGATCACACGGAGTGTAATTTAAAAGCCATTATGGAATTGGTAACCTTTGAATCCAATCATCACCCACTATAGGCAATATGTGTCACCTGGACCGGTGGCAAAAGAAAACATTAATAAAATGTTAATCAATCACACAGGAGACGACTGAGTTGGCAGGGAGGTCACAGGGGAGTCCTTTCGGCCTCATGCTGCGGGTAAATTGAGGATTGTGAGGCAATATTATGTTTCTTGATGTATACACAGAATGTGTGCAGACTTTCCTACACGTTAAATGCAATACACCCCTCACCACATTTTCCCAAAACGTGCCACACAGCGTATGTCTACGGTATAGGCAGGAACATAGATTGACATGTGCACATTCAAATGTGCAAGCCGTCATAACCCCCCAGTTTTGCCACAGGATGCTGTTTTCCAGCAGTTCATCCTATGGTGCAAATGAAGTGCTCAGACTTTGGAAGACAACGGCAGGCTGGAAACCAGTCATTAATCATAACTTCAACTGAATTAAAACATCAGTTGCTGAAAACATTTAATTGTCATTGCCCAAGTCTAGAAGATGCCTTTTGGCCATAATAATCTCCCCCACTATTCTCAGTGACAGGTTTACATCTGCTGGAATCACAAATGTGCCTCTTCAATAATTTACGTTATAATAATTTAATTTATGTTCTGTGTGACCACACCCACTTCATAAATCTCAAATCTTTTAATTCCAATAATTTTCTACATCTCATACAAATCAATCAATTTTCACTGTTAGCTTTACTTTCGTATCAAACCCAATTCAGCCCTTCTGTCCACCTTGCTCTGTGGAAGGATAGAATTTTATTTTTCAGTCCACTTGCTCAAACTAAACACAAACATAAAATATTACTTAGTGATGCCAAATCCAAGTTCTGTGAATTTTTCTCTTGTCATTGACCACTGCTCTGTTTCCTCTTCCCCTCCAGTTTACAGACTCTGAAAAGTGAATTCAATTTTGGAAAGACAAGATACACATTTGAAGACATTGCCGAAAACGTGCAGATTAGGAATTGTTTAGTATTTAACTGTGGAGATACAAAATAGCGTGAAACGGTTTTTCACCATTTCAGTTTCCCAGATTTTTGCGGGTGTGCCTAAAATAGTGCCCAGTGACATTCTTGGGCAAGCGGCAAGAGTCGTCCCATCCCCACAATAAATGAAATGAGTGCCATTAGTGGATATCCGGCGCAATTGCGAGTTGCTTAGTTATAATTATTTGGCCCATTGTTACCGCTAATGTGTCGTTAGCTAGCAAGCTAGTATGTCAACAACCGAAAAATTTAATCTTTGCTTGGATGCCACAATTTACTCAACAGCTTGATGTTGTTATTCAAATACAGTACTCAAGTGTTACGTAGTTCGTGTTATTTAGGCTACCACAATATGTGGAAAAGTAAACGACTGTATTCTGGGGTGTGTAGCTAACAGTAAGTCTATGCTCAAATGTCTTCATGTGACCCACAGGCTGAGTAACTGTGTGCCGTTGTGTTAAATGAACAGTTAAATTTCCCTGAATTGTCTCTTTTCTGTGGACCAACACACCAAGCGTCACCGTGGCGTTATGAATAGTTCCACCGCTGGTCCGTGGTGTCTTGAAGCGTGTTAGCCCATGAGCCAAACTATATAGACATGCTTTTCAAGCCCACATCCTTAAAACTTGGCAGACTTTTTTTACAACACTCTTTTCTGTCGCGCATCAAATTCACTTTCACTTTACAGGGACATTAAGAGTCTTCGGACTAGATTTACTAAATGTAAAATGGTTGCTCAGGCAAAGTGATGTTGAATTTCCGAACTGTGTGCACCCAGGATTACAACTGTCATTTCCGGCAATTCATTTTGCTCTTTCGGGAAGGAATGTATGCAAATAAATGCATTTAGCACACACAATGTGATTTATAAAATGTGGGACAAAATGAGATGGCTGATTTGGCATCTTGAAATACTGCATCTGAAAGGCAAGGTACAAATCGACATGCACAACGGCGCTCATCAAAGCACAGGCAAAATTAGGGCTGGTCGGAGTGAATGTTCCTATAATTATGCATATTTTCCAATACCAGAAACAAAAATTATTGTGACATCATATTTTCAGCAATGCAATGTTGGCGCTTCTGAGAGATTTCAGGGCTGACTTGGAGCCAATCACCAATGACAAAACATTTTTCAACTCTGCATTTCCTTCCATCTGAGGCAAGGCATGGTGACAAATGGCGCTCGCCTCTCCCTCTTTTCTGGGTGAGCTGCCCCAAGTTTTAGACACAATTGTACACAGGATTGTAACACACTGTGCCTGTACAATTGCCACACACTCGGGGCAAGTTAAACAAAGCATGGCTTTCATGTGGTTTCTATATTCGCCAAAACTACTGGAGGGACCAACAGATTTTCTTCTCTGTAACCCGGTGACATGTTTTTCTTGTCTTCCACGAACACTTCCAATTCTATCACTTTAAACGTAATTTTGTGCTCTCCTAAATTTTGAAAACCATCAAAACTTCCTAAAATCTTTTAGACAGTCTCCAACACTTCTATATATGTTGCCAACATTGCACTCAATTGTTTAGAATGAGTGAACATGCAATTTGGCACCCTAAAATGCGTTATTAATTCATCTATTTTTGATGTATGTAAATAATTGTACGCTCAGTAGCTCACACGTAACATACCCACAAGCATTACATTGGGCATGATCTGTTCGTTATTGGGGTTCTCCGTAAATCCACTCTTTGGAGTCATCCTCGATTACTCTGCATCAATAAAAGCCTGCATCAATAATGTTACCTGGTCACCAAACATTCATTTACATATTATCTACACTATTCTCTCCACCCTTGATCTGAATTTGGGATTTTATGGAGGCTTGCGCAAGGGCAAAAGCAGACTGGCGTACTGGCTTCTCCTTTTGTCATTTGCGGGATTCAAACATTGATATTTCTCATCATGTTGAAGCCATATGTCCCTAATGTCCCAAAGCCACAACACTGGCGGGACTTCAACCCTGGACCACACATATATCCATGTAATATATCCAATAATAGACTATGTTGACATGTTTTTGTGAGCATATTTGGCTGAGCTTATCCAAAGCTACGCCTGGTGTATCTTTGACATTTAGCTCTCACGGCTTCTGACCATTGTTCTGCTTTCCGTCTAAAAAAGGCGTGCAAACTGTTTAATGTAATTTTATCCCGATGGGCTTCATTAATGTAGCGTGATCGATGTAACATGAGGCAAAAAAACCGACACCTGCCGTACCTATTTCTGAGAGTGTACATGTGACGTCACAGTCCAATCTGTTAACATGAAATCCTTTTAAAACCAGCGTGTTGGAATCTATTTGATCCATGTGCTGTATCTGTGTGTTTCCTCCCCAGCAGCACCGAAGAGAGTCTCAGCAGTGGTCCTCCCTTATCATAGCACATTTAACAGGGGGCTAATCCAATCTGGTGGGATAACAGGGTTGCTCTCTGTGAGTGAAGGAGGATCAGGCAAGTGCTCCTCTGCTTCCCATTAGTGTATGTCTTTCCAGCCGGGCCTACCCTAATCCCATTTCCCCATCTAAAGCCTTAACCCAAACAAGCAGACTGGACAATAATCTCTGGTCACACTCCTGCCGGCCGCCCAGGGCCTCCTGATGCTGCTAATGGAGGGCTGGTCAGAGAGATGCCAGGAGACTGTAAAGGGACTCTATCAAACCCACTCAGGCACGAAATCACTGATTTTTGTTACCGTTAAACATGCTTGGAATTTGATGTGAATCACCATGATCATAGCCCATAGTGTTTTGGGGGAAGATTGCAGATGTAAAAAAATAAAGTCAAAAAGCAGACAAAGAAGGAAGAAACAAACGATTGGCCTTAAAATCCCGCTCTGTTTGTCCCCCCCACCCTCTTTTTTTTTTTTTTTGGACTGCACATGTGGCCCAGATGCGGGGTCCTGATCCAAAGTCAGGCTCACCCAGACACCACTCCAATTGTCTCAGATCACTGACAACATTCACCAAGGACCCTGGAAAAAGTAGCCTCATCCACATTTCTCAATTCTTATAGTTTCCATAAGAAGAAAATGTTGCCCAAATTTCTTAATGAATTCCAACTGAACAATGACTGGTGCAAGAGCATGTTCATCAGACACAACTTTCCAGCTCAGCCATTTCATATTCCATATGGTAGATGTTAATGTGATTGCATTTAATTCAAGTTGAAAGACAATGTGGGCCTAATTGCTTTTGATTCTTAGCTTCCCAGCATAAATCCCTAAGTAGGCACTAATGCCTTCATCGTTGTCATTGTTTGTTTTTTTTCAATACAGAGTTTAAGTCCCCTCTTTTTGAACTGCAGTGGATAATCAGTGAAGGTGCACGCTTTATAGTTGTTTACAGTTGTTTACACAACTGTGTTAAACCACGGCTATTTGACTAACTCAATGATCACTTTCATTTTTCTCCTAAATGGTGTGCTCATCTCTGTGCTGCTTGATGAAGAATGTACACAATCTCGCCTAAAAGGGAAGTGTAACTACACCAGAAGAACGAGACTGGTAGTCTGCTCGAAGTTAACACATTTATTCCCCAATTTGAAAACATAATGCATATGAAACTTGTGTTTGTACAAAAAAAAAATCAGCATAATTAATTTTGTTATAATGCTGCACCACTTCATAATCATCTTTATTCTGTGCTTACGAAATGTAAACATGCATTTTGTGTGCAAAGATTATATTGAATCTTACACACACACACACACACACACACACACACACACACACACACACACACACACACACACACACACACAGAAATTAATACATATTTAAAAAATATAAAGACTCTGCTCTACCTTCCAGTGTTATAGTTATGGGACGTTTTTCATATTTAAAGTTTAAAAAATTAGTAGTGGTTAATAGTTGGTTTTCATTTATGCACTTCTGTCTGTAGTGTTTGAACGGCTCACATGAAAACTGTGCAGCTCACAGGGTTGTGTCAAAGCTTTTTGTCTTTATGCAAGAAGTGTATTCTATTGGGCAACTACCATTTGGTCTGTTCATGGGTTCGATCAAGGAAGCTCTGGCCAAATTACAATTAATTTAGTTTTTGAATGGATTACGGTTATTAATCGAATTACACGCAAATGATCCGGTTTGACACAAGGAAGACATACACTTGAGTATTCTGTTACAGTTACAATGTGCTATTGTTTCCTTTTTTGTCATCCTTGCGTTTTTAGTTACAGGTACTGTTAAAAATGGGTGGGTTCTGTGTTCTCCAGTTTGCCCTCTAGTTCTTCCTGTTTTATGACCCAATGTTCCACTTAGTGTGATGTTAAGATGGGGAAAAAAAAAGATGAAAAACTACTGATCATGAAACGGAGACATTGACCATTCTGTTGCTTGTGAAATTATTGCCTATTTTCCAAATGTCTTCATTTGTTTATTGCATTGTCAGTGTAGATTACTCACTGCTTATTTACGAGAGGAAATTAATAAGATAGAATACTGTACAGTGCATCAACTGGGAGGCAAGAATGTCTCGACCATTTCATCAAGGAGATGCTAAGATTTATGAAAGTGAAAATGACTTGCTAGCACGACAGCAGCTCATAGTTATTAGATGACATCCTCAGGAATATCTGCTGGAATGTCATGGAAACTCATTTTTATGAAGTGACAGTCTTGCCACGGTAAACGGGATTTAGCCTCTTGGGGTAGTAAATAACAAAGAAGAGTGTATTACAAACGTGTACTATACCTGTTGTAGTCTTCTAATAGATTCAGATGAATTTGCAAGATTGACATTTTTTTTTAAATAATTTATTTGTATATTCACGGTACGTCCTGAGAACTGAAATAGTCAAGGGCAAGGTTGCTGACCAAATATGGTCCGAAACTTGAGCAAGAATCCAGTACTCAAATAAAACTCAAAGCAGGGAGAGACGAGCAGAAGCAACTCATTATCAACACAAAGAAAAATAGTTGGCTGCAAAAGGAGACAACACATTTTTGCACTCAAATGAAAAGTAACAATGCAAAAATTATACCCTTAACTTTTTGTTCCAAATTGGAATGTTTACACAAATTTGGCCCATACAACAGACTTTAAAAAAACATTATTTCAGATAGAAAGTGAAATCATGAAAAACAAGGTGGAACGTCGATTGTTTTCGAAATACTATAGATTAGTATTAGTTTTAGTTTTCAATGTAGAGAATGGACAATATTTTCAGTGATTCTCTTTGAGAAATGCTCAAACCTGTTTTACACTGCCGGTGAAAAGCGCGGGGGTGAAAAGTTTGGAATGCCATTGTGGGAACTGCTGGTCTTACCATCTCCAATTGTTCTGACCCACAGATCTGTGTGGGGTCTACATGGTGATTTGTTTCCTGATGCTCCACTCTCAAAATATACACAGAAACCTCACTGCAGTCTGGATGGAGGCACTTGGAGAAAGTGATGGACAGAAAGGCCAGATGGCAGAGGAGACTCTGGCCCTGCAATTCTCCACCTGGTGGGGTGATAGAAGGCCAGTCACGAGCCCCCGTGCGGCACAAAGCTTGCCTTGTCTGAGATAAGCGACAGGCACCAGGTGGGCCTTACGGCACTATTTTCACAATCAGAACCAGTTTGTTTTCTTAAGGCCTCATTTGTGCTTGGCCAGGGAGCAGCCTGCTGCCAGCACAGGAGGTTGTGCTGGAGAGCGTTGTTAGCTCGCGTGGGAATGGGGGTCTTCGACAGGGTGGGCTGGTGCGAGTTCCTGCTCCTCGCCTTTTCTTTTAAGATATTTGTGTACTTCACAGAACCCTTAAAAGACAGATTTGCAAATGTGCATACTATAGATATTATGCTACATCTTATACTACGACTGTGCGCTCAGTCGTGTTGGTTGAAATTTGAACATAACTCATTCTGTCATGTTTGTTTCTACTGGGCTTGCTCATCGAGTACACAAACTATACACAAACATTTTTCACTTTTTTAAGTACATCTAGCTTCTTCCTTTCCAGGCAAATGACCTTGATCCATAATCCATGTTTTCCATGAAGTGGAACTAAACATTTTAGTGTTTCTGTGCACTAAATTTTCATTTAGATTTATTTTCCGAAAGGTAAATAACTGTACCAATAGTCCATGTCTTAAAGTGGGCTAATTTTGTGAATGAAAGCGCAATAGTATTGCTTTTCCTCCCTTCTTTTTCTCTCCATGTTACTTAAAAAGTGATGGGAAATAAATCATTTATATTTCTCAGACTGTTGTTCTGTTTTTCCATGCGGTGTTGCTTATAGCCTGTGGTGTTTTTTTCATTGAAGGCAATGCGAGACAAATGGCAAATTTATTTTAGCTGTCCTTTGTGTTCGCTGTTCATTATCTGAAGTCGTAACATTTTGTGGATTATTGAGTTCAAAAGGCCCAACATTAGTTGCTAAAACATTTTCGTAGAGGAAGCATACCTGGGACAAACTGTTAAGGCCTTGGAAGATATTGACTACTTCCCTTTTTTATAACCTGAGTTACACAAAGAAGTCTGGATATGTGACGAGAATGGGTATATTGGTTATGCTGCCGTACCTTGTAAAAAAATGCATATGTTTTGAATTTTCTACTCTGAAGAAGCATTGCCCGATGTGAACGACAACTTGCACAAAGGAACTGAATGGCTTCAACAGAGGAAAATACATCTTTTGGAGTGGCCTAGTCAAATTCCTGACTACAGCCCAAATGAAATGCTGTGGCACAACCTCAAAAGAGTGAGTCACACAAGACATCCTCAGGAAATTTCAGAACCGAAACAGTTTTATACAGAGGAATGGTCCAAAATCCCTTCTGACCAACCTGTTTGGTTGAGGTTTTTACTGTCAAAGGAGGCGCAATTAGTTATTAACTTATACTTGTTCCACTCTCCACTAATGGTTACATGTTTTTCAGCTAAGGCACGGAAATATGTTTGTATTAGTTTAAGAAGGCAAATTTACTATATCTATCTATCGAGCGATCGATCGATCCATCCATCCATCCATCCATCCCTCCATTTTCTAATCCGCTTACGTGCTGTCGTGCTGGAGCCTATTCCAGTTGTCTTTGGGTGGTACACCCTGAACTGGTTGCCAGCCAATCGCAGGGCACACATAGACGAACAACCGTCCATGGTCACAATCACACCTCAGGGACCATTTAGAGTGTTCCATTAACATGCCATGCATGTTTTTGGAATGTGAGAGGAAACCGGAATACCCAGAGAAAACCCACGCAGGCACAGAGAGAAGATTAAAATCCCATAAGGAAGGCCTGAGTAGGAATCGAACCCTGCACCTCTGCCCTGTGAGGCGGATGTGCTAACTAGTGGCCCTAATTAAAGTTGATTAGTTATCTTAGTACTAAATAAAATGAAGTCACTGAAATGAGAGACAAAGCAAAAAAAAATGTAGAGTTCTTAAACTTCTGGGAGCATCACACTCACCAGGAAGAACAGGTTCATGCAAGGCAGGTAATGTAGATTAACGAGAATTTTAGTGTTTTATTCATTCTACTGGGCACCTGCGTACATCATTTCCTCTTATGTTAATATTTAATGGATGTGAATCGATAAGAAATGGAACCCTGGGACCGACAGCACATATTCAGCAGAGGAAGTGTGAATGGAACATTCTGTCCTTATGTAATAATATGCTAATTGTCTCAGTTCACTGAGGATGGCACAGAGAGGCCTTCATTGAGTCACACATTCCACCTTCTCAACACACACACACACACACACACACACACACACACACACAGTACGTCACTTCACTCATGTAATGTGACCTGGAGGGACGCCAATGAGCCCATGGCAGGTCTGCAGCTCGGGGTCTGCTGACACCTCTCCCCAGCCCTGTTCAAATGTTTATTTATAACTCTCCTGCAGCTCCTCCTCCCCCTGGCGTCTGCCAACGGCCATGCCAATCCAAACACACTAGGCCTCTCCAGACTGATCCAGAGCATGATTTGAGAAAGAAGGGATCCCTTTCCTCTCTTTTCCACTTTCTCATGCCCAGATTCCCTCCCACTGGCCTAACTGTGTCTTCCAAAGAATAATGCTTCAAGAGGGAAGAACCTAGCTGCGGCAGAAGAAAACAGAGGTAGCAGACGTTTACTCTTTCCAGCCTGGGCTGCTAAATTGGTTTCAGAGCAGCAGTTGGACTCCGGGGATGCACGGCACACACTGTCGACTAGCTTTGTTTGCTTTTGTGGGGTGCACGAAATCTGATCTCCATCCATGTAGCCAACCCACATCCCACATCCCATCAGCCATAACCAACTAGCAGGAAGAGGCAATGGTGTACTCCAGGGGTACACGTGGGTATACGGCGTTTACCTACTTATTTTTCAGTCAGCATTGTATAGATCCACTTCTAAATCTGACCTGATGTGCACCGTCCAGTAATATCCGTGATCCTGATTGGTGAAGTCATGACCCACCCTCCTCTGCCTCTAATTGGTACTCGCTGCCTTCATCGATTCGATTGGTTAACTTTCGGCATGAGGACTGATGAGCCAAACAGACGCAACGCGGGGCGGTTCATGCCAAGGAAAATATTGCTAACACATGCCAGTGCCACCCCAGTTGATTGACATGGCACTCTTTGAAAGTTGCACGATTTTTGGAAATGCGAGAAAGGCAAAATAAACGTCTTTCGAGCGAATGGCACGTATCCAGGGAACATCCAGTGAAGACATGATTTTCAGGGAGGTTTTAAGGTGATTTCCAAAGAAATCATTTCAAGAGATTTTGTCCCCAATAATTGAACTGTTACGAAATGTTTTCCCATTGTTTTCCTTAAACTCGCTAGACCAGGGGTGGCCAACCAGTCAGAGACTAAGAGCCAATTTTTTTGTTGTGTTACTGCAAAGAGCCACACACGCTTTTTTGCCCAAAAATCGACTTTTGGAGAGACCAACCTCTGGCGATCGACCCGATCGCGCACGTGCAAGCATATGAACACACACACACAAGAACAGGGGTGGCCCACCAGTCAGAGACTAAGAGCCAATTTTTTTACTGTGCTACTGCATAGAGCCCCCCCGCCCCCCACACACACACACACACGACCATGCACTCGTGCACATATGCATGCACGCCACGACGAGCAACAACCTGAGCACCCGAACATAAATGAAACCTAAAGGAACAAACACACAAATCTTTTTTTTTTCCCTATTTCCTCTTCCCACCGCTCGCGGTCGACTTGGGACCAGTCTGCTGGCTCTTGGTTGATTGCAATCGACGTATTGGGCACCACTGCCTTAAAAACAGAGGTAATTCGCTGACTAGCTTAGCACTTAGCACAAGTAACGGGATTGATGATAGGCTGACATAGTACGTTTTATGTATCAAGCACCGTTGTTTTAATGGCAGCGCCATCGCCGAGGCGTTTTCGACAATTGTCTGAAAGCCCGGGAGCCGCATTGAACCAGCCAAAGAGCCGCATGCGGCTCACGAGCCGCGGGTTGGCCACCCCTGCGCTAGACTGCAATGTTGGATGAAAGGTAAATGCCCAGAGATGATCTCAATGTCTATGAAGCTTGTGTCTTTTAAATTATAATTAACTCTATATTATAACATTAGTCAAGTTACTGAGCCCTAACATGATTTGCAGTAGTTTAATCTTACAGTCGCTCGGCTGCTAGTTGATTTTTAAGTACATTAAAACACAAGAATGGTGACAGATAGTGATGTCATTTAAGATTCGGCCTAAAACAATACTGAAGTCAAACCAGACTGTTTATTTTGTATAGAGGCAGATAACAATGAAAAGGAAAGGAGATGTTGCTGACTTTTTTGTAAGACTGCAGCAACCCAACCAGCAGCCCTGACAGCTCCCAACCGGGAGCTAGCCTGGCACGTCAATGTGAGCAGAGAAAAGGAACCAGACTAGCACCAACCAGGTCAGAGAATACACGGGCAGTAAATTGCATTCCCACTCTATTAAAAGGTGAAGCCTCACACTGTGACAAAAAGTGATTGACTACACATTATGCCTCATTTTGAATGATGATTTATTTTGTAATAATTAAAGAATTCCTGTGTGATGTTATTGTATTGCCATTCTATTGCTGCTCCTAAACAAGTCATGATAATGTTGTGAAAAAGTAGAAATGACGCATTTTTCTTTCATGCCACCATTTATAAAACATGGCATTTTTCGGGACTACTACTACTTATTATTATTAGTATTAGTAGTAGTAGTAGTAGTATTTATGATTAGTTTTTTAAGGTAAAATTTGAAAGTACACCAACTTCTCCAGGCACCATTACATCACTATGAAGAGAAAAAGAAACAGCGGTCCTAAAGAGTGATCACTGATAGCTTAAAAATAAGAATACCAAACCTGAAATATGTGTTTTTGGCTGAACTGTTACGTTACATCATCATGCAATGCGGGTATTACTTTTTTCTTTTCTTTTCTTTTTACCAACAGGAATGCAACACGGCCGAGCATACAGAGATGACGAGCCGAGTCCCTTGTGAGGCAAAGGTTGAAGTCTCTCTAAATAGGTTTAATTGGGCCAGGCCTGACAACACCATAGCAGCCTTTGCCAAGACAGACAGGGGACTGCAGGGAAAAGCTGAGCACCCCGGAGACTTGAACCACATACTCTTCCTGCATCTTGGTGCTGCTGTTGCAGCTGAACTGCTCATTTGGTACTGCTTGCACATGGATTCGTCCATAGGAGTGCTTCCAAATTACCGAAGCCAGTTGTTTATCTAAAACATGCCCATACAGCACAGCTATGATTAGTTTGTTGCCTGAGGCATAACTCACCCTCTCAAAGTGGGACTTGTTTACCTCCGTGCGCCTGTGCGGGTTTTGTTTATGTCTCTTTTTTATTCATTAGCATGCACACGTCGGCATGCTTCAGTATAGGTATCTTTGCCGCAGCCCTTTCCAACTCAGCCGCAGAGGCCTGTGCTGCTCCCTGCTTCTTAATGCAAAATATCGCTAACCTATATATCCATCCATCCACTTTCAGAGCCGCTCTTCCTTATTAAGGCCACCGTGGAGTTTTGGCAAGAGGCGAGGTGCACGCCGGACTGGTCACCAGCCAATTGCAGACCTATATTAACATTGAAATGCCCACGACTGGCCCGGGAATGCATCGGCCGACGGTCATCCCGCCTCTGATCATCCATTGAATACAAGTGAGTGACCGACTGCATGCATTCTCATAAGGTGTATGCAAGCTTGCATTGAGTGTACCCTATGCTCAGTTTAATGTGATTGTTTTTGTGTGTTGATGCACTTGTTTGTGTGTTCATCATAAGTAGGTCCGATGTGAATGTGGTCCCCACAGTAACTGTCTCTTTAGGTGGTCCATCATTAATAGTCTGTCTGGTCCTGGTGATTTAAACTCCTTGTAAAAAAGAAAGCAGTCAGATACATCACGTGAAAGGCTATAAAATCATTTAGCAAGTCATAATACACACTTCGAAGAGGGAAAAAAAAAACGTAAATCAAGAGGTCAGTTAAAACAACCTTTTACAGACTGTGTGTGTGTGTGTGTGTGTGTGTGTGTGTGTGTGTGTGTGTGTGTGTGTGTGTGTGTGTGTGTGTGAATGTGTGCGCGTGTGGTTGTCCACCACGTGTGTATTCGCTCAGCATTTGGTGTTTGTTTTTCCTCTTTGTCTCGTCTCCGCCAGCCTCTCCGGAGTGAAGAGAAATTGAGAAACCAATCTAAAATCCATCAGGACTTCCCTGCCCACAAGCCGCTCTCCCCCAACACTCCTCACAACACACACCCGCCCCCCACTTCTGTTTTTTGTGTTGCAAGCGCCTGGAAATTGGATGAGATGTTCGTTTAGCGGGCAGCTGGTCTGGGGCCGATATGAATTGCGTTTCCCTACGCCAGGAAAGGTCAAGCCCCCTCGCCTTGACGGAGCGCATCGGCCTATTGAGTGGTGCTTTAGTCCATTTACCGGCAGCCAATGGCAGGGCTGCTGAGGGAAGAGAGGAAGGCACGTGAGCCTGTATGGGTAGTAGAGGCAAAAAAATGGCAGCGTGTTGAATCTAAATTCATTGTTTTCATCAGTCGGCTGGGGCAGGACTGGACATAGTGCTGATCGCTGGAATGGGGGAAGTGGACAAGAAATGTTCTTGGATGAGCAATGATGAGCGCTGCTATTTTACCACCTTTGGCTCGAGGCTCCGCCTCTATTTGAAGACGTCAAACTGCATTGTGACATATTTTTCCTCATGGTTTGCTTGACGGGGATGAAAATTTGGGAAAAGGTTTTTTTCTTCTCATGTCACCTCCAAAGGTCCAGACTTTAAAGGGAGAGCAAATGTGACACGTTTGTTTAAGGAAAGACCGTTCAGCAAAGCTGATAGAACAATTAATGGGTCAGTTACATGGTGAATGCCGATGTGCACACATACAAGTACGCCTGGGGGCGGCTATCGTGCTCTTGCTCTCTCTCTCTCTCTGACTCATACATGCATTCGGGAAAAAAAGGTTGCTGTCTCTTTAATTTTCATCCTTGTATATCTGGAGGAGCTAAAGCAAAGCAATTAAAACAAAGGCATATTTAACATAGGGTTAATGATTGGCTGACCCTGCAGTCAGCACAGTGACAATATCTTAATTATTGAGAAACCTAAAGTCATTACGCCTACGAATGGCCCGAGGAACGTCTCTATTGATTGGGATCCAGTCCCATTACAAGCTTTGCTGCTTCTCTCTCTCTCTCTCTCTCTCTCGCTCTCTCTCTCTCTCTCTCTCTCTCTCTCTCTCTCTTTCTCTCTCTCTTCTGCTCTCAGTTTTGTTTTGTTTTGTTTTTTACCATCTGTGTTTCTGAATGAAGCCTTTAGATGTATGAACAGTATGACTGAGCTGGACAAAGCGTGTGGGCTTTACTGCGAGCTAAAAAAAGTCATCATCATGTCTGACATTTTGCTGAAGGGGGATTATTTCCTCCGTTCCTTGTCCTGACGGTCCTCTCATTTTTCCTTTTTTAAGTGACAGATTTTAAACTCTATCTTGGACTCTATTGATTAGTTTGCACATTCAGTAGGAGATTATAAACTTTTAGCCTTCCTCTATGGTTTTTCATAAAGCAGTGAGCTGCACATTCTTCGGAAAGCTCCAGTATGGATGTATATTCTCGAGAGAGGCATCAGTCCTTCATGCCTGATGATCGATCTGAGGGTGTTAATCTCACATTCAAACAACATATTGGAAGAGAGTTGACAAAAGGGTCTTACTAAATAAATATACAGTTACTTGAATCATCTATTTAGAGTTTAGAATGCATGCATTATGTAGAAAACATTTTTTTGGTACACAACAATTAACTAGTAGTTCTTTGGACACATCAATGTATTATGAGACGAAAGCTAATTCTGTATGTAACAGAAAGGCAATGAGACGGGGTTCACGTCATGTTATGTGTGTATTTGATGATGAATATACCGTAGTAGGAAACTACTGTCACAATGCTTCCGCCTCTTGTGGTCCCAGAGTGAGGCAGCGTGGGGAGAGCTGAGATGTAATTACCCAATCAGTGTGTGCCATCCTTATTAAAACACTACTAACAGTGTGCCATTATTGAAATACCCCCCACCGGACTCTTTTTAATTCATTAAATAAATTAGCGCCAGCGTCTTTAATAATTCATAGAATGATGTCTAGTTTTTTTTTCCCCTCCCCTGCTGTGGCTAACTTCGACAAAGGCATGAGTTTAATGGCAAGACACTTAAGATTAAACTAGGCAGAATGGGTTGTGTATGTGTGTGTGTGTGTGTGTGTGTGTGTGTGTGTGTGTGTGTGTGTGTGTGTGTGTTTGTGTGTGTGTGTGTGTGTTCAAAATAGAAAATAGATATCTTTTTCATTTCGAGATTTTTCACGTAAATGCTATTATTTCATCTCACCCTGATTTTAACAAACTAATGAATTTAGGTCCGATCTACTCACTCCCATGTTATGAGGCAAGTCTGTCAAAAGCACATCTTTGTTTTTTTCCCATTTGGGTTCCAGTCTGGTGTCCTGTGTCTCTCACACTTGTGTTGCATTAATGTGCTAATAAGAATATCCTCGAGCAGGGGAGGAGAAAATAAGTGTCTAATAAAGCAGGCACCCAGATGAGGGACCCATCTTTGTCTCTACGTATCTTTAATTGACACATCTGCATCCCTAATGAAATATTTACCGCCACTGATGATGGTGTAGTGATGCGTGGCAATCACCGCTGTGTTGCCGATGGTGATGTTGGCATGTGATTGTGTTCCTGATGTTATTGGCGTCGACTCTATGCCGGTTACTATTAATACCTAGTCAGGCTCTCACATGAATAGCGTATGGCAAAATCATTTTTGTGTCCATGCCTACAGGGAGTAAAAGTGAGGACGAGCCATTCACCGGCAGCACTGAATCAGACATGTTATGGTCATTTTATTTAAGGCAAGATGGAATTTAAACTTTGTTTCAAATTGTGTAAGTGTGGCCTTAATGTAATTAATGAATCATTTACAACATACGGCATTTGGGAAAAACAACATAATTAGTGAGAATGTGTGCAATCATCGTACTTGATAATGTTGAGTAATGTTTGGCCGCTCAGTAAGAATAGGTGCATTGGTTGTTGATTATTCCACCTGTGCAGAAAAAGAAAATATTAATGCAAAACAGCTGTCACACAGTGTGAGCACTTTACAGTGCAATCGGAAAGTAATCACAACGCTTCAAATTTTCTACATTTTGTTGTTACAGCCTCATCCCAAAATAGAGTGAATGCATTTTCCTTAAAATTCTACACACAATACCCAATTATGACAATGTGAAAAAGTATGTTTTAATTTTGCAAATGTATTAAAAATATCAAACGAAGACAACACGTGAATGAGGCTGTAAAAAAACAAAACGTGGAAAATGTGAACCGCTGGCAAAACTTTCTGGATGCACTGCATGTATGCTGTCAGATGTGATCATAGGAGTGGTAGTTAATGCAGAGTTGGGAGGGGGTAATGGAAATAAATGATCAAAACTAGGGGATATAAGAAATTTCTGAAACTGTCACTCACTGGCATTTATTCACTTGTCATGACATAATCTAAAATCGTAAAATAAAAAAGTACAATAAGTGAATGTAACATGTTCAACAACGACAACTGCATTGGGTTTATAATACATTTAAGTGCTGTGGTTGTGTTTTAAAATAATGCATCCTACGGGTGGGTTATTGTTTCTGATACACTCATATAGCTACATGTGGTAAACAAAATGTCAGTCAATGCAATCCAGTGGAGTTCTACCCTGCTACAAACACTGGCAATCCAAACAGCATTTAATTTTTAAAGCCTTATTTTGACAATGGTCTGTATTGGTTCATAAAATTGCCCATGTGTACCTAGTAAAGTGAGTTTATAACACAAATAACCATAATTGCTTTAAGTTTATTCTCAGTCACTGCACGCTATTTGGAGGCCTCAGTGCACTGAGGCGTGCATGTGAGTGTGTGTGTGTGTGTGTGTGTGTGCGTGCGTGTGTGTGTGTGCGTGTGTGTGTGTGTGTGTGTGCGTGCGTGTGTGTGTGTGCGTGTGTGTGTGTGTGTGTGTGCGTGCGTGTGTGTGTGTGCGTGTGTGTGTGTGTGTGTGTGCGTGCGTGTGTGTGTGTGCGTGTGTGTGTGTGTGTGTGTGCGTGCGTGTGTGTGTGTGCGTGTGTGTGTGTGTGTGTGTGCGTGCGTGTGTGTGTGTGCGTGTGTGTGTGTGTGTGTGTGCGTGCGTGTGTGTGTGTGCGTGTGTGTGTGTGTGTGTGTGCGTGCGTGTGTGTGTGTGCGTGTGTGTGTGTGTGTGTGTGCGTGCGTGTGTGTGTGTGCGTGTGTGTGTGTGTGTGTGTGCGTGCGTGTGTGTGTGTGCGTGTGTGTGTGTGTGTGTGTGCGTGCGTGTGTGTGTGTGCGTGTGTGTGTGTGTGTGTGTGCGTGCGTGTGTGTGTGTGCGTGTGTGTGTGTGTGTGTGTGCGTGCGTGTGTGTGTGTGCGTGTGTGTGTGTGTGTGTGTGCGTGCGTGTGTGTGTGTGCGTGTGTGTGTGTGTGTGTGTGCGTGCGTGTGTGTGTGTGCGTGTGTGTGTGTGTGTGTGTGCGTGCGTGTGTGTGTGTGCGTGTGTGTGTGTGTGTGTGTGCGTGCGTGTGTGTGTGTGCGTGTGTGTGTGTGTGTGTGTGCGCCACGCTTGTCGGGATGAGGCGAACCTCTCAGCCATGTCAGGGACAGCTTCGTGGAGGGTGGCAGCCGGCTAAAATGATGATGATGAAATTAAAATTCTGCGCCCGGCAGAAGGGGCTGCCGCGATTTCACTGGCGGCTGTGCGCATCGATCTGTTCCAGCATTTGACTTTCAACCATGACAAAACTGTGGGCAAATTAATTGTTCTCCAGGATATTAGGCATCAGAGTCCATTAATCCTCTCTGGAGCACCACACCACATGAATACTAATCGTCTTTCCAGGCAGCCGTCTCATCCCTGGCTGCTCTGGCGGTCTTCTCTTTTTCTTGCGAGCCCATCCCTTTTTTTTTTTTTGCTCCATTGTTTCATTAGTTACTTTAGCTTTGCTTAGTTCCATACACATTCCATGGATTCAGAACAAAAATAACATTTATGGCATCGTAGAAAATCATTTTTGACACTGAAACAAGTATTGGCATGTAATTCAATGGAAAAATAACATTATTGCAAATACACAATAATTAGGTTCAATTGTCAAAGAATATATTGTGTTTATCAGTATCTCTCCATCATATTTACTGTATCTTTTCTTCGAGATAACACTTTTTTTGGGTGCCATTTAAGTTTCACCAGAAAAACCTCAGGAAGGTTTTCCAAATGCAGTAATTACAATTTTTTTTTACTATCAACTTAATGGCAGTGTTTTGGCATGTACTGTATATGGGAAACTATATGCAAAAATTCCCCAAACCTGGTTGATACACGGCCACAGTATAATGTGCATATGAATGATTGACTTGCCATTAGGCTAATGTCAAAAGTTACAAACATACAATAGTCCTCTGAGCTACCTGGTTGGAATTCTGTATTATACAAACTCAAATCACCCCGTACATTTCATCTATATTAGTTTGCCTGCCTAGATAAGATTGTGCTAATGGTGTAGTCTGCCTGACATTTGAGAGAGGGAAAAATAGCCCCCAACTCCAATTATGTAAGATATTAACACATTAGTCGGTGCGAGATCTAATTGGATAGAAGCCCTGCACACCATGACAACAATCACCTAGACCCTGTTTATCTCATAATTGATAGTCTGGAGCTAATGCAGCACAGGCATCAAAAATTCATACAGCCCAGTGAGGGATGGCCCTCCCCTCTATTGATTGCTTTTTGGTTTCCTCCCTCCAACCAAAGTAATTTGACGAGCTTTGGCTTGAGCCTGTGGTACTGAAGTTTTGTTGTGTTTTTTTAGATGGCCTGTGTGATGCCGCAGTAATGGCGCTGTATTACATTAGAGCCGACAGGGTCAGGGACTCAGACACTATATATATATTCACACCCCTCGCTTATTTACAAACCGCTGGAGATATGCCTCATTTGAGCCACCAAATACAAATTGGGTTGCATCATACTGATGAGCTACCATCTTAACGTCTCCAGCCTTCCAGGGAAGGCGCTAAGACCGCTGCAACTTTTTTCATGCCATATTACTTGAAGTACAGTATTGCATAGTGCAATTGGTATCACAATGTCAGTAGCATATATATATTAATACATGATCTTTTGTTGTGTACCTATGTAACACTGACCTTTTCCATAGCCTCTTTTAATATGTCATACTGTGACATCCAGGGAATGAATGCCTCAATCTTCCCCAGTTGATTTTTTTCACTCCATTGTTTCTCGCATGAAAGGCAAGTTTAATTCACGAGTCACCACCACGTCGATGGTTGCAAAAGACTTTCTTTTGGAAATGTGCAGAATGTTTTCTCTGTTAGCAGTCAAATTGTTTGTTGGAACATTCGAAAGATAACTTCTTTATTAAATTACAGACATGTTGAAATGTGCTTTTCTTTTTTCTTTTTTTTTCTATGAGATTCAATATTAAGAATAAAATGCATTTGCACTCACAGTTTTCCCAGTCTCAGGTCATCTCAATGTAAAATATGTTTTGATGAGCAGTACTGTAAACCTGATGTAGGTTTTGATATATTTGAACTATTACTTGTATTGCCCCACAACTTCGGTTAAATGTAGTCTTAAAAGGCTAACTTCACCAACCTTAATATTAATATTTTTATAATGATCAATAACATTTTTTATCAGAGATACACCTTCCATCAGTACTGATAGAAGGTCCATCAAACCGTCAGCAATTGATGGCTGTTTTATTGACGAATGACGGGAAGCTTCGAAAAACTGACAGACTAAGCACTGACGGGAGGAGATTTTTGTGTGTCAATGTAATCTTCACAAACCGGGTCAGTACCTGTCATGCTCCTCTCTTGTTTGTTTAGTTTTTTTCAGTCTCCAGCTGGAGAGTAGGCCTTCACTCATGAGTCGCACCTATCCCGAATCTGGCCTCGTTACTTCTCTCCTTTAAAAGCCATGCCACACCGACAACTCGCTGTCGGATTATAAAACTTTGCTCATGACTCTGTCCACAAGTGCTTCAATTCTCAAGACATTCTTGGTATTTTATTCCTCATAGCCTTTGTCTAGTAACTCATCGTATTTTTTTTCTGTAAGTATTCTTGTAGTATGTTATGTAGCGGATGGACGCTACAGCTTCTTGTTTACTTTCAAACTTAGCTTGTAGCCGACATGAACACATTTTGAGCATGACGTCTCTGATCCACTGGAGAAAGGACACGTTGATTCTCTCCTCTTTCATCTAGAACTGCTTCCAACAACAAAGCATATGAAGGGAAAGTGGGTAAGATTGCACGACTGTCCGTCTTTTATGTTATGTGTTTATTATTTTACTTTATGTTAACTGTTTTGTTAAGCACTTTGTTACAGCTCCAGCTGTTAGGAAAGCGCAATATCGATCTGGATGTATTGTATTGTAATGTATGGTAGTCTCGGTTGATGTTCTTGGTGTATTGCATTATCTTGTCTTTTGGGTTGGCAAGCAATTTACGTTTTTCTTGCTCCTTGCCTGTTGCAAGTGCTTTTGGTTTGTTCTCACTTTTGGTTTTTTCAGTGACGGACTCCTGTTTGGCTGGTGACTGACAAAAACGCACACCGCCTCTCTCTCGCGTGTTTGTTCGCGGAGGTGAAAAAACACCAGGCTTACTTCAAGCAGACTGCATTGAATACAGAATATAGAAACATTTTGTGGTTCGTGTACAGTACGTGGCGGTATGCACGAAACATTGTTGTGTTGCATGTACTGGTCCTTTTATAGGAGAGCCCAATGTATGTGACTTAGCAATGTGGGGGAGTGCGCATGTATCATGTGGTGGCAAACTGGTTCATCAAGCTGATAACACTGAAGTGGGCACCCGTAAGCAGATGTTTGTGAATGTAAATCGTAAGTTATCCAGCTAATGAGCTTTAAATACACTATTCAGCATTACAGTCAATAAAGTCCATCTCAATGAAGTGAAGTGAAACCTTTGTTGTTAGCCTCTCTCTCTCAGGCTCTCAGGCATGGCTAAAAATGAAAGCAGTTTGCCCTTGAGAGATCATCCCTTCAGCTTTAGGATGCCGCTGATGTCTGCCAGTGTGAAGGATTGGCTTCTACCATTGGTCACAATGCGAAGCGGAACCCTGGTTAAAGAAAGCTATTTTAAACTTTAAAGTAAAACTTTTCGGCATTTTATGACGGACGGGTGGCCTGGCTGCTGGCAAAGGACGAATGACAGACCAGCAAAATTTACTGACGTGCCCACTTCTGCACTTGCGTCTGTAATTTGTGTCTCTATAGCCACTCTAGTGTATGTAGCTTTGTTGCATACTGTATCAGCATTAGCATAGATTTTTTAACTTTACATATTCCTATACAGTGATAACTTTCGTATAACATATGCAATTTAAAATGAGTGTCATGTTTTGTACAGTCTATTCAGTAAAAGTACACCTTCATCTCATCACTCAATACCGCAAGACATAAAATACATTGTATGGGGTAATGAGGGTCAATAAAGAGAAGAAATCATACATGACTAACTCATTTGATATACAGTGGATATAAAAAAAAACTACAAAAATCAAAATCCCCTGTTGAAATGGTTCAAAATGGCAGGTGTTTGTAATTTTAAAAGAAATGAGACCATGAACAATTACTGAAAAAAAAAAAAGCCCACCATTAATGTTACCTATAGCCAGGACAATTCAATTATTAAAAAAAAAATCTTTTTGAGCGTGAAGGTAAAATTAATAGCATGTCTCTTATCTCGCTGTTGCTACTATTACTACTACTACCATCACATAAATAATGCTTAAAAATCTTTGAATATTTCTCATGTATGGAATAGAAAAGTCTCCCACTCAGATATTCCAGACATTTTCTTGAACTAATATTTTTGTGCACACTGTTTGCATTTTTAATGAATGCAGTGTACGTATAAATCTAAGTAAGCACTTTGGGCATTCGATTCAACATTTGAATGTTCAAGGTGATTCTGGATGAGGTATTCACTGGGAATTGCCCCCGCATCCACTTCAAGAAAATCTGCCATGTCAACAACTACACTAGCAAAGGTCACATGTCGGAATATGGGTTAATATAACTGTGCCACAAACTGTAGTTTTGCTTTACATTCAGAACTGCAATTACAATTCATCAATTTTAGCCCTAACCCAGATTACAGAGTTGTGTTATGAAAAACAGAGTCTATAGTACATGGAGGATAACAAAACTTGGGAGTGAGGGATGAGCATAAGAGGAACAGGGAGTCGAATGAGCCTAATCTTAGAGAAAACGAACATGCCAGAGAAACAGGGAAGTAGAGTATAGAACAGAGAGGGGGCCAGAAGGCACAAGTGGGAGATCGAGTCCCTGATGAGCTTTTTCTAGCCAAATCTCCCCTTTGCTCTCTGGCTGCCTCGCGTCTCTTCTAGTGCTAATTAATTGGGCTGGGGAATCAACGCTCTCATCTTAAATCTGTTCCTAATTGAGCAGTCCTTTCTGCCAGTGTCAGACAGCTCAGCATGTCTCTTCTGCGTGATTTGGAGCTAAATGTACTGTTGCTTTATTACCCACCACATTGTAAAGGACTATTGTATCCATCAGATACTTAGCACAATTACATTGTTGGCCTTCCCAAGTGTCTTCATTTTAGTCCTGCACCATCTCCACCAAAGGTGAAACTGGAGGATGTAAAGAGAATGGTGCTAAAATGGAGGGCTTGTTCTAAAATCATGGCATGGATCGAATTTGCTACACAGTCAGGCACGGTGGTCGACCGGATAGCACGTCCACCTCACAGTGCAGAGGTACAAACTTCGATTCCGGCTTCTGCCTTCCTGTGTGGGGTTTGCATGTTCTCCCCGTGCCTTTTTCTCCAGGTACTCCGGTTTCCTCCCACATTCCAAGAAACATGCGTGACAGGTTAACGGAACAGTCGTCCTTAGGTGTGCTCGTCTATGTGTGCAAATGGTCATTTGCCTATGTGTGTATGGGTGTACCCTGCCTCCTCCTGCCCAAAGACAGCTGGCATAGGCTCCAGCATGCCCGCGGACCTCATGAGGATAAGCGGATAAGAAAATGGATGGATAGCTACACAGTCGTGCAAGAATTTACTTGTCTATAGTGGAAAGCATATCACCTCAATGTTGAGGGTTTAATTTGCATTCAAATGCCATAGGCCAGTGCCATGCTCAATGGAACCTCTGAGGTCAAGCACAATCCAAAATACTGGTAGACCTCTGATTTGTTATGATTACACAAAAGGATTTTAGGTCAGAAAACAATAGAAATAATGCCACTATAATGACATTAACTGACAAGAAAAAATTTTAAGTAACATTCTTAACTGTCATACCAAAAAAAAGTTAACCATCAGTAAAATCAGCATGTGAAGCAATAAAAACATTGGACCTTAGGCATAATGCAAAGGTGATTTGTGTCCCAGCTGTGCCTGTAACTTTCAAGTAACTCCTCATGTGCTACATATTCTTTTTCTTCTCATGTTCTTAGGGCCCGAATAGCTCCCCACAATATTCTGATGTCTCGCCTAACATTGTCCATGAGGGTGGTTCGAATTTAAGCAACATGTTTCCTTCACATGTTGGACTAATTTCGAAACCATTAGGTTCTGATGTATGACATTTTAGAACAAAATATTCTCTGTTGGTCTTTTTGAAATAAAAGCTCAATAAAAGTTGCCGTTTCCTTCCACATTCAAATGAAGAGTCTCGCTCAAAGATGCGTCACTTCTTCCTGCTGTTTGCTTGGCTATGGTGGCGTATCGCTGTTGCATTACTTTCTCCAATTATAAGTCACAAGTTCACATGTTCATGATTTAATAAGATCAACTGTGGCAACAATGGTATGGGGGGAAAATGATGAGGTATTTAGAGCAATAGGTCACGGTAGTGTCAGTCCATATGTCTGTCTACCTTTCACTGAGCAATGGTTTTTACAGGAGCAGCTTTCAAGAGGAACATTGGGCATAAATGAAAGGGTGTGCTGAAAATCAAATCTGGTTCTACTTAGAAGAAGATCCCACCCACTTCTTCTCTAGTTTCCATGGCTGTAAATGGTCATACACACTTTGGAAATGAAGTTTAATAGTTTTGTGTGTGTGTTTTATGCAGTGATGGTCCAATTTTGCATTGCTTTGATTCCCTCTCCTGGACTGAGAGAGAGAGATAGATCAATGCTCCTCTGCATTCTTAAAGTTACTGGGAAAAGTGGTACAATATCAATTCAAGCTTGCATTCGCTGAGCTGCCCTGCCTCCCACTGCTCGACCAACATCAGTTAAAACACCGAACTCCTTCATTATTGGTTTCTTATATAGAGGTCCACCCTCACCCCCACGTCCCATACACCTGGAAAGGGTTTGGAATTTGCAACTAAGACTTTAACATCAACATAGCACATCTTGTTAGGTCCTGTAGACAGCAGGTAAAAGCAAGCATGCTTCCAGGCATGTCTAAATCCACTTATATATCCTGATATCCCCCTTGCTTGACCTTAGAGATTACGTTCCATATGCTAAAGCAATCACACATCTACAATATCCTTTAACCAAACGAGTATAGTTTTGCTTTGCAGGAACTTTCTGTCTGGAGCTGCATGACATTGAGTGCTGATCCTAACAGGTGTATGAGCATTCACCGCCGCCACTGTTGACCAGAGTAAAACAATATTCTATTTCATTCTAATGGTTTCCAAATATGAAGAAAAACATGAAGTGAGGGAGTTGAACCGCTCCGTAAATGGAATTAAAGCAAACACCTGGCATGTCTATGAACAACAGACGAACTCATCTGTTATTTACATTTAGTTCAGAGATATTCCTTGCACAGTTCGTGTTAAGCGTTGCCTGGTTCCTAAAATCCAGTGGAAAGTATGTTGTGGTCTCATTATGAGCACTATATACACAGTATTGTACGATAGTACTATTATCAAGCTGTAAGGACACTAAGTATTTTCCATCTGGAATTAAATGGCAGAATACATTGACAAATGCGAGCGCCCAAATTGTCCTCCGTCAACATATAAGTGACAGTTGCGTCATCAGGCCCCCGCAACTAAATACTTGGTTTAATTAATGGATGGCATAAATCACCTCTGACTGTAGGATTTTAAGACCACAGGAAAAAGTCGTTAAGATCCCGATTGCAAATGCCATTATAAAGAAGGTTTGTGAGTCATGATCGCAATGGAACACTGATGCTGTTTATGTTGTGAAAATGTGCTCTACCACACACAATTTTGTTGTGATATCATTTTCGTCACGACTGAGACCAAGTTGAGTCACATGTTGTTTGTTTTTAGGTTCTGTTGTTAATGTAACCATGACAACCTAGCAACGAATTTTTCCATAGACACCGTTTTTTACTTCGACTCAACCAGGAGTTGCTAAAACTGCAGTTTCAAGTAAGATCATATACTGTATGTTGTTATGGGGAGATGTGATGGCAGCACCGACTTTGGCTTTGCTTGCGTAAAAGATGTCACACAGTGGACACATTAAGAAAGAAAATCCTTTGGATTGGTTGAACTTCATTAGAAAATGTATTATTTGATTATTTTTAGGAAAAGTTGGGAAAATCACATGAATTTACCATATTTTTATACGTTTGCTACTGAAGTCTACCGTATTTTCCGTACAATAAGGCACTTCGGAGTATAAGGCACACCTTCAATGAAAGGCCTCTTTAAAAACTGTTTTCATACGCAGGGCGCACCGCATTATAAGGTGCATAGAATAGAACAGGGGTCGGGAACCTATGGCTCGCGAGCCAGATATGGCTCTTTTGATGATTGCATCTGGCTCACAGATAAAACAAAATATTGTTGCTTGTTTAAGGCATCCATCGACTTTCTGTTGAGAGGTAAGAAATTTCATCTGTGCTGTATGCACATTTGACAATAAAGTTGTATTCAATTCAATTCAAATTCACTGCTCGAATGGACCGAAGGATTCGTCTTTGTGGAGGGAACAGGTTCTATGGTGTGTCTAATTTGCAAAATACCATTGATGAAACGGTTGAATGTAAAGCAGCACTTTGACACGCGCCATGCTACGTTCGCATCAAAATAGCCTGCGAGAGACAGCAGAAAGGAAGCGTGCAAGCTACAGAGCAGGGCGCAAGCTAGCCAGCAGCAACTCTGCGTATGGACTCGGCAAGCTGACTTTAATTCCGCTAGCTTTGCTAGCAATCGTGAGGAACGGAAAAACATTCACATTAATGGTGAGTATTACAACAAAATTGTTGAAAATAATACATTCAGAGGCGTATTATACTACATTTTGTTGAAATCACGTTAACACTTAACACTTAACAAACAACAATGACACTCCTGGCTACGGCCGTGAACTCTTTTCTCTGCTATTCCTACGCTTATGAACAACATTTCATATTGGTGCAAAAACTGTGTCTGAATGTGGTTCTTTAGTGAAGAGTGTATTTAGGTTCAGGTTTGTGTGGATTTTGTCTTTCAGTCATACTGAATGTAATCACCGGGTTTGGGAAAAAGAGGTCATCAGGTTATTATCCTGCGCTCCATCATTAACCTCTTGCACCACCTGTAGCCCTAACCCCCCACAACTCCCGCCCCATGTCTAGCTCTGTCTTTGAGTTGTTCCTTGCAGCAGGGTAGGGCAGCCTCATGGTTCGAGGGTCCCAGCTGTGTAAATGTTTTCAGTTGCTGTGTGACTGCAGCGAGGTCCTTCTTTTTGATCCTGCGCCAAGACAAGCCTGGCCTTGGTTGTTTTTGGCAGCTGCTGGGGACGAAAGAATGTCAGTGTGACTTTAAAAATATGACGGTTTATAATTTGGACCACAGAGTGAAAACTGAGCTGTGGGTACAGTTTGTGATCATCTACCGGTAATTATGTTGCCCCCTCCTCTTCCATGATTTCCCCCACAAAGCTAACCCTTTCTTTTAGTCTTATCCAGGAATGAAGCTGTAAAGCTGCTTTGTCCCATGTGAATTATTTTCAGGGTAGACATAATGGCTTTGCGCCTTGCTGCATTACTTCTCATGTGTTTCCTCACATCCTTTCTGAATCGGTTCCAGTTTGTCAAATAGCATTGGTTTGTCTCAGAATCGAACACCTATTGCACATAAAAGGCACAAAGCACCCTTGAACATCTTTCCAATGTGTATTCAACTTCAGTCCCGATCTTTTCCTAACATCCCAAAATCTATGCTGCTTTCTTATTCAATCTCACTAAGTTCTCTTCTCAGAAATCAGATGTAGCATTACCTCCTCTGAATCTTTCATCATCACAAGCCATCTGGACAAAGGTTTTGACAGACACCTATTCATCAAATCATTTATCAATCCGCTGTAGGTTTACCACCTTAGCTCCCACTGAATCCTAATCTCTTCTACTAAGGTACAGTATTTTGGACAATACGATGCTTCCAACATTCTTGGAACAGTTTGGGGAATGTCTGTTTTTGCTCCAGATTGACAGACGGCCAGCGCACAAATCCATCCATCCATTTTCTGTAGCGCTTATCCTCATTTGGGTTGCAGCTGAGCTGGAGCCTATCGAAGCTGACTTTAGTCGAGAGGCAGGGTAACGCCCAACACTGGTCACCGGGCAATCACTATGTTTTGTGAGAGAAAGCCGGAATCTCTGGAGAAAACACGAGGAGACCATGCAAACGTCACACTGAAAGGCCAAAGCCGAGATTCTAACCCCGAACCTCAGAACAGTTTGGCAGATGTGCTTAAGCACCGCGCTATGAGTGTGACGTGAAAAGACTTGAGTGCACTATTCTTAACCCCATCAAACACCTTTGGGATGAACAAAAACAGAGATAATCAGTCATCGAACAGCAAGGTCCTCTGACGTTGCAAATTCTGAATCGTGGACTAACAATCTCACAAACACCAATTCTTGCCAAACTAATAAAGCGTCAAAGGGTGGGGGTGGGGTTGGGGGTGCGTTCTATTTCTCTTTCCAGTTCCTTTAGGTTTGGCCTTGTGTCTCAATGCTTTAGTCTACAGTGTATCATGTGTCTTTGAAAGAGATTAAAATTGACCTCACATAGAAATTGGTGCACCAACCACTCCAATTAGAAGTCTGTTATTTACAAAGAGTAGCCTAAACATGTCCAGCGTTTTGTTTTATCTTTAGTTTCATTGGATTTTTTTGTCTGTGCTAGCGTCAACACAGAGACTTTATCCTGGATTGTATCACAAAGAATCACAACATTGTGAAAAACCTTGCAGACTGCCTTGCACGTGCCACACAATGGGCTGTTTATTTTGCATGTTCAGCAACTTGACACTGATACGTGAATTGGATTTGTTTGAATAATGAGATTAAAATCTTGATCGTGCCTACTCTTAACGTCCAACCCTTCATTCAGGCAGTGCAAAGCACTATTGTAAAAATCTGTCTTTCTACGCACACACATGCACTCCTCTGGCCTTGTGTAAATGTGCCAGGTTGACTGTGCCAGCATCAGTGGGGGGCATTTCTCCCACACAAGTTGGTATGAAATCCCGAGGCGTAAATCTAAAGCATAGATGTGTCAAATATTTAACAAATGAATGAGTTTTTAATCTGGGGCTCAGGGGAATGGAGCGTTATGATAAGGCTCTTTTTTTGTTTTCTCCTTGATTTGCATAATTTCTCTGGAGTACATGTGCAGATTTACGCGGCTTTATTTGGGATCCCCACTGAGATCTGAAACGGAGGCACAGAATTATAAGAAAAACCTTCGAGGTGTCACAGTAGCCTCAGCGAACCAGTAAAGACGAATGTTGCCAACAACACAGCTTGTATTGTTCATTTGTTTGTCCTTAATAGCCTTAATTAAAAATTGAAATGCATGTTCTCTCCCACGCTAATTGACCTGTTGTTTCAGATTTTATCCAATAGAGAGTGTAGACATAACAGCACTGAGCTAGAAACTGTGATTTAAGACATTAAGTGAACTACTGCACTATACAGGATTACAAATGTCTAATCTAATCCGAAGTCCACCAGTGAGAATCTAACCATGTGGAGGAAATGTTTCATTAAACGTGCACACTTAGTGAATAATTTTGCAGCAAAAGGTTCGAAATGAGCAAATTAGTTAGTTTAATCACTGATGATGTTAAACATATTGAACATATTGCCTGGTGCCGTCATGCTTGATTAAATGCTACCTGCCATCTTGAAAATGAACGATGGCCTCAGCGTTGTAAAAAGCAATACGTGTAAATACTTTTGGCAGCAAATAAAGTGGCTCAGAATCAACAACTCTATCGGCCCTGCGGGGCTAATATGACTTACAGTATGAAGCATTATCCTTTCCCCTTTAGAACTGCCAGCACCCACCCCAAGTGCAGGAAACTGACTTAATGCTCACAACAATCCTATTTAAAACTCACTTGTCAAATGCTTTTAATGGCTTGGAGGTTAAAAAAGAAGGAGAGTGAGGGATGGGAGGGGCTAGGGGTGGGAGACAGAGTGAGTGTCCGAGATATAGTAAACAAATTAAGTCAGACTTTATTTTGAGGGGTCAGCTGCACAGAGCATGAGCTGGTGTCTGGGCCCAGTGTCAGTTGGAGGACCTTGATACGACAACGTAGCTTATCATCACATTGATGAAGCAATGGAAGGCTCGAAAAAAATAAAATAAAGCACCTAATATGGCATTACAAAAAGACAAATGATTTTTAGAATCAGATTTTCAATGAGTTATCCCCTAAAAGCATAACATGGATGAACGGGGTGAGAATCCATATGTATGTGTATGCGTGTGTGCATGCCTGTGAGTCCTTCTATAAACCTGGCAGAGCGGAGGCTGCCACAGACATCATCTCTGCATTTGCATATTCATGGCTCAATTTGCACTTGGCTATGCAAATGTATGCAAACATCGTTTCAGAACATTTCAAAAATAGAAACCAGCATTCCAAACGACGCCGTGCCTTTTAATAGGCAGCTACATGAGAAGAAGAAGAAAAAAATGGGGAAAACAGGCCAAGCGATGGCTGAATATTTGATTCAATACTGAGGGCTGCGGTCCAATCTTCTGCAAGCAGGTTAAAGACAGATAAGCCTGATGTTAATTCTAATGTAAATATGCGATGATTAAATGTCACTGTTCTTATTTATCATTTTAAAATCCCTTCTTATTATGCCCCCCAAAAAAGTTACAATGTTTATTTGTAAAAGCCTCAGAGCTATTTAGTGTGGTAATTAGATTTGAGTGAATTTTGATTCCACCACAGTGATGTTAAGAACGAAAGCATAATTATATTCACTTCCCTCACATGAGAACTAAGGACTATATTTTCTATTTAATGTGTTTTCAAACATGCCAGTTGAGCTATTTTCCTCTCTCAAGTCCATCCGACAGTGTTGGTTTACCGTGAAATGGTTATTCGGTAGAGGATGAATGGAAGGGAACGGGCGGGGCAAAATCTTCTACTTTGCTTAAATCCTATTCATCTGGTGGGCACAAGGCAGGGAAAGCAGTTCTCTTGGCACAGGGTCTCTGTCTGAGGGGCCGCGTGGGGCCCTTCGGAGCTTTATCTCCGCTCCCTGTGCTCCTTAGGATAAACAGCTCCACGTGGAACACTAATCTTTCCTTTCCTTTGCCACACTTTTTGTCTTCCGTCATAACCGAGCATATCCTCTTCCCCCTCATCCCCCCCCCCACCCCCCTGTCCTGCAAACGGCAATCAGCAGCCTGTTGAGACGACGCATGCTTTCCTCCATGCAAAACAAACGGTTCTCCCAGGAGGAGCTTGTTAAACTCTCACCACGTTTTGAGCTTGGTTCTGCTGTTTTGCAAAATGTGTTAATTTTATGACTTTCAAGTCAGCCGTAAAAGTAAAAGGCTCCTTAATTAGCCGGTAGTGCGAGGTGAGTGGGAAAAAAAAAAAAAAAAAAAAAAAAAAGTAGGAATGCCAACGCTTGAGGTGCCTTCATCATTTTTTTGCTGTGAGCTCGGTTGTTGGCTTTTGCTCTCCACTTCACACCATCTTTGGTAGCCCGGATTCAGATGTTTTAATAAGCCCGCTCCTTTCTTTAATCTTTTGTCAGTTATTTGTGATATTTGAACGAGATCCAATTGTAAACACGCGGCCGCTATTTTACCACTAGTTTAGAGGGGCTACAAATAAGCCACGGAAGACTAAAATGTTAAATTAACCAATATATTGCCTGGACACCTCCTCAATCAAGCATGTCGTATAACTTCTTTCACTGTGGGTTTATTGAAAGAATTATTATTATTATTATTATTATTATTATTATTATTTATTTATTTATTTTTTTTTATGAGTGCTGATCTGTTTAGTTTTGCTATCCCAGCACAATGAAGCGGTGCAGGTGTGGAAGAGATAAGTTGATTCCCATTCTCAAAGAGCGAGAAAAGGTTTTTGAGTAGAAAAGTGGTGGCTGCCTCTTTAAGATGGTTTTAAGTGATCAAAATTTCATGCAAGGCTGCAATTGGTGGTATAATGTTGCTTTGTATGAGCGTTGCCTAATGACTGCCATGTGTGGACAGTGGGTTTTGGAAGGGGATTTTGTGGAGGCAAGGGCTTGGGGCCTGAGACGAGGCCAGATTCAAGTAGACTGGTGAGGTCTGGGGAGATTGGAAAGCTGAGTGGAGAGAAGTCTCGCGGAGGGGCTCCAAAAAGGCCAGCCATATGAGATTACAACATACCTAAGAAATGTGCTCGTCGGGAAAGTTTGTGTATTTTGGGAAGTGCTCCAAATTTTCCACAGACCGCTTTTTATTTTTTGGGTTATCTCACTCTCTCCCCCTCATCCCCCACCTCTGCCTCTCCTCGTAGTTGGGACTAATTGCGTGGCGCAGAGCCCGCTGAGTCAATAAGAGACAGTCTGCTCCCTTTCTTTCTTTCTCCGTCGCTCACCTCTCTTTCCAAACATTCGCTGATAGGGTGTGTATTTTTCAATGTAAAGGATAACATGTCTGTATATTTTTCAAGCGCAAGGGTTCAGGGTTGTTTTGTAGGTTTAATTTAAAAAGGATGACATTTTGAAGCAGGGGGGAGCCAACGTTTCCACTTTGTGGTTGGCAAAAAAAGGTGCAGTAGCAACATAGTTTTTTTTGGGGGGGGGGGAAGCAGGGGGTGTTCAACTTATGTCACCACAAACTAAAGAGGACACATTAAGATGCTTGATTAAATATGAGGTAAGATTATTACTTAAGTAATTGCAGTGTTGGTTTATTTAATTTTCAGGAGCATACATGAACCTCAGCGTGTATACCAAATGATCTTGCTCATTAATTCATGTTGTAAATTTTTGGCCAAGGTATCACTTACATTAATGTCACATTGATTCCAAACGCTTCAACGGCAGTACTGCTAAGAGGGGAAACAGGCCATACCTCCACCTGCTGTTCAGCTCTAGTTTTTCACACATGAACAGACGCTGCCTTTGCTGTGCTGAACTGCAACGGCCTGCCAACACATGAGCGACTTGCACCAGATAGCTGGAGGGAACGATGCACAGTTCTGTGTCTGGCGCAAACTGCCGGCCTTGACTGCTGCACCCTTTGCACTCCTCCGTGTGTTCACTTCACCCAGGCCACAAAAGTGGAAGAACTGCTCGCACAATGTGACTGATTTCAGTGTTTTCCTCAAGCTGCTACATTGCTTCAATTGTTTACATTTTTAAAGATGGTAGCATTCGATAAACATATTTAATACACATCCAAGGATCTACTTGAAATAAGGCATTGAAGCGATACTTCACATATGTACGACATTTGCATTGACATTGTCGATAATTAATGAAATAATGACTTCATTATTTTTTTATGTACTTTTAATAACTTCATTCAACGCACGAATAGATAATCATCACCTGCGTCAACTTTGGACTACAATGTATCATTGCCTAGGGCAGGGGTGATCATTATGTTGATCGTGATTGACCGGTAGCTCACGGACTGGTCCCAAGTCGATCGTAAGGGGTGTAGAGGATATAAAAATTTTTTTTAAACATTTGTGTATCTCTGTACATGTTAGAAATAAGTAAAAGTATTTAAAAAAGAAAAGAAAAACGAAGGCACCTTTAACCTACGATGGCACGTGACCTGCGTCACCGGATGTTGTTAGCGCTCAGCAGTCTACAATTGCAGCTTGGATCAGGGCTGTTGCGCTACATCTTTTATTGTTATTATTCTCATTCAGAGTTTGTCTCATTTGTATTTCACCAATGATAGTTAACAGGCTGCAAAAGTGTGTCGCATGCATCCACGTCAGGTCTCCCATTAAGGTAGGCAGGGAATCCTTTTCACAAACTCATCTACTCTTGTGTCTCCTTTATTTCTCTCGTTCATATTAGGGCTTTTGCCTTTATGGCTGTTGCTCATTATGGCACGCGTGTGCAACTGCGCGAGTTTGCATGAATGCTCGGTAATGGGTCGATCGCGGGAGGTTGGATGATCGAAAAGTAGGTCTGAGGTCAAAAAAGTTTGGCCCCCCTTGGTCTAGGGAATGCCCAAATCAATGTTTTTATTTCACTTTTGTTAATGCTCAGTGAATCAGACAATTAGAATGAAAAAGCATTATATAGAATTCATGTTACATGTTTTTTGGGGGCTCCATTAATTGACCCAAGCCTGCAGATCTCAGGCCCCTACAGGGTTTATATCAATTCAGCATTTGTATTCAGGACCCAAACCGGTAGCAACATTTTGAAATCTACTCTAAAGCTAACTGGGAGCCAGTGTAAAGCCCTTAGAACTGGAGCAACGTGTTCCGATCTCTTTGCTTTTGTCAGAATCAACTTACAGCGCTCTAAATAATACATTTGAAGGATTCCCCTCTGAAGACCGTTACACAATTCATGTCTGCTGGAGAGAAAAGCATGGATACATTTTTCCCCATATGCTTCGAGCATGCAACCCTTCAGTCTGGATATGTTTGTTAGCTGGTAAAATGCTGTTTTAGTGATTGATTGGTTATGATTGCCTAAAATCAGGTCAGAGTCTAACAGCACCCCAAGATTTCAGACTTGATCTTTGGTTTCTAAAGACAGTAACCCCAGGTGTTCTCCAACAGCAATCCTCTGTTCTTCATTGCTAAAATCAATAGCCTCGGTTTTGTTCTGGTTTAGCTGTAGGGCACTCTGGTTCATGTGGTTGTTAATTTGCGGTAGACAGTGACACGACACGTTAATTACACTGCTGTCATTTGGGGACAATGATAACTATACAGTAGCATTGTGTCATTTGCATAGCCATGATAACATTGGTGTTCAGAAGCATTTGATTCAAAGGTAACATACAAAGACTGAACAAAAGGGGTGCAAAGACTGACCCTTGAAGGACCCCATTTGATCAGAGATGAAACTTCCAATTGTCAGAAAATAACTAATTTGCTCCAAGTAGGACCGGAACCATTTTAGGACCATTCCATAATTGCACCCACGTTTACAACTTGTCCAAAAATATATTATGATCAACTGTATCAAACTCAGCACTGAGATCTAACAAGACTAGCACTGAGACCTTCCCTGCAGAAGTGTTCAATATTATATCATGTAGTCGTTTAATAAGAGCTGTTTCTGCACAGTGCTGAGGTCAGAAACCTGAATGAAACTTATCAAAAAGTCAATTTGAGTTCAAGAATTTGCTGAGTTGATTAAAAACGCTTTCTAGACACTCTTAGTTATGAAGGGAAGGTCAGAGATGAGTCTATAATTTGCTAAAATATAATTTCAGATTTTGCTGGTTTCTGACAATGTCTAACCTGATGGATTGTACTTTATAATTTTTCATGAAAATAGCTAGCAAATTTGAATTATGGTGCCATTTGATACGGGGGATTTGTGAGTTTGTCAACCACAGGAAATAGTGTGCATGTATTGTGGAGGTGCTAACTAATGATTTCAGAAAAAAATGTCTAGGTTTTTCGAACCCTTTGTTGAATTTATAAAGATATTGTAGAGGTCAAAATAAACTTTGAGTTTAGTTCTTCTCCATTTACGCTCCACTTTCCTGCGCTTTGATTTCAAAGTCATTCTGCTCATAGTAGATCTCCAAGTTGTTTTAGGTTGGTCTTAATTTTGATCGGAGCAAGAGCATCCAGGACATTTGAGATTGTCCACGTGAATTTATCCAGAAGTTGATCATTAGTGTCTGCATTCACAGTTTGTGACACAGTCATGATTTTTATAAACATATTGCTTGTGTTCTCACTCACACTTCACTGTGGTTGTCTAAATTTTAGGGAGTATTTGTAGTTCAAAGAACACACAAAAAGTACCTGATATATGATAAAGTTCAGTGTAGATTGCTGGCAGCCTTTCCTGAAACTCCTCAAAAATGTGTTTTTTCTTGTCTTGGTGGTATACAAATGATTCTACTGATAATATTTGGATCAAAAGGCTGTTGCCAAATGTGCTACTCTGTGCCCCCTGCTCCTACAAATACTCATCAGCTTGGTCACCAGCGCTGATTTCCCCCACCCCCATTCCCTTCATTGCCCATCAACAGCACATCGTGACACACTCTACCACACGACTACAAATCCCATTACTCTTATCCTTTGCTAATACTGGGTTGCTGATGCCGCCTGTCAAAGCCCCACGGCACAAACAATTTGCTTTCCCTCCAATCTATTTCACAGAACTGCTTGTGGTCAGATGGGTGGGGTAAGACCCGTTCAGGCCCCGCTGGAATCAAACTAGCTTGAAAAGGTTGACAGTATTATTGAGTTATTTCTACGTAGTGGGGATAAAAAGTGGAACAACAGAACCTCAGTTGACCTTTCAATGGCTGAGTCAATACTCCAAGTTCCCTCATTCATTTAATTTCATTTCAATCCAAATTTCCCCGAAAAACATACTCATCGTATTCAATTAACAGTTTTTTCTTGTACTGCACTCAAACAGTAATACAAGTGAATTGTGCTTCTTCTGTTGTTGTGTTATTGTTATTTTATGTTACAGCTGCAGCTGAAATGCACTCTACACATAAACTTGTATTGTATAGTGTATTCTGTGTCAATCTAGGGAAAGGTTTGTGCCACTCGATTTCCAACCAGTTCATATTCAATCTGTTGAGGAAGAATTTTTAACGCTTGATCCTAATATGTCTTTGAGGGTTCAGGTTTACCTAATGTGTCGGACAATAAATCCATGTGCCATGGTTGTGTTCTACACGCGGCTGCCTGCAGCAGTAAGAGTCACACAGAGCTCACATCGGTGATGCGTCAGGACTTGCTGTGTTCACTCTCAGGCCCGACTCCGCCTGCCTGACCCTTCTGACCCGACTGCATTCCTTTCTGGGGTGATTGGCAGCCCATGCAAATACTACACAACTATGACTGGCATTAAGAGCCACTCCGCGCCCTTCCCACAAAGGCGCCGGCCCCTCCCCATAAACAGACGCTGAGCTACCCTCATTGTCCGGTTACAGTGGCCTTTTGCCGCTTTAAAGTTGGCGGTTCCCGGGAACCACCCCAGAACTTTTCTGGGGTCTTTATTGGAATTTGTGACATGTAGGCACAATCTCTCTCTTTACCTTCCCTCTCTCCCCTACCATGTCTGTTTTTTTTTCTTCACTATATCTGTCGGCATCCCCGCTCCCTCTGGCAGTCCCAGCTGTGAACATGACATAGCTCAGGAATGTTTTTTTTTTTAAACAGCCCACAAAACAATATACTATTTGCATGAATTTGGTTATGTATTTCTGTCTTTATGCAATGACACAGTCAGATCTCTTTGCCTTTACCAGTGAAAGGTAAACAGCTTTAGGTGTTGTTTGTGTGTTGACTTGCCTTCATGGCGTGACAGGGCCTTAGGGCACCAAAATGCATTGCGCCTCTGACTGCGTCAATTCTCTCAGGGCGGGAAGGACCCCAGTCAACTTGTGTTGTCTAATGTCACACACCAGCAGTAAGCCAAGTCAATAAAATGAACACCTGCTGATCAAAGCGCTGACAAGGATGCTGGATGAAATTCCGACTTACTCCACAAAACAGCACAGCAAACGGATGAAAATGTTCCGTGCGCATCTCTTCGCCTGCAGCATTCTACGTGTTTGGTAGTAGAACAGCTCGGAGGTATTTGGATCATTAAAAGATCCCGGCACCGTATACTTCTTGGGAATATTCCCTAATGAGTTTCACGGACCTTAAACTTTCTCCTTCTCGCCTCCCTTCCTAATCTGTTATTCCTTTTGTTCATTTACCTTTTGTTCTTTTCCCTTTATATGTTTGCCTCTATTCTTTAATTGCTCTTCCCACCCGGTGTGGGCCCTGTCTCTCTGCCCCCCCTCCCTTGTCCCAAGAGAAGAAGGGAGACGCGGCCATGTGGCCTCACTGACAATGACATGAATGGCCGTGGTGGCAGGGCCACCTCTCTGAGGACGAGGATACTTGGGGGGAGCAGGGGGAAGGAGTGTGGAGGTGAAGGAGGAGGAGGGGGAGGAAGAGGAGGAGAAAAGATGCAGAGAATGAAAAGGGGTGGGAAAGATGAGCACAGGGAGCCTGAGTTCAGCCCTTATTTCACTCTCTATTCTCAATGATTTGGGGAGGAATCCTACCCTGGGTGGTTTTCAAGTGGAAGATAGAATGAAGGCAGGGGAGGGCAGCTGAGTTTAAATCACAGAAGACGACAGGCACACAAAAGGATCAACTATTACAGTTCTCAACAAGGTTAAAGCCTTAGCCACACTGAAAAATACATGTACATCAGTTGCGCATGATTAAAATGTAATTTTCCCGTTTTTTCTTCAAAAATAAACAAATAAGAGAAATTCAAGTGCTTTTTTTTCCAGTGCACGTGACGAAATTTGTCAGACATGTTTTGCATATGTGTTTAGCCTGCCACTAAATTTCAGTGTGTCAAATTGACAATGGACCATTTGAAATGAGGTTGGTGTGCCTCAGTTTCTACACTTGAATTGTAACGCTTATCCGTGTTCACGAGAAAACTGCTACTGCAGCCCCTGAAATATCAATATTACCGAAGTAGTACCCCATCCTTGTTTTTTAATTATTTAGTGAATGTTACACATTTTCAAGTAAAATAAAAATCATCCATTATCCGTCCACCATCCATACACCATGACCTATTCACCAGCCAATCACACATCGACAAATAACCATTCACACTTAGAATCAAACCTAGGGACAATTTAGAGTGACCAATTAACCTAGCAAGCATGTTTTTGGAATGTGGGAGATGACCGGAGTACCCGGAGAAAACCCACGAAGGCAGGTGGTGAACATGCCAACTCCAGACAGGAAGGTCGAGGCCCGGAATCGAACCCATGACCTCTGCACTGTGAGGCAATGGTGCTCACCAGTCGATCACCGTGCCGCCTACACACATTTCACCCAAAAAAAAAAAAAAAAAACCCAACTACTGTGTTGCACTGAAAAATACACCCCCCTCTAAAAAAAAATTGCCACAAACCCGATGTGGTGGTCCAAGTCTTCTTTCCCACCAAACATTGCCGCTGCGTAAACAACAATATGGCTGCCACTGAATGATTGAACTCTGAGCTCCCAAATGAAGAGGGTAGTAAAGACCGCAATAATGATGATGATCATAATAAAAAATGAGATTGCTGATGCTAATAACTTGCAGTTAAACAATTCCAGTCCCAAGTTATTGTGTCATCAGGCAGTGTTTCAGGGAACAAACATGCTCACATGACTACATTTATTTGACATACACCACAGCAAAAACAAAAGGAGGACATCAAGAAAAGCCAAACGAGTTCAAGCTCGCGGAAATGTGCAATTCAAAGTGGAGAAGGAAAGACCACTGCCAAAACACCACCTCCAAATCACTGTCGTACCCCATCACTGCATCTCACACATGCCGCTCTCTGCCAACTACCCCATAGCACACCAGCACCAGATCATTTTTGTTTTAATAGAATCGCTTAAAACAATTAATTACATCCCCCCTTCACACCTCTTCTTCACACCCCGCAGTAACACCCTCTCACACTCATTCCCCTGCGTCGCAGGAGATACAGCCGGTAATAAAAAGGCATTTATTGGACGATTTTCTGGAGGCCCGTTGGTTATTAACATGTAAATTAAATCATCACAGCTGTTCCATTTTCAATCAGATGGAGTTTGAGAGAGGCGGGACACAGACGAGGACACCGCTGCACTGATTTTATTACGCACACCTTCATTAGGGAGGCCTGCAGCCACGGGTACCACCACAACAATCAACCTCCTGACATAAACAACACGAAGATTCTACTAGCATGTAAACTACACCCACACAATAGCGATGATGGCAAAATGAACGGCGCATATTGCAAAAAGATAAACCGCAAAATAACTTCAATACTTGTATATACAAAATAGACAATTGGGGCTGTTGTTTTTTTTTATGGAGGTCTTACTTCACTTTGTTGCAGCTTTTGGCTTTTTTGTAAGATGAAACAACGTGTTCAGCATTTACATGCGGCAGTGATATTTATTTATTTCAAATCTGTATTATTTTTTTATTTCTGATATTCACATATGAAAGTAGAACTCTTCAATTCACCATTGTTGTTGTTATACCGTTTCTAGGAAGGACTTTCTTCATGCTCAAATGGCTGTCGCGGGCTTGGGCATCATCTGATGGGAATCTATTGTTCCACTGAGCATTCGGCTCCTCCTCCAAGCATCTAACCGAAACGTAAGAGCTGACCTTCTCTCCACGGCGGAGTGGATCAAATGCATGTATCCGAGAGCAGAAAGCACCCCGACATCCTTGGTGCCCCTGGAGACAGGTGGGTAACGCTGGTCATTACTGAGATTGCCAGTTTGGCACAAAATGCATCCAGTGATGGACTTTGTCTTTGATCATTTTTCTCATCCATGTATACATTTTAAAAAGCCTTGGAGATGGCCATCCTGGAGAAGGCGCAATACTGAGATGTGCGGGTCAGCAAGACTAAGCGCTGTGATGAGATATTGGTAAGTCTGTGTAGAAAGGTTAATGTCACAGACAGAAGGCACTCATAGTTTCGCTTTGACAATGGCCCGTAGGGAATATGGTGGACACCTTATAGAAACTAACTCATTGACACATAAAATGTACGTTTTCAACTATTTCATTATCCCAACACCATCTTCCAGTGACATATATCACCAGGGTTGAAGTGGATGGCCTTTTTTCCTCCTCTTTTTCCTCTCAACTCACAGGCCTGAGAGCATATTGATCTTTCATCTTTTCTGGGGAAGAATCACATTATTGCCAATAGGGAATTAAGTGCCACAGCCATATGGAAATTAAAGCATGCTAGGCAGTGGAACGTGGCAATAAAGTAATGTATGTCCACACAGGAGATCGATTTATCTTTTTAATAAGTGTAAATGGATCAGTGGATTTGCAACATGCAGTACACGATGTGCACTCTAGCCATCAACTAAATGAACAGAGCAAATAACTTCACCGGCAGGAGAGGGAAAAAAAGTCACGAGTTATGACCGACACCATAAGGGTAAGTGTTAATAAAATGCCATCAATGCATTTATATTTTTTATGGGGAATTTAGCCTCTCAAAAACTCTGTACCAAATATTTTTGAAGATCCAAGGATAAGGAAGGTGAGGTTTGTGTGAAGATGAAAAGTCAGACAGCGCCCTGTGCTTGTGCGTGAGATCATGGAGCGACCTCCAGTCTGCCCGTGCTCCGAGTGGCTGGCTGCATTCTAGAAAAACCAATGTGAAGAAAAACGACCCTTCCACCCCCCACGACCCCCCCCCCAAAAAAAAAAATAAAAACATGGTTATTTTTAGGGCCGTTTAAAATGCGAAAACAACTGGCCACTGAGCTCACAGTGCAAAACCGAGAGATAAAATCATAGTCAAGGATCAGGAAAAGAAGATTGGTAAAGAAGATTCTTAAAAGAAGAGGAAAAACAAGACAAAAGAATTTGGGGTTGTGGTGACAGAAGTATGAACATTTACCATCTCACAGATCTAAGTGCTGTGAATCGGCTGCGACGATCCATGACAAAAAAAAAGAAAAAGGAAAAACAACATCAGACGCAACTCTAAAAGGAGATGCATAATTTACATAGATTATATATTAATCCAGATGAATTAGCATATATATTTGAATTAGGATTTAACCGCTTTAAGGCCTCGTTTTGATTATTCCACTATGACTGCAACCTCTGATCATGCTGAATAGAATGTTGTCTTGAACATTAACACACTATGCTAATAGTGGCTAATGGTGATATGCAGATTTAGTTAATTACTAAGTGGATTTCACTCCACTTTGCAATGCTCTGCCACACAAGCTGAGCATGTTTGTTTTCGTTTATATTCAGAGCGGCTTATTAAGTCACATCCTCCAGTTAATGCCAGAGAATAAACTTTGGTAGAGTTTGGCTGCTTTCCCGTATTTTTTTTTTCTTTCTGCTGAACAAAAGATGATCCCACACTTGCCCTTCATCTTCACGATTATTGCAGCCGTGATTGTCTCCATGGTCGCTGTAATTTGCCTCATTAGCGACAGTGGTTAATGTAAAGATGATCCTCCGAAAATACGTCCCCCTCTTTAATGCAATGCAGCCACACGCATGCCTACCCCAAACCCTTTTAGCGGCGGAATAATCTTCAGCTCCCCTACCTTGTAAACAGCACAATTAATCGGCCCTGGCATCGGTTTTATGACTAATTTTCCTGTGACGCAACAAACTTGGCGACATGTCATATTGGTTTATTGTTGTGGCACTGATAATCAATAGCATGGATGCTGGGATGCCGTGGCAGCCCTGTTGTGAATTGATCTACCGTGGATGCGAAAGTCTTTGCCGCCTTCAAAATGACAGGCTGCATATCATGAGCTTGTAGTCTGTTTAACCTTTCGAGGATGATGTAGCCACACACTGATGCAGCCGGAAACACAAAGAGACTGCACTAACTAATAAAGGCTGTTGTTATTTTGCATTACACCCTTCCCACAGCAATAAAACGTGAGGGTGTCGGGTGACTCATATGAGAAGATTTGGGATGTATATTTATCCCCTCCTGCAATAGACTTTCTCGGTACGCAGCATCTCTCCCACCCCTCCGAGCGGATGCGGGGCCCCCCCCCCCCCAACTCTTGTGTCGCATGCAACGTTGATTGTGAGTTTTATCACACTGATCATGGGGTGCTAACTTGTAATAATTGGATGTTAAATTAAATAGCTCTCTTCTATTCCTCGCCATCTCAATTGTAAATGTCATTGAGTGGCGGTTAATATGATGTATGAGCGATTGTGTTTTGCGCGGTGAATCATGAACCCGATGACTAATGCTACTTTTGGCTGCATGGCATCCCTCCATTTTTCAGCCTCCACTTTAATGTGTGCCAATAGGAATATTAAGAGGACTTAGTCGCGGGAAAGAAGAGAAGAGAGGGGGCTAAATATGGCTTTGGGCTCTTGCATGAGAGGATTAGAGGAACACAACTTGCCGAATTCAGTCATTCAAAGTGCAGCCTAAATGTTTGTCTGCACCACACTATGAGCCGCTTCAGTTTTGATTGACACTGTAGAAGATTATCAGGAGAGTTTTTGTGCTCTTTTTCCGGTTGGAGCACTATCTTTTTAATTTCTCTTAATAAACAAAGGCTTGGACTTGGACCTTTTGTCAAGAATTTGCATACTCTCCGCATGCTTGCCCTAAAGTGTGTGTGAGTTTTCTCATTAAGGCATCTTTTGTCCTGTCTGGAGGAAATCAAGGCCTGGAAGGCACAGATTTTTTTTGCTTAATTCAATGAAAAGAAAGCAGAAGTGATTGTATTTGGTCTCAGTGGCCCTTCCTTGTACATCCCACGCTGTTGAGTTGGGCCCTCTGGCATCTTATCGAGCTTGGGTTTTAAATTCAACGGTGATTTTAAATTGGACCGGCAAGTTGGTGCTGTTGTTTAACCCAGCTTTTTCATCTTAGGTAGCTGGCTACTGTAAAGCCTCTCCTTTCTCATCAGGTCTTAGCAACAGTAATCCCTTTTTTTTTTGGAGTGAGCCAGTCCTGCCTCAAGCATCGCCGGTTGGTCCAAAACACTTTGGCTCGCCTCCTAACTTGTGTTCATAGGAGTGACCTCATAATTCCAACTCTGGCCTCTCGTCCCTGGCCGCCTCTACACTTTAGAATTGATTTTAATATTCGTTCATTTCTTTTCAATCTTCAAATGGCTTCACCCCACTTTAGCTCTCTGAGCTTCTCCAACGCTTCGCACCTGCTCAGTGTCTCAGGTCAGTGGACCAGACGCTACTGGAGGTATCGAGCACTAAGCGGCAGCTCAGAGGGGATCAAGCCTTTCTTTGGAATGACCACCCGCTAAATGTTTGGCATGCGCCCTCTCTGCCCATCTTTAAAACTCATCTTAAAACAAGTTTTTCTCTATAACGTTATATCCAGTATGTCACTCGGCATTGTTTTACTGTGATTTTGTGTCTGCTGTGTGCGTGTTATTAATTTTTTTGTTTTTTTACAGTTTTGTTATTGTATGAGATTTTTTTCTGCACGGACAGCACTTTGAATGCAACAATGGTTATTTGAAGTTTCTTTCAAAATCAAATTGAGTTGTAGGGAGCCCCTAAAGTGACTGTCCGCTACTGCACGTGCATAGAAGAAGAAGCGGTAGCAGCAGCAGAACATCTTTTGTGTCGAGGCAAAACAAGCTCGAGGGGAACAAATCACAGTCTTATTTTGTTTCCTAACTTGTTTTAAACAAACATTTAATAAAAGCTCAGAAAAAGGTGTGTCTTCTGTTCCTCCAGTTCCAGAAAAATGGGAGATCGCTTGTTCTTGTTCAGTGGACGCAGGTGGGATGGCCTTTCAACACGTGAATGTTAAGGTGTGAGGTTTGGGTCAAAAATAAACGTGCTGATCCACAAACACACATTCGACAATCCACGCGCATAAAGCACACGCACCACGAAAAACACTTGAAAATCACATTTTTGATATGTCTTCAAAATCGCGGAAGTATTTGTGTGAATCATTTTGAGACAAAGCTCTCCCTCGAGACAAAGGCAGCAGAGGCGGACTTAACACTCATTCCTCAAAACAAAAATGAAACAACAGAAACCGAAAAGTAGTTATGGGGTATGCCATGCATGCATACTACTTTCTCTAATAACAAAGTTTCTCGTTAGCACAAAAAATGTTCTAATAAGAACAAGAAAGTTTCTCGTTTGCACGAGTACCTAATTTGGACAGGAAAGTTTCTTCTCCTAATGAGAAACATCCATCCATCTATCCATCCATCCATTTTCAAATCCGCTTATCCTCACAAGGGTCGCGGGCGTGCTGGAGCCTATCCCAGCTGCAGACGTAAGGGTGTAAAAATAAATGAATACATGTCAATGTTTTCACAAATGACTGTATGTTATTCGCAGTATATTATACATGCTTCGGGTGCCTTTTTTTAATTTATTTTTTTGGTCCTGCAACATGAGCTGCTGTCTCGTTGTTTGCCTGCTGTGTTGTCACCTGACCTGGGAGTGACAAAGCAGAGTCCTTACCCCTTATTATGAGAACATGAGGTCAAAGGCATAGCCTTATATGACAGGCACCTCCTCACTTCCTGACCCTGTCACTCCTCATCCATAGTTTGGGTCAAAAATAAACGTGCTGATCCACAAACACACATTCGACAATCCACGCGCATAAAGCACACGCACCACGAAAAACACTTGAAAATCACATTTTTGATATGTCTTCAAAATCGCGGAAGTATTTGTGTGAATCATTTTGAGACAAAGCTCTCCCTCGAGACAAAGGCAGCAGAGGCGGACTTAACACTCATTCCTCAAAACAAAAATGAAACAACAGAAACCGAAAAGTAGTTATGGGGTATGCCATGCATGCATACTACTTTCTCTAATAACAAAGTTTCTCGTTAGCACAAAAAATGTTCTAATAAGAACAAGAAAGTTTCTCGTTTGCACGAGTACCTAATTTGGACAGGAAAGTTTCTTCTCCTAATGAGAAACATCCATCCATCTATCCATCCATCCATTTTCAAATCCGCTTATCCTCACAAGGGTCGCGGGCGTGCTGGAGCCTATCCCAGCTGCAGACGTAAGGGTGTAAAAATAAATGAATACATGTCAATGTTTTCACAAATGACTGTATGTTATTCGCAGTATATTATACATGCTTCGGGTGCCTTTTTTTAATTTATTTTTTTGGTCCTGCAACATGAGCTGCTGTCTCGTTGTTTGCCTGCTGTGTTGTCACCTGACCTGGGAGTGACAAAGCAGAGTCCTTACCCCTTATTATGAGAACATGAGGTCAAAGGCATAGCCTTATATGACAGGCACCTCCTCACTTCCTGACCCTGTCACTCCTCATCCATATGAACCACCAGCAATGGCGACATGTTACCGACAAGGACACCATACTACTCAAGTATATCATCCACAGAATTCGCCCTCTGGGGGTACAACCTCTAGACAAGGTCCTTTTCCAAGAAGAGTACAAATGATATTGAGCCTTACTGTCGACTCAAATTGCCGGTTTTATTTACATATGGTAAAAAATCTTACCTGTTTAAAATATGTCAGGTTTCAATTATGACTTTACTCTTGCAATAGATATAATACAACTGTTCTTGTATTTATTCCTGAAAAAGGTGTTTTCACAATTTTTCAACAATTTTTTTTCACTGTGCTCCTATAAACAATGCTTCCTCATAATCAATCGTTAATTTGTTTTCTGCCTCCCCAATTTTTGACCTGTATACTGCACAAATAATAAAATGCATATGAACAATTACATGTACTGTACTAGCACGTAAAAATGTCACAATAGAAGTAATGAGATAATTGACAAGGCAAGAAGTGATGTAAATATCTAACGAATGCTCACTATTTGCAAGACTTTGCAGCAGATCAGAATTGGAACAATCTTTCTTGGGCAAAGTATGTTAAAAACAATGAACCCATTTGTTGCCAGTAGTTGGTGTCACTCAAGTATCATAGCAAAAGCACCATCCATAACGAAATTTACAATTAGGATACACATACAATTGTGCAAAGCCCAGAATGTCATTTGAAATAAAAATGTGCAATAATGTAGTACTACTGATCAACGGTAGAAGGATGGAAAATAACGGCAAGTTAAAATGCTACAATGATCAATGCGACAAAAACACCACAACTCAACAGGGCAAAATGATAGCAAAGTGTCAATAGTAAAGGGACCAAAGTCACACAAAGGTTTGGGGATCGATCTCCCTTCTTAGGTAAGTTCAGTTTTGTGCTGGCTGCACCGGAGCACCTGTCACTTCACTATGTTGAAATGCAGACTACAGGAGGATGTAAGTATGGAAAAACAAACACCAAGAGCCGTTCAGGCATTTGTGGGTAGTGGATCATCCTAAATAAATACGGACAACACAAAGCTAATCCATTTTTCCCCTATAACACAGGAGAGCATTAAAATTGACATAGACACAAGAACTAAAGTAAATACACATCTACCTAAAACAGACATGCACACGCATACACACACACACACAAGGAGTTTCCAGCATTCTAAGTGACCCTGTGAAGGTTAATATGGCAGCAAATTACCATATTCAACAGGCTCATCTCCCACTACTCATTAAGAGATGAACGATATGCCTATATTTAAAGAAGCATCACACATTAGTGTCATCATAAAACGTGGATGTATGTACAGTCATCTGCATACAGAGAGGCGTGTGTGTGCATGAAACAAAGTTGTGCATCCACCCCATCTACACACACATTCACAGAGAGAGAGAGATAGAGAGAGAGAGAGAGAGAGAGAGAGAGAGAGAGAGAGAGAGAGAGAGAGAGAGAGAGGATTGGGCACGCCAGCCAATGTGTGTTCAACTCAGCTGGACAGGAATTAACCTCCATCCACCGCCTCCCACTGCAGCGCTCACGGACAGAGTGTATTTTGGCGCGGCGTGCATGTGGCTCCCTGCAATGGTGACGCGGCGCCTGCTCATGAGCTGACAATTTACGAGCGAGAGGGCTATAGGGTGCGAAGCAACACCAGTGGCAGTGATTAGCATTAGCTTCCATGGGGCACTGCAGTGGCTGCTGGGAGATTCCATCATATGCGCGGCCTGTCGCTTCATTGGAAAGTGACAACCCCCCGTGGCATGACGAGCTCAGCAAAAGCCGCTCTCAGAATAGGCTTCATCGACACATCCCTCTACTTCTGTCTTCCCCCTCTTCCAAAGTATCATCACGGTTAACATCTTGTTATGATCATTCATTCCCACTTCATCCTGCATCACAATTAGTTCCACTGATTTTTACTCCAAATTACGGTTTAGTTGGAAGACATTCAATCAGCTCCCTCGACACTCTTCATCAGGGGTCACCGCCTTTTTGGAAACTGAGAGCTACTTCTGGGGTACCGATTCATGCGAAGGGCTACCAGTTTGAGACACACTTCTGTAATAACTAATGTGCTCAAATAAGCCCCTCTGTTATTTTTAATAATAAATGACATTCATTTATATGAAGATACCGATCACATTCATGAGTTCTGTGGAAACATAAATACCAGATGCAATATATTATTTCCATGAATCTTTGCCAGGGTTTACATTTTCAAATGATCCCATACACGCCATTCCGAGAAAATAATGTCCCATCACTGGTGAGCGATGTTTGTAATGTAGAAGAAGCTTTTGGCGGCTACCCTGGTACCCGCGGGCACCAAGTTGGTGACCCCTGCTCAATATCCTGTAAGCTTTAACATGTAATAATAAAATAAGCCAAGGTTCATTAACAGAAAGGGACAGGGATCGGTTTTCCTCTCTCACAATGTGTGTGTCTTTGCTAACATAATCAAGTCCCGTATTTGTTCTCATTGCCATTTCTGTCAGCCAGTAGAGATGCCCGTTGTCTGACTTGGTGTGATAAAACATTTCTTGATTTCACTACTTTCATTTCCGGTTCGTTTTTGAATTTGTTTCAATTTTAAAACATTTGTATTTTATGTCTGCATTTTTGGTGGTTTTCTTTGTTTTTGTTTTCCCCAAATGTTCATTTGGTTTGGAGTTGGTAAAAATGTTTCACAACTTGTTTCCAGATTTGCAATTTTGTCAGCCAACATGCTGCCAGGTGCAGCCAAAGAGTTTTTTAACGGGTTTTATCGAGTAGACTGACGGATGTGTTCTGTAGGAAAAAGAAAAGCACTCCATAAAGTTGGAAGGCCGCACAAAAAAAATAAACAAACACGCATGGAAGTATTGACTTTGACTGAAGGGTTTCTACCTCACTGATATTCGTTTCCAGCGAGTGTGTATTTTTAAACTCTTTACTGAACTGCTTCCCACATATACATAGATATTCACATTCCCCCAGAAAAACTTGCACATTTAAAACATTCATTAGTTATTAGCAGATAATTTCTCACTTTAAACCCCTTTCATGTATAAATCATGCATATTTTGACTTGAAGGGGGCCGTTTTTGTGTTATTGATGAGGTGCTCGACTGTAATCAATTAGTCATTGGAGCATAGCTTTTAAATAATGCATTTATTAGACCTTGTGATGTGTTTAATGCCAGTGCCTTGCAGTGCAAATACTTCTGAAGTACCCTAATGAGTCTTTTCTGGGCCAGCTCAGGGAAAATGGCACATCTCACTCTGACAGTGCCTTGTTTACACAGAGTTGGCAGCTTATAAAGCAATGTATAAAGGATGGTACAATTTGTTATCACACTCATTTTAGTGGAATGAGCTTGAATTGACATTCTCCTCCTGCCTGGAGATTTGTGGTCATTTTGAAACCTGGCATTGTGTAATAATGAACGACAACTATTTATCACAGTAAAAAAAAATGAATAAATAAAAAAACGTTCCTCCATGTGTCACACTCTGAACTCTGTTCAGTCATTACCTGGAGGACCCGATAGGAAGAAGCTTGCCACCTGCCTGTGGACAAACCTCTTGTGAAAACCGGAGCTGTTTAGCCCAGCCAGCCAGGTTATGCACACCATCCATCATCGTCAGCCGCATCGTGTTTGTGGTCTGTCAGCAACATGTGTATGTGTGCACACGCATGGTACAGGAGTGCGTTGTGGGAGAGCCTGGTATTGTTGGAGTGCTGAGGCTCTGCTGGCAGGGGTGGCTTTTAATTGGAACACCCAGTGAGTGCTATGAGTGCCGCTGTCACAATGAAAACTCCACAGACGGGCCCACACTGATTCACTCGTATGGTGCGCTACTGTCTCCTGAGGGCTTGCAGATAATAAAGGCATTCACAGCTTTAAATACCCCTGCATTGTGTGTGTGTGTGTGTGTGTGTGTGTGTGTGTGTGTGTGTGTGTGTGTGTGTGTGTGTGTGTGTGTGTGTGTGTGTGTGTCATACCTGCAATATGTGTGCTCATACTTGCTATGTCCTAAGAGGCTGCCAAATATATTCTTGTTGTCCATACTGATTTGACAGCTAGATTGTTTAAACATTAGGTTATTGTTATTTTGGCTGAAGATTTAAATCGGCGTGCACAGGGTTGAGAATGACACACTGACTGCTGAGCATATTTATGGAAGTCTTGTGTCAATAATGCGCGCATATATTATGCCGAACAGAAAATACCACACAGTGGTGTTGGTATGCTGTATCCTGATTTGACACGCATTTACGGTCTCTTCGCTGGAATCTAATACAACAGCTCCGTTTACATTAACAGTCACGGTGACATTCATTTAACAATATGTTTTATGTTGTCGTTGTTTATTATTGTGGTTGTAGTTTGCAGTGGTACAGAACTACATGGTATCAAACTGAGATCGAGTGCTCACAACGACAACATTTGGTGAAAAGATGAAAAAGGGTTTCCTACATTGGTAGGAAGCATGTCAGCAACCCTTCTACATTTATGATTTACAGATTATAATAAAATTGACAACATCTTCTCAAAGGATATGTATAATATGATTAACTGTGAGGTTTGAGGTTAGAATCTACGCTCCGCCCATCCCGTGTGCAATTTACATGTTCTTGCTGTGCTTGTGTGGGATTTCAAAAAAATGGATGTTCGGTTATTTTGAATTTTAGATTATCCACAGATGAGAATGTGAGTGTGATTATTTGTTCGTCTACATTATATATACGATATATACTCCCCTGCGATTGGTAGACCATTCAAGATTTTTTTTTCTGCGATTATGGTATCTTGGGTTGCCATTCTACTGCCAAAAACAGAGGTATACAGATTCCAGTCGAGTTTGGAAATAATATTAATCTGACTGCATCAATCAAAATAACCATTCTTACCTTACCTTTTCGGGTAGAGTGGGGAGAAGTATCAGAGGTGTCTATTAAATATCATTTACGTACAAGCATACATGATACTGTGTTAAGTTTACACCGCCCCCTTTTTTATAGCACTTGTCATTAGGCTCACAAGTGAGGCCATAGGTGGCCGAAGGTGGGCTGCGCTGTGGACTGGTCACCAGCTATCAGCAAACTGCAGTGCACATACAGCACATGTGTCAAACTCAAGGCCCGGGGGCCAGATGTGGCCCGCAACATCATTTTATGTGGCCCGCGAAAGCAAATCAATCATGTCAACTTCCATGCTGCTTGCTAAAATCGCTACCAAAATTAAAAATTCTCATATGTAATAAATAAGAGACATGTTTGTCAGCGTTTTCTTGTTACCAAAGCCCCCATTACAGTAACTTAAACAATAGTTGAATAAACCTTTATTATTGCCTTTTTTTATATGGTTTCAGTCACAACGGTCCTCCAAGGAAAACGGGAAGTAAAATGTGGCCCACGACAAAAATGAGTTTGACACCCCTGACATACAGTATATAGACAAACAACCATTCACCCTTCTGGTCGATTTGGAGCCTCTTCAGTTCACCTAGAATGCATGTTTTGGGACTGTGGGAAGTTGCCAGAGTACAACATGCAAGCCCCACACACGTGGGCCTGAGCCAAGATCCAAACCCCGCACCGCTCGACTGTGAGGCATTCGCTCTAAACCACTTCTACCCTGTGCTTGGTAAATATTCTTCCTTCAAACATTATTATCTCGTGAACACGGACCGTCTCATTCCTGTCCAAACATACATGGTGAGTTTTCCTCTTTCCGTCTCCTCTTCACTAATACTTTGAAGAGTATACTTCTGACTCATATTCATCCGCTATTATGACATTTCCACCGCTGTGAGTCTGTTACTTTGCTTGCCTTTTCTCTCCGTCGCATTTGAATTCAACAAGCACCTCGACGTTTCTCTCTCTCCGTCTCTCTCTCTGTCTCTCTCTCTTTCTCTCTCTCTCTATCACACACACACACACACACCCACACACACACACACACACCCACACACACACACACACACCCACACACACACACACACACCCACACACACACACACACACGCACACACACACGTTCAACCCTCCCCCACAAAAAGAACCTAAAGCGAACACGCACATACACATTCGATGTTTCAGTGGGAGTGGTGCCTGACAGGAACAAGTGACAGCTCCCTAATTACCTCCTCACTGTAGACGCTGACGCTGCCTGAGACGCACTGCTCATTTTCCTCTTCCTCCTTCCATGCCTCCCTCCATCTCTCACTTACCCATCTATCTATTCCCTTTCTTCCCACCCTCCTCCTCTATCTCCCACGTGGTGAATTATGCATGTCCAGGAACTCCCAATCTGCATTCACACCAGCCCTGCAGAGACCAAGCACCTACAGTACATGTTCCCGCCGTCCGTAGGTTTTTTTTCCTGTTTGTGGACAATTTGTCCTTGTTTTTCCTCCATGAATTGGAGGGTGACACTCTGATATGACAACAACATCATACAGTATACATAGGTTGGGTCCTTATTAGTTTGAATTTTGTCCATTATGAGCATCGATGGTAAATAGGAAGGGCTTTAGAGCGGTATGGGCCGAATTATTCCTCTGCCTCCCCAGCCACTGGGATCCCTTATCCGCAAAGTGTCCATGTTAGAAGCAGGAAGAGGGCCTGGGGAGACAGCATGGGATCTCCAGAGAATGATAACATTCATTCTAGTCGCAGCACACAACAGTTGCCCGGGCTCCCTCCGCCACACCTCTACCCCACCCAGGGTGTCAGCTCAAAGGCCAGATTGCATTTCCAGTTGACGCCTGCTGGCCCCACAGGCATGTTTTGTTCTAATAGAAAATGGAACCCTTCCATCCCCCACCCGCTCAGCCACACAGTGTGAATGTCCAGTGGGAGGTCATGCACAAACAGCGGTGCTATTGAATCACAAGTCAGGCTATAGGAAGGAAAACCTTAGCTAGGAAGGAAAATGGTGACATGAGGTGAGAGGAGAGGCATGAAATGATACGATGTGAAAGAGAAGAGGCCTCGGCATCGACCATTCTGAAAGAGAAGTGGGGCAAGAGGAGGAGTATAGAGAGACGCTACAGGTGGAGCAGAGGGTGTGTTCATGGTCTGTAGGCAGCTGATAGTGTCACTGGACAGGTGTCATTCAAGGGACATCACTCCAATGCTGTGCACAAGGATTGACTGCCATATTGCATTGGCAATGGTGGGGGAAAGGTTCTGCCTTTTCTCAGTTCGACTGCTCCAGCCACTGAATAGTACATTGCCATACAGACATACATTATACTGTGCTGACTATTTGCACAATTGTTTAATTCAAGAAAACCAACAAAAATGAATTGCAACATCGTTAGATGTCCGGGATATCCAGTTGACCCTCCTGTTCATGTGATGCACATCATTAAGATTCATTAAGATGGTCCTTCACTTTTTCCATCATGGACTGGGATGTTAAACGTTAATATTCAGTCTTGACTTAGGTGTCATTTTTAAAAGAAACTTTAAATGAGGCTCCACTTTTGAGGAGATGACTTTTCAGGTTATTTGAACCTGATGCTAATTGAGATTGTTGGAGAAGAAAACATGGCTTTAATGCCGAAATGAAGTTTCAGAGCGATTTAGTGCTTTTGAATAGCTTTTTAGTGATCGAGAGGGATGACTGTTTCTCCTCTTTTAGAGTGTTATTAACGTTGCCAAGCTGAACAACAGCGCTCTCAGACCAACATCGCTATTTGTTCTGGCTTTCATGGATGCCGTGACTCACAAAGGTTGCTTTATAATACCTCAAGTGCCAGTGAAATATTTTCTTTAACCAGCGTCAGTTGCAGTCAAACAGAATGAATAATTCCCCAAGCTTAATAGAAAGCAATGCGCTACATGAATGGCTGAAAATCCCTTAGAGAACACAAAATCACCAGAATATTTGCGTGATAGTGCAAATTATCATTGGATTTAGTCAGAAGCAAAACAAACAAAAGTATTAAAGAATTAATGCTATCGTCACTGTTATGCTGGGTACTACTTTGTAAATACGGTACACTGTAGAGTATACTGTATAAATTCAGTATAATAATTTGATTCAGTAAATTAAACTCATATACACACAGATAAATTGTGTTTCACCCTTTCAGGGAAAGCGATGACCACAGTGGACATTTTATCATGTTAACAGATTACAGGGTGCATGAAAGTGTTAAAGAAGATTTCTTGTTAACAGCTGGGATAGGCTCCATATATATATATATATATATATATATATATACATACACACACACACAGATGTATGTATGTGTATATTATATCTATCCATCCATCCACTCATCCATTTTCTAGTCCGCTTATCCTCACAAGGGTGCTGGAGCCTATTCCAGCTAGATAAGCAATCATTTGCGCTCACAATCATGTCATAAACAAAGATGCATGCAAGTTGAAAGACATATGAAGGATAGCCTTGTCAAAAAATGCAAAATGTCAAGTAAAATGTGCACATTTTCAACAAACACACCATGTGACTAGTGTAGTTGTGGAAGTGCTAGAGTTGGTGTCGCCTTCTGAGACAGCGCCTCCCAGCGCAATGGAAGTGGACCCGTCGTTCTGATTGGAGAGCTCATTTCAGAGTTTGGCTAAAGGGCCATCAAGGTCCTGAAGAATGACTGTTCCTTCTCTGAGTAAAAGAGAGCAGGGCAAGAGAGCCCAGGGTCAGGAAGAAGCAAGCTGAGTTGCTGTAATGGCTTTTCAGTGTAAATTAAGACGCAGGGAGCTGTTAAGATTCGTCTCTGTGGAGTGGTGACCCTTATTCACACAGGTCGCCATTGCGGACTCATCACAATAGTTTCTCCTCCCACTAAGCTCCAGCACACCGTTTATCTGACTGCCACTGCCCATGATTTATTACCCCCTTCCCTGTCACGGGGCCTGAGTGTCATCAGGCCTGTGCCACTCTGCAAAGTCACTGCAAGGCCCTCATTTCTAGCCCAGACCCCGTTTTGGGCTCCAGCTGTCTAATTTGTTACAGTAGACTAATGCTGCTCAGTCGCTAACATATGAAGCTAATGGTTTGTCACAATCCTTCAAAGTCACTTTTCTGTAATTGCAGAGGACAGTAACATGCTGATTGGTCAAACACACACATGCAGACACTAACATTGCTAGCAGTCCCTTTTCTTACATGGATTTAAAAAATGTAGGTTACTGTCGTTGTGTACACACAATTTAGATCACATGATTTTTTTTGTCACTTTTATGTATGCATATTTTGCATTCCAATGGCATCTGCAAACATTGGCAAAGCGATGCCATGCGGAACAAATACAGACCCATCTTAAAACAGTGTCATGACAAACCTGCTGCAACACATTCACAACTATGATGGACATGCTAGGGTCCATGTTATATTTGACCACAAAACCCATATACGGGGGGGTTCATTATTTCCGTAAGATAAATGTGGAACAATCAGAAATATTCATAAGCATGAGACCTTGACTAAATACAAAGCACGATTGTATGCATCCTTGCAGTCCCGCTTTAAATGTGCTGGAACTAATTTAGCTGTGATGCTTGAAATTGCAGCATGAGAAAATTACGGTGCAGAGGGATAAATGCTAGAGCCACTGGTGAAGAAGCATTGAGCTATTGCTAATTACCGCCTCATTAGCGGTAGTGCTTATCCATGTGGACAACAGTAGAGGAACAGCTGATAAAAACACATGCCGAGGCTACAGTTGAAAGAACAGTGCCGTCTTTTATGTCTTCATTGACTCACTATACATTTTGGAACAGCAAAACCCAGACCACTGGGGATGTGCTTGGTAATTACAGAATCCGGTAAGTGTGATGACGGCTTTTCGTGCAAGTAGATTCAGTGGTGTAGCTCTGTTTTTTTTTTTTTTTTTTTGCAAAACGTGAGGAGCATCCTGTCACACCTCTCCTCCCCACACCTCCACTGTTTCCTCCCCTGCATCTCTAAGGCATCCAGATGTTACTGTCAGAGCAGTTCTGCAAAGGCGTTGCAGTACGGAATTTCCTAAAGTGATGACAAGAAACACCTCCGCCTTACCCTGGGCCTCTGCATTTGCATATTTTTCTAGTTTAACTTGTGGAGGAAGAATGCAAATGTATGCAAAATGACACCCATCTCCTAATGACATGAAACGATTAAACAATTTTTCTGCTTAAATATTCCCTTTAATGAAATCAAACGGGCCCACGCGCCGCGACAAATTTGACTGGGCTGCGGCAAAATTAGAGGATATCACAAAAGGGAGAACAAGGAAGAAAGGGGAAAAAAAGTAGGAGGGGGGCATTGGTTGGGGATGGCATGCTTGACAGCTTTTTAAAGTGTCCCTTGTGGAGAAAAAAAATGTCAGAAAGCTCCTGAATTCAAATAAGGTATCTATAACAATTACACAATCTGTCAGTTTGCCTTTCGCATAAACCTATTATTCTCTCTTGAAAGAGTAGTGGAGTTCACCTCTGAAATGTTCTAAAATAACTGATATATTCCCTGACTTAAAATCTTTCATGCAAATGATTCTCAAGTTAGAAATGGCACATGCACTTTAAACGGCAAATATCTCATTTCAGAGCATGCTCACAAGCTGAGCTCAGAAAGGAAAACTACAGCTGCTAATATACCACTCATCAAATGGCAAAATGAAAGTCACCGCCTCAAGACATGATCACCCAGAAGCAGGCACAAGACGAAGAAGAGAGGAGACAGGACTGTGATTAAAGTTGGTATCCAGGAGAATGGAGGTCGGGGGGTGTCGGGTGTGGTAATTGGCGACTGCTTAATTGTGACTTGGTGGGGAGATGGTGACAAATGGCCGTTCTGCTGAGCTGTTCAAGTTATGAGCTGCACATTAATATAAAGGGGGTTATTATTATGTTTTAGCTTCATACCTGATTAATCACATTGCTTTACTTGCTGCTCAACAGCATATATAAGACACGGATCTTGCTCAGCAGCCATCAAACTCCTGACCGTGGCACTTCCGCTGCCTTTGAAATGCAAATTATGGACAGGATACACTCACTGTGTTTGGGTGAATGTAGACTGTCAGATTTCAAGTCATTCCCTCAGGTGGAGGACCCAGTGCTATAATCATGACTGTCAAACTGAAAATAAGGCTGCTTTTACATGATTTGACCTCTTCGTTGTAGGATGTATAGTCTTCATTAATCATTATTAGGGGCGGCCCGGTAGTCCAGTGGTTGGCACGTCGACTTCACAGTGCAGAGGTGCCGGGTTCGAATCCAGCTCCGGCCTCCCTGTGTGGAGTTTGCATGTTCTCCCCGGGCCTGCGTGGGTTTTCTCCGGGTACTCCGGTTTCCTCCCACATTCCAAAAACATGCATGGTAGGCTGATTGAACACTCTAAATTGTCCGTAGGTGTGAGTGTGAGCATGGATGGTTGTTCGTCTCT
>NW_017805783.1:3906743-3964005 GCF_001891065.2 Hippocampus comes | reverse complement strand
AAGGCCTTTAGTAACGCCGTTATACTTAAAAGCTATTATTCCCAACACTGCTCAAAAGATTCATTCTTTTGAATGAAACATTCACGACCGACACAACATTACTTCCTGTTTGCTTTTGGGTAGAGTGTAATAGACCAATGAATGTGGTAGCAGAATCAGATTCCTCCTCTACTTTGCTGACTATTCAAAATGGGTCATCAAAGTCTAGACAAGACATTGAATGGAATAGTGTGGTTGGGGCATAGGTTGCAAAGCTGTGAGGTTCGTGTTGCTTTTGTGTGGGTTGCAGCGCACAAAAGCAATTAGACTGTTCCATTCGATGTCTTGTCTAGATTCTGATGACCCATTTTGAATAGTGGCACAACCACATGCCATACACGGTGGCATTTTTGCCATAGAAACAGAAAATGCAGCGGAAAAAAAAAACAATCAATGTAAACAAGTTTGGCAAACTTTGAGGGTGGCAATATGGCCGCCGGTGGCTTCCCTTTTCCCGACGGCGAGGATGTGGCAATGTTAGTTCCTTCATGGGTCATGAAAATCCTCGCTCCTCACAACATTGAACGTAACCTGCAAGGTGTTCTCACACCACCATATTAACGAGCGTTTCGATTGTCTTAAGCGCGCAATGAAGTGCGAGGATAGAACATCGACGATCTTAACAGCGTAAATAACTGAAATCGAGGGACATCTGCTGTATCATTTGCGGAAGGCTTGCACACCCTCGATGGTGACATATGAACCAGCTGGACCTTAAACGAAATAGTTACATTACATGTTTGTGTAATTTCTTGAAAATTTTTGTTATTTGAGTTTATTAGGGGCGGCCCGGTAGTCCAGTGGTTGGCACGTCGACTTCACAGTGCAGAGGTGCCGGGTTCGAATCCAGCTCCGGCCTCCCTGTGTGGAGTTTGCATGTTCTCCCCGGGCCTGCGTGGGTTTTCTCCGGGTACTCCGGTTTCCTCCCACATTCCAAAAACATGCATGGTAGGCTGATTGAACACTCTAAATTGTCCGTAGGTGTGAGTGTGAGCATGGATGGTTGTTCGTCTCTGTGTGCCCTGCGATTGGCTGGCAACCAATTCAGGGTGTCCCCCGCCTACTGCCCGGAGACGGCTGGGATAGGCTCCAGCTCCCCCCGCGACCCTAGTGAGGATCAAGCGGTTCGGAAAATGAATGAATGAATGAATCATTATTAGGGTAGACGGGGCGAAAGTGATTGATGATGCTAATAGAATGGCTACAAGGGTACGGCAGAGCAGCATGAGCTCTGAATGTTGCATCGCTTGGCGTCTTTTAGCTCACTTATCTCCTCGCGGCCAAAGAGCAGAGAAGGTCTGAGGTTGGGCATCGACACTGGGAGGGATTTCTTCAGCCTGATGTTTTGTTGCCTCCAAATCCTGTTGGCTTATACATTATCCCTGCCTTCCCGCCAACAGTCAGCTAATAGAGGGGCTGTGGAGCTCCTCGTGACATGCTGCTCTTTTCAGCCCGGTATAAGAAAGTTTAGTGTGTGTAAAGTGGGCGCGGGCTGTAAGGAGGAAGTGTGCACGTACGCTCTGTCGTGGTGAAACCACAAAGTTGGAATGGGGGATGAGGTGGGGGCGCTGAGCCTGTTGTAGCCCATCGATTGATTTCTGGCTCCTCTGACAAGCTCAAAGAGCAGGAGATTGGGGCAGTTGCGATGTGGCTGAAGGAGACGTGTAAGGCAGTTAGAGGCGGGGCATTTATGAGGAGGGCAGATGCGTTTGCTCCATGACACCTCGCTAAAGCTTACACCATCACCATGATATCAGGTGCACAGACACATGACATGCAAAGTAGCATGTGCATGTTTATAGGACTGTTAGTGTGTACGTATGTAAAGCAACAAACCAAGAGTGAATGAGTGTAGACAACTGTTTTGATACTTAAGGCTGGTTATGCGGAGGATTTGAAATTGAGTTCAAGACAAGTGGGAAGAGGTGGTGAACTAGATTATTAACCCCTCACACGGAGCTTGATGCGGTTTGCTAAAATTATGGTGCAAGGGGGGGATTTATGTGATCCCCGTAATCCTGCGGCCCTGATGCTCTAAATCCATTGTCATGCTTCACTTTTATAGAGGGAAATTTCCATGACTTCAGCTCCCCACTTATTGCACTTTGCATAACCACAATCACATGCATTGCTGCCACCCATTCAACATTCCTTTTTGAGAACCCCGGCATCGCATTTCACAGAGCAGGTCTTTGATGTCATTACACCCCTTTGCTTGCGGTTTACATGCTTACATCAGGGGCGCTTTTCTGTGTAATGTCCTTTGAAATGAATTGGACAATTGCTGAATGAAACGGAAACATAATATATCTGGTCACGGGCCGTTTTATTTGTTTTCAGAAACAATTTAGAAAATAGCTTATGACCATATGTTTTTTATAATGTACTTAAGATATAGATAGACTATCGTTATGCATCTCAAACCCGTTTGGTAAGCGGACTGAAATCTCACCTACAATGTATACAGGGTGAGTTAAAAAATTCATCGTAGGGTATCACACTGTGGGTGCTTTTGGAAATACACTCTGACGGCCAACACCACAGAGTTGTGTGGGAGATGTTCAGAGAGGCAGAGGGTGCTCCCCTTCGATTTACTCAACTCAACTCAACTGTATTGACAAACGCTTGCACGTGGTGGTGGTGGTGGCGGCGGTGTTGTGGCTAGCAAGACTACTGTAAATATTCGTTGTTAACGTTTTTTGGTTCCGAAAAAACAAACAACCATCAACTATAGTAAAAAAGGGTAATAACTTACCAACATGAATTAGGTTGTTGAAACTCCCTGTTAGCACACAAGCCTTGCATCTTGCTTGTGGAGTTTCTATTCGTCTTGGCTGATGTTCTGGCCATTCTGTGTCCTCAGTCAGAGAGGCCTGAGTAGGCTCTGGCACTCCTATTTTGTCGCACTCTGAATAACATCGCAACACGACGATGAGTTTCTGAATGGCGGATGTGGAGTAGAGCGCTTTTAGAGTGTGTTTACAAAGGACTCTGGTCATCAAGTCAAGTCTAAGACAAGTACTGACAGAGGCTGCTTCTTAAGATGAACAAATATTTTTTTATGATACGACCTTAGCAAGAACATTTTTTCTACTAAAATAAACGTGATATTGTGGGATGAGAAAGTCTTGTCCATTTGCCTCAGATAATTCAGCATTTAACACATTCTTGTCGCATTTGCATGAACATGTGCTTTCTGTTTTCAAAAATGAATTTCTGTAAATGTCAGGAAGTTAATTAGTTCTCCATGTTTTCTGCCTGCATGTTTGTGTGCCGATGCGAGACAAAGTCACAATGATTTTTGCCACAGTGGGAGGTAATGTCCTTCTTGCTGTTTTATTTCCCTCTAAGTGGGAGATGTTAAGCATCTTTCCAGTCCCAGCCCTTTCTGTTTCCCCGTGGCACATTTTCTCCACAAAACTTTCTCCTCCCACTCCCCCAGCACTCATTTTCCTCCCTCCCTGATGTCTTCTCTGCAGGATGGTCATTTAATACATCTAACCAGCTGGAAAGATAAATATTCCTCATTGGAGTGTGAGGCCCTTGCGTCTCCACTCACACAAACCGGAGATGAGGGGAAGGCCTCCCTCTCCGTAGAGTCCAGTTGACTGAACGTCATAATAAAAAACTTCCACTCAACCAAGCACTGACATGAAAATGACTGCAATGAGCATTTTTTTTATTAATCAGTTACACAGTCTTTTAATTCAGTGGCCACCATTTGTTTCTATTTATATTGACAATAAAGCCACCTGCAAAATATCATTTGAGCGGTCTTCGTTGTTTACGGAACCTTTTCTTCAAAGCAAAAACAGCATGGTAAACAAACAAGTTGTTTGTGCAGTGGGATCTAAAATCAGCACACAATTCCAAGAATAGCAACTTGCACGTACGTGATCATGTTTCCTGCACCAACACTATCACATGTTCATTTTGCTGGCTGCATTTGGCTCATTCACCCAGAACAGGAACGTGGATTAGTTCCCAGGGCTGACTCATTGGTTTCCTTTTGGAGAGGTCCAGTCCAGTGCAGGTCGGCCCTCTGTTTACACAAATTCTCAGGCCAGACTGGGAGGCAGTCTTTTCACACCCAGGTGCTTTCCAAAGAAAACCGTCCGCAGAGGCCCCTCGCCTAAGGTGCACCTCACTGAACACCATACACACTGTACTTGGTTCATGTTCCTCATGTCATCTTGCATGCTTCAGCAGCACAGAGACTTAGCAAAGAACATACGCTGCATAAAAGTTAGGAATTCTAGTACTTCCTTGAATTATGCGTTCAAGTAACAAGTGTGCTCAATTTGCTACCTTGGCATTACTAAGCGTGACTGAATTTGATAACTCCAAGTATTGTTGAAAAAGCTTCTGATAACCGTGTTCGAAGTTGTTCACACAGTACAATATTCACATCCAACCCTCTTGCGAAAAAGTACGCAGTTGCATGTTTTGGGTTCAGCCTTTTTATGTTTTTAGAGTTTGGGATCCTACCTACTGTATATCTTTTCCTCCCTACAAGGATTTAAAAACGAATCTATTGGCATCAGTCTTCGAGGTTTCCTTGGTCAGTTTTTCTGTGCTACATGCTGCAAGCAATTTTATTGATCATTGAACTGTCACACATTTTCCTGCTGTTAACAGTTTTCCATATTATAAATTGTTATATGTATCACAAATTATGAACCGCATTTCTAATTTGGGACTACAAAAAAAAAAGGTTTTAGATAAAGGTACAGACATTGACTTCTGTTGGACCCCCTACTTCAAAACAAAGTTCATACCCGAAGCGAGATGCTGTGCAGGCTCTGAGGCATCGAGCCATCCTTTGAGCATGGACTCTTATGAAGGAAAAAAAATAAATACATACAAGTGGCAAAAGAACATTCACAGCTCAAGGAAATACACCGTAACTATTAAAAACAAATGCAAATGGCCATGTACAACCACAAGCAACAGCACATATCACCCCAACGATTCTTTTGAGGGTAAAATGGCAATGCATATATGTATACAGTAATTACATTCCATATATCTTCAAAATCCCATTTCCATCCATGGTAATTCCGCTGCACAGGAGTAATGGGTGTATTATGCAGTTGTGACAGCCCCAGCTCCCTCTCTATCCTTCCTCATCATCCGCCTTGCAAACCCACCTCCCCGCCCCCAGCAGTCAGACTGCTGAACAATCAAAGTAAAGAGTAAAAATATGCAAAATGGGGTGTTTTTTCACTTTGAGTCTGCAGCATGAGCGAGACAAAGACTGTATCAAAGAATCAGCCTCCCCTCCTCCGAAATAGAAGCGTGTTACATCCAAGCCTAGCTTTAGGAAGAAAGTCTAATCCTTGTTCTGGTATTGTTTTCTTCCCAAAATATTGCAGCAAAATACATGTGTCGGATTCTTGTTACCGCTTGCTTTATGACAACATGATGTTCCAATGAACATTCCTTTCTAGTATGAGAGCCCTTGTTGAGTGAGCGGTGAGCACTGAATAAATGACCGCGTAAATGACTGAGCCAATGATTGAGAGAAGAAATTATTGAGCTGGTAAATGAACAAATGTTTGAGTGATCGAGTGAGTGAATAGCTGGGACATTGAGTGTGTGTCTAAGTGAGTAACCCAGCCAGTCCGGGAGCCACACACACCAGAGGCAGAGCAAACAAACAGCTCCTAAGTGTGGCAGTGTTCACTGGGGGGCTGGGAAGAGCCCCATCAGACCACTGAATGGGAGCATTCTGCCTTCTTGCAGCCGGCTATTAAAATCAATTAATGACGGGAAAAGGGGGGTGGCCTGTATCAACGGACTTGTTGGGCTCGTGGGGGCCTTAGCGACATGTTACCTTTCTGGATCACTTGTGCCATACGGAACCTCCCCTCTTGTGGAACATAACTCACTTTTATGAGGGCTTCATTGGCTAATGATGGAACGGAGCACAAACCGTGAGCATGGGAGTGTTCCTGTCCTTAAAGCTGTCACTCCCTCTGCTGCCTCACAGTGTGACACTTGGCACTGTGCATGAGTGGAGTGAGTGTACAAAGTTAACATTGACTGTTTTAGATGACAACGGCTGGATTTACACCAAATGGACCATGAGCCAAGCCATGTTTCCCCTCCCACGTGGCCCAGGGTACACTCTGAAAACCGCTTGGTAAAAAGTAACCCAAATTGGGTGAAAATCTTCACTCAGCACATCAGGTTGAAGATTTGACACAGCATAATGTCTCAAGACTTCGATCCAACAAGTGGTAAGAATGACACGTTGATGAGTTTAAGCTACAAAGAAATGGGTTGAATTTAATTCAACTGCAGTACACAAGAAGACTGTCCAAAATGACAATCCGCTAGAGCTCTTCAGCCTGCCCAAATCCAATCTTCAACTCAATCTGCTGGGTCAAAAAAATGAAACCAACATTGGGTAAAAGTAACTCAATAGGATCAAAATAACGGTTAGCAAACCAACCCAGCACTTTTTAGCGTATATGTATGGAATCTTATCCGATCTGAAATCGGGTTTCAATTGGAATTGGACTTTAATACCAGCATTATCGGCTGCATACAGCGAAAGAGTATGAAAAACAAACAGTAGAAGGGTCTTATGGTAACAAAACAAAAGGGCAAACAACATTGTATTCTAACAAAGTGCATGTGTATGTCGTAGATTTGATCTGTTTTCATGTTTCCTCTCTTTCCATGGAAAATGCTTGTATTTACATTTAAATGCATTATGCACTGAGAGACAAATGCATCGTGGTGCATGGAAAGTATGTTGAAGAAATAGTTTTGCCTCAGGCCAGACAGGGCCAATTGAAGAGGACATTGACCGTTAAAGAGGCCCAGTGGTTCTGTGAAAAGATGGAGAAGCTCCATTTCCCAATTCTGAATGAACCCTGCACTTATTACAGCCAAGTCTCAGACTGAAGGAAAACCTGTGATTCTTGAATCTCCATCTAGTTTTTTTGTTTTGTTTTGTTTTTACGTTCCTCTGCTGTGTTTTGCCATTTTATCCAAAGCAGTGGGCGTATTTAGCAGCCCAGTGCCTCAATCAGACATTCTCAGCCCTGAGCGCTCAGTCACACCTCAGCGGCATGTGCCGCAAAAATGCTTTTTTTTCACAAGGAACACTAACAAGGCAAAGCCTCTCCCTGAGAGATACATTTAGCCGGCCCATCAATTACTCTCAACCAGGAAGAAGCCAATATGATAATGATTATGATAATGCTGTGACATTGCGATAATGACACGATAAGGAAGTGTAAGATGCATCTGTCCCATCTAAAGTACAGTCATGTCAGCAAAGGATGAAGTCAACCTGATGAACCAGATATTTTTTTTATGACCTTGTCAGCGAAAAGTACTCTAGTAACTGTTTTATCACATTATATATTTTTAAAAAATCGAATTCCTGGGGCTCACTCAGTGGAGATGCTTTTGCTTGACATACATTTGCATGAATGACACTTTAGCTTTGTGGCAAGTGAAATTTCCAATTTCCAACCCAACGTCAGAATATAATTCTTTCATTTACCACTTATATGAAAACAATGTGGAATCTAGAGGATGAAACCTCGCTTAGTAATGAATATGAATGATTTCTTTAATGATTGTGTGGAAAGCAAAGAACTGTGTGTTCTGTGTCGAGAATGTCTCGAGATTCAATAAATGCATTCTTTTTCAAACCACTTGATGTAGGGGAAGTACAGGAAAATGCTCCCGTCGCCGATGGCAGCTCAGAAGGGAAACACCACCTGAACCATGACATCGTTTTGATACCAACAACCATCTCTGAATTTTGGAAAGTCCATATACGATTGCAACTTCAAGTAATTATATGTTGGCCCATGTGAAAATTCCACATTTATTACAGAAGAAATACTTCCCAAAACCAGCGCTTCCAAAAATAAATATTTTGGATAGATTGACTGGAAAAGGGTTAGGAAAGAAGGAGGGAGGGACGGAGGCACGCATGCACGGATGGACGGATACGTAGAAAAATTTTATTTCAGAAAAATGAGTTTGAACATTTGTACGACCTGTTGAGCTTGAACACAATGTAAGTGAAAATACTCCGTTTCAATTCATGAACAGGGGTTGTCATCAAGTGTGTTGCACCATCTGGTATTTAGGTTGAAAGATTCTTGCTCTTGTTGTAAAGGGGTCTTCAGTGGGTGATGGAAGAACGTTTAAAATATTGAAAAAGTCGAGGCCATGAAGGACAAGTGCTGAGTTTTGATCATATTCTGTAACACAAGTGATTCCTGAGTGCTGAAAATGAACCTAAAACACATCGGTATGGAACGATCATACCACAAAGAAACATATGGTTGCTCTCATCCTGATTTGAAGGCGATGGTACATTAAAAAGGCCACTAAGTTCTTCATCATCCTTGTGCCAAATAGACAATTTTTCCCTTTTTGTATTAATTTTCTTTCCAAAGGCTCTCTCTATTCCCACCCCCGCCCTAATCTGGCTTTAAAGGTCAGTTTAGCATAATGACATCATAGAGATGAGCGCAGGCAAAACCAGATTACTAAATCTGACTCTAATGTGGCTTTTCAGATGAAACGGCATTAAAAGACATTAACGCTGCCGCATTCACTGGCAGTTTTAACCGAGATTGCTGAGGACCGGCCCTTTGCTAGACGCTTTGTATTTTTAATGAGGTGACAGAGGGAGGCAAGATTGGAACGGGATGGTCTTACAACATGCTGAGCTGGGATCAGATACAGTCTGTCTATTTGTGTGAGATTCCTCCAGCTTTCTTATTGGGCGAGAGGTTAACATCTTCAACGTGACTGACATTTTTAGAGCACAGACACCACAGTTGGTACAACTCAAGAGGTAAGTTTGAAGAATTCTACAGGCTATATTTAGCACAAGATTTAATTACATTTTACATATTGTTCATTTGAGTTTAGGACAACATTCACATTAACTATTAGATTGCTTTGATCACTTGGGCTTTTCCCAAGATTGTGAATCACAAACTTTGTAGGTTAGAACGTGCTGAAAACAGATGCTGCTGTTTTTCCTGAAAACTAAATTAAAAGGATTTCCGTTTCAATTTTCAGCTACATTTTTGAAAACGCAATACCGACTATGTCATTGTGTTACAAAAGACAATTTTGTGAAAAGATTTTCTGTTTTGTTTTGTTTGTTTTATGTCACATAAAAAGCATGTATGATGCATCTGTTTGTTTATTCTCACTGATGAGAATTCTAACAGGAAAGCGTCTTATAATAACCACCAGGTTTTGACAGTTAGTAATAAGCGATATCAATTCGGTGTTTCAATCATGTTATGAAACGCTGACATATATCTACAGCATATACTTTAATGGTGTAAGTTTCCCTCACTGCTCATGGAAAGATAGATATGAATTATCCACAAATACAAATTAGAAAGGAAAGTGTGTATGAACACATCGGCATACCTACACGTGCCAGCCCAACACCTGAGTGTGTGCAGCATGTTTATAAATAAGTCTTGGAAAGGTGAACGTTGACCCCAAACTAGAAATTGATGATCAAATCAGCATTTGTTCCATTTGTTACATCTTGATGATTTAAAAATTCAAGATGGGCATTATATTTGATTTTAGCGCTACTTTCCGATATGACGATTACAAAAGCCATTGCCTACTTAGCAATGGCCCGGCTGAAAAACGGGTGAGGCAAGTAATGGCTCATTTGCATGAGATAGAATACTTTCAACTACGGTTATAAAAATGGAAGTTACTGTAAGTGCAGTAATTTTGTATTTTTTGTCTTTGGGTTATAGAAAAACTATTATACAACAAAATACAAATGAATACACAACTTATTTGAATAAAATTACACTAAAAGGACACAAATTTGGCGGCCTGGTGGTCCAGTGGTTAGCACGTCGACCTCACAGTGCAGGGGTCGTGAGTTCGATCCCGGCCTTCCTGTGTGGAGTTTGTATGTTCTCCCCGGGCCTACGTGGGTTTTCTCCGGGTACTCCGGTTTCCTCCCACATTCCAAAAACATGCATGGCAGGCTGATTGAACACTCCAAATTGTCCCTAGGTGTGAGTGTGAGCGCGGATGGTTGTTCGTCTCTGTGTGCCCTGCGATTGGCTGGCAACCAGTTCAAAGTGTCCCCCCGCCTACTGCCCGAAGACCGCTGGGATAGGCTCCTGCACCCCAGTGTATGAGGATAAAGCGGATCAGAAAATGGATGAATGGAATAAATGAAGCAATACACATCAGCCTTTACAGAAGTGCGTAGCACATCTGCCTGCTGCAGTTCATCTGTTGAGTTCCCAGAAAACCAAAAATCTAAGATCGTTTGTGTGTGTTGAAAAGTTGATGTTTATTCTATTTTAAAATTAGACATTTGTTTATTCCAATGTGACATAGCTGCACCCTTTGTGTGGCCAATTTCTGTTAAAAATGTACCAACATACTAGAAGAAGCTTGAGTGGCAAAACCTTAAAAAGCACGGTTGTTTATACCAGACGGTGTAAAATGCATTTAAACCGACGTTCCGTGGTTCCATGCTATTCTACCCCGACTGTGTGGCTTTCAGCAAAAACTTCTCTGTCACTCTCTTCTATAATTTCATGTTTTCTAAACAAATGTATGCTTCTGTGCATAATGTAGGGGGAAAAATTTTCAAGAAAACATTGGGAATGTTCAGTGGCCATGTTGGTTGAGGGCCTGACCAGAAGTGGTCAATGTGGTGTTTAACTATGGTGCCCGGGGTCCACAATGAAGAGCACTCTTTCCTCCTTTTACATTTAGACTAAAACAATGTCACATCTGTAGAGCTTCTGCTCAAAGGTGCGTAGGGTCAGTTAGCTCAGTGGTCACCACCCTTTTTGCGGACCACTTTAGACAAGTGCATGCTTTTCGTGGACTGGCAACCATTCGCTGACAAGGGGCGGCTATAAAAATAAACTTGATAGTGCTTTGAGATTGCCAGTTTTAAAGTGTTTTAATTGATTTCAAACATTTTTAAAACAACTGTAGAACAATAGAGAAAATAAAGGGAATTTCAAAAACTGGAACCCCAAGAATATTGAATATGCCGGTATATAAATGAAGATGTGTTGTATTGTCTTAAAATGTAAAAGGATAATTTGTTCGTTATGATCCTAGATACGGCCTTACTATCATTTCTACTAGCAAATGTTCGTGTGCAAAAAATTGACACGATTGATTGCTGGGCCGGTGGATGCACGACTAGTGAGTAGTGGCTAACTTGGGAAGGCTGCGCGAACTCCACTCACATTTTCATGCTTTCCACTTCATCACTTGGGTGCTACTTATTCAAATGATTCAACAGGTTTGTTGTATTGCTTTATGTTTGATGACATCCCTTGTCCAACGACTTCCTCCTCCATGTCGCTGTGGAGCTACCGCCACCCAAGCGATGGGAAGGAATTTCTCTCATCAAAATAGCTTGATCTTGAAGATTATGCCAAGTCATGGCTGCCAGTCAGCTGCAGGTTTGACTGCACGTTTGCACATTGTTACTGTTACTTTCTGTTTACTGCTTCTTCTTTCATTATTCTTTTTAACCCAACTTGTAAACCAAAGTTAGAAGGACAAGCTGGACTGTGATCGGCTGCAGTCCTGCAAATTTCTGCCGTGTACTATCGCATAAATATGCTCATAGGTCACAGAGGTCACGTAATATCATGCTGAGCCTGGTGGTGGGGGACCAGTGAGTGAGCTGACAGCCTCTCAAACCTCTACTGCATACCAAAGCAAGTGCTTCCACTATAAACACTGATCCTCATTTTCGAGCTAGTGCTTTTCAGTAATTTTCAGTTACACCCCATCAGGAAGTGTTCTCATCTGTATTAATTTCCATGTAGAAAAAGTCAAGCCTGTGATTGGCTGGTGACCAACCCAGGGTGTAGCCCACCTCTTGTCCAGAGTCAACTGGGATAGGCTCCTCCTCAACCCAACCCTAATGAGGAGAAGCAGTGTAGGGAAATACATGGATGGAAAAGTTAAGACACCCAAACCAGTATTATGCTAGCATTCAAGCCCAACATGCATTTTTAGGGAGACATATTATTCCATGTTCAAAACAGTTACCACGTGTCTGAGTAACATGTCTGTGGTACGTTCTTATAAAAATTTCCTATCATGGTTAAAATTCTTGATTGCGGGGCGGATCTGAGTCATCCTGAGCTTCCCTCATTCCGTCACAGTGTCCTATTAGCCTTTTGCTAGAATGACAACCAGTGGGCTGGATCTTGCCAGTGCATTCCTGCTGGCGCTTGGCTGTCTCCACTTCCGCTTCGCTCGACGGCGAGTGTTTTGTGGCAACCAGCTGTTCATAAAAGTAAAGTCCCGAGTTTGAAAAACAAGCAAGCACCCAAGGCAATAAAAACATTTTGTGACACGTGGTCACATCAACAAATACAAATACTCCCCAGTCACAAACAACTTGTTTGAGCAATCAAACAAGTACCACATTTCTGAAACAAACCTAATGCTGTGAACCCCCCAAAAAACCTGCGAACTTAACCATAGCAGATACTGAATAGCAGGGACGTACTGAGACCAAAATTTGGCCCAGCAATATTGGACGACCTGTGAGTGACTTTGCCAGCCGTCCTTCACGCACCGAAAACTAACCATTGACAGCAGGATATGAGTAGACGGAGTTAAGGGGAAGGTTCTCCTCCACATCCAAACAATGCTTCTGTTTGCCAAACATCTTGGAAAGTACCGTTGCGCATGGCGAGTCCAGGTCTTCTGCAATATCATCGCAGGCATTGTCAAGTTGTGACAGGAATTATTGTTTCCATTTAACCTATCTTGTCAATTAGTTTGTATTCCTCAATAAATTTCAGCTTTGTTCGGTGTCTGTGGTATTCTCTCGACTGCTCCTTGTAAAGTGGCATTATTTGTAGCATGAATCATGTATCACATATTTTGTACTGCAATATTTAATGGCTGCATGAGCAACTAAACAGTGAAACTATGAGCACGTTGTGTGCGGATGATCTAACGAAATGCCCCGATGTTATTTCATGACAAATAACTTGTTTGAACCAATGATTCTTCCAGTGCAAGCTTTCTTCAAGGTATGAATACATGATGCAATGTTTTGAACATTGGACAGCTTGTGAAACAAGTGGTAATAGTTTTGTGTTTTGTATCTCGAGTTGTGAAAAACTGCATCACGTTTCTGAAACCGGTGTCATACATATATATATATATATATATATATATATATATATATATATACCTGTATATAGGACTGAGCAATGTGCATTTGCTTGTTATTTACACTAAGAACTACCGCCTGTTAAAGTGTAAATACTCAACAGAAAAATGCAGAAAAGGAACTGTTGGCTTTACCGACACCAGTTCTCTTGTTCACAGAGGAAGCAAACGAGACAAAAATATAAAGTAAATAGGATGAGGCGCATTTGCTCAGGTAATTAGGTCTTTGATTAAGATAGGATTAAATCAACTGGTAGTTCTCAGATCATCAAGAGAATAATTAATCTAAATGTGAGCCTAAATTGGCAAACCCCAAGCACTAATTGGTCTTTGTTGTGCAATCTAGGTTTTCTGTTTATGTTTATAGTATGGTACAGATTCCTTATCTTGCTGGAGCACTGAGGCATCACAAGGACCGCAGCTGCAAAGCTAATTAATGTGATTTATGCATGTTTGGTTGCTTGCTAACTTGCACATTTTTGAAGCACACAAAGTGATCAGCAAGTCATTGTCACAGGAGGAAAAGGAAATCTAGTCTTTACATTGGTGTCTGGATTTGTCTGGTGGTAATACAAGCCCCAAATCCTTGTTGAGCTTTTGAAAGAAGAAATAAGCCACTTAAACAAACCAGACTTTGTGAAGTTCCACATTAGCCAGGAGGTCAATAATGTCTACATTGATCAATAATATGCTCCATGTTAGACCTCAAAGCAAGAGCTGTAGCCATGAATAGACAGTAGCAGGGGTCCCCCAATAACCAGGCTGTGGCGCAGTAAAGAAAGGTAGAAATAATCTTCGTGATTTCATCTCCGTGCGGCACATCCGCCGACTATTTTTATTTTAAAAAATTGACATTTCTGTTTTAATGTCTTGCGTGTACCTCCCTTGTCTCACTTTCTTATGCCCCAGTAAGCCCATAAGCTAAACACGCAGCTAAAATTAGCCAAAAGAAATCACTGGATATCAGTGTAGGGCTGCAACTGACAATTTTTATCATAATTGAGCTGGCAATAAGTTCAAGGTGTACTCAGCTTCCTGCCCGATGCCAGCGCCAGCACACCTGCGAACCTCATTACGGAATGTCTTTCCATACTTATTTGTCATGTCCTGGTTTATCGTAGCTGCTTGTTATTGATCATACTAGGGTAGCCTGTACTACCGGAGACAAATTCCTTGTGTGTTCTACATACTTGGCCAATAAAGATTATTCTGATTCTGATTCTCATGAGAATAAAGAGGTTCAGATAATGGATGGATGAATCTGTTAATTATTTTGTCGATTAATCGTTGAATCGTACAAAAACTAAATATATACATATATTTTCGTTTCCATTTCTTAACTCAAAAACTGGACATTATGTGAACTTGAAATTAATTGTGATTCCGTTCCGGGGGTGGGGGGGGGGGTTCCCCCCCTCACAATTATCAATTATCGGCAAAAATTTGGATCATTCCAAAGTAAAAGCAGATGTTTGCGAATTTCTTATTTTGAAAAAAAAAAAGGAAAAGAATCAGCCTGCTTTCATGGAGAACTGCAGAAATCAGTGGATATTTACGGAGTAGAGCCTGAAAATCGTAAGATGTGGACAATTTTAAATTTAACGAGGTCTTTAAATAATTTTATTATCAAAAATAATGAATTACAATAATTGATTAGTTGTCGAGTAATCGTTGCACTTCTTGTTTAGTGTTAACATTATTTTATCTTGTCACTCGTAAATGTACGTTTCTGATTGTACTTAAGCCTAATAGCATTTGTTTATGTATTTTTTGATGAAATATGTTGCTTTAAAACAATGCTAGCTGGAGTAATTCAGTTGGTTCTACATAAAGTGATAGCGGGCATCATCCTATATAATCTGCAGGTGGTTCACAGGTCCAATTTCACACAAGCCAAGTCTATTTATTTCCAGTTAGACTTGTTTTTTCCTCCCCATGGCCTGCTTGATAACTGTTCAACTGCAATTAGCAACAGATGCCACCTCACAGAGTGCTAATTTTAATTGTACGTGATGAGCACAGCTAATCATTGTGGTGTGCTCCGACCTTCCGACAAGCGTGATGGGTAGCTTCTTCCAGGAGATTCTTTTCAAAACCAAGCCCAACACACAATGCACAAAGACACACGTTGCACTCGCCGACATTTTATATTAACTGTGTCTGTGGTCACTGGGAGCGAGGTTGGATAGGGTGACCACAAATTAGCCGTGCCCATAATATTTCAAGCCTGTTTGGTGCAGTGAGAAGAGTTTGTTTTGGTGTCAAGGCGATTTAGAATCAAAATGAGGATCTCTGGCACAGACGTGGACCTCAATGCCAAAAGGCAGCGCCATGGCCTTAAATAGCCCCGCCTCTCACACTCATCCCTGTGATCCAGTGGGCAACTGAAGGAAAAGAATAGTGCAGCAACAAAATCAAGTCATCTGAACTTCAACTTCAGTCAACTGCTGAAGCTTGTTTAAAAAGTTGTTTATGGGCTACAGTATTTCCCTCTTTGAACTTACTTAGAAGAACTTGCCTGGTGAAACAAAAACTTTCTAAGGCCGTCAGACAAACAAAATTTGTGATTCAAACAGGACCCCAAAGATCCAATGTCAGCATTTACAAGTGATCCGATTGGATCGGTTGCTTCCGTTCATCAGTGCTCTGCCTTGGCCTGTCTGGCGGTTGCCGTACGCTGATACAGATTACAAACACAAGCATATTGGAACAGTGAAACAAATACAAATACCAGTAAATGCCTGCTACATTGTGGTTATTTGAACAATCATTTCTTTAGTAAGCGTTTACAGTATACAACAGGAAATTTCCAAATTCCTTTGGGAGATCAAAGGTATCGGTGAACATTTGTGACCTTGAACAAACCCTGACGAGAAGGCAACGTTTGCTACTTAAGGCCAACACTCGCAATCGTCCGACCCTCAGTGGGATCCGGGTTAAATTATACATGGGTTTATGGATACCAATGTTGGTTAGTTGTTCCAAACATTAAAAAAACAAAACAAACAAAAAAACCTGAATTTGACAATATAGTGCTGCCATAGTCATACAATTTGACAATGAATTTTGTTGTGTCTAAATAAAACAACATATCGTTGCTTGAAGAAAAGAAGGGTGTTGGAAGAGAGCGTGAGTGTGAGCACATCAGAGAAAAAAAAAGAAAATGGAAAGTGATCGCAATGTGATGCGACTTAGCTGTATGCCCACTGGCCAGTTGACATCAGCCGATGCCTCTCTGACCGAAACCTCCCGGCCTTTCATGCCAAGGCCAGATGCATACAATTGGAAGCGAGGCAAGCAAAAACAGACACACATCCAAACACATTTTAAGTACAAGACAATACCCTAAAAAAACAGACGCACGGGAGCAAAGTGGATGCGGGTTATCACACAAATGTTGTTCCTCCTGGTGGCGCCAAGGCACTGGCCACTCACTTTTTGTGATATTTGATGGCATTCTGTAAACTGTTATCTTCTCTGTCTCAACTATGCACGACATCAAACGTGTCAAATATTACCTTGCAATGCATGCTTCTAAAGTTAGCATCATCACTAACATGTGCCGGTGACAGAAAATCAGTGAGCGATGCAAATTGCGAACTGTAACACACAGATCACACAACTCGCACGACACTTTGTGCATGTAGGTCTAATTCAAAGTGACAATAAAGCAAGAAAGAGGTAGCCAACGCAGATTTTTTTTTTCAGATTTGAATTAGCATTCACTGGATTTGAGATTAAAGCACATGCATACTTTGTAGCTATACATAGCACGTTAAGGATCAAAATTGTAGTACTAGTAGACTATCTCTATATTAGGGATGGGACTTTAAAAAAAATATCAAATTCATTACATGTTTTCTAATTAATTACAAGTAACTTTGATTAAAACTAATTTAATTAGGTTTTCGTGAATGACTGCACAAAATGCATTTAATTGCATTTAAATGAGGAACAGACAGAAAATGTCACTGGCCAGAATCGAACGGAGCAACTATATAAAATAGTAGCTCAATTATATAGCTCAACTATATAAAAGTTACTTCAGTTGGATGGAGCCTATTTACGAAATCAACCATTTTTTAAATAAAATTGTCTTGGGGTCCAAATAAACATTTAATTCTAAAATACTCCCAACAATTTTGTTGTTATTAATTAATTAATTTGTGTTATTATAACTAAACTGTGTCCTTAAACAAATGTATTATAGTTGCAGATTTGGTCAAATTGATCTTATTTTTTTGGACTTTTTTTTTAGGATAGTAAACGTTAAATTAATGATTTTAATGGAACAAAATATTTTGGTTTTGTCGAGAAAACACCCACTTTTCTCCTCCCCGTTGGTAAAAAAATGTTACACAACCTGCCTTCTCTCTCTCTCTCTCTCTCTCTCTCTCTCTCTCTCTCTCTCTCTCTCTCTCTCTCTCTCTCTCTGACAGATCTATGTGGAGCTATGGGGCAAAGAAGGATGTTTCCTCCTTGACCTCCACAGTACAGAGCGTGACGTGACTTCAATGAGCTAGTATCTTTTGCAAAATGTGACTGACGCTGAAAACAACAAAACTATTTGGCTTTTTCTCTGAGCCTGAAGCTCACTGGCTCACTCTGTGGACTTGACAAGGTCAAGCATACATGTTGATCTATCCATCTATCGCTTTGGCTAGTGCGTGTACTGTATCAAGACGTATGAAAACCATGTGCCGGTATTTCTACCTGCCTGTTACTTCTGCTTCTTTGTGTTGCTTCCTTTATATTTGATTTTGTGGCAGGAATAACTTCTAATTTTTCTTCTAACTAATGAGCAAAACCCACCTTGGTGTCTTTGCTACACATGTGCTGCCTCCTTGTAGCTTCCCTTCCTAATTAGCACTGAGACAGACTGACAGGGGACGCCACCATCGTCATCACTCAGCCACATTATCATCATTACCCCTGTCATTATCGGGGCTGAGATCAAATTTCAGCAGGGTTCCGGGTTAGTGGGATTTCTGTACACCTGATGTATTGTGTGTCATCCGATTGTTGTTATCACTGTGCCATGGGGAGTCCAGGAGGATGTAGACTCACTTCTACAAAATGGCCCAGGAAGAAGGACTCACTTGACATTCTCCACCTAATAGGAGCAATGTATTCGGGTAAAAGGCTGACGATTTGTTTACACACTCTCTTCTCCCCTAGGGTTTTGGTCTTTACCTTACCAGTGTTCATACATCACACATTATAGTCACATGTCAATTTCAAGGCATCTTTTATTACTGTTTGCATCACTGTGTGCTTGTATTGTCCATGTGTCTCATATTATTGGTTATGTTTAACAAAAGTGATTGTAGCTTTTTGTCTACTTCAGGAAAAATACTGTTGGATGTAAGTGGAGTGCCAAGTATACAGTATGTCTCCGAATCAATGAATTCATTACGTAGCAACAGACCAAGCAGCTCTAGAAATTTTGATCAACTGATCTGCCTCTCAGACTTCCCTTTCAAATTCGGTGTGGAATTTGTCCTGTTCTTGTTTTCCTGCCACATTCCAAAACAAGCATGCCAGGTTAACTGAAAACTCTGAATTTGCTCATAGAAAAGAGAGAATGAGCGGTTTTCTTTCCTCGGTGCTTGGCTGCGATTGACTGCATCCATATGTAGGCTACCACATGTCCATGCAGCTGTAGTTGGGACGACTCAAAGCATTCCTGTATTTTGCTTGTGATTTTGGCAATCCTGTCTGCTCTCTGCTCTGCACGAGCTACATTTTCCTCTCGTTATTTTGGCTGCTCCTCCACAGCTATGTGATTGTAGACCTTAGCCTGTAAGAACAGTCCCAACAGGCTATTTAAAAATGGAATGCTGTATACCAGAAAAATACAGCAAATAAAAATGAAAGGCAATACACATACAGTCCCGTAAATTCTCACTGAGAATTTTGACTCGTAACTTTAACAGTTTCTGACGGCAAGATAACGTTGCAGTCAACAATGTCCTCATTTAACGCCGCAAGCTTGATGTGGTGGTGACATTTTGATGCTGGTTTTAATGGCACACACTGTAAATATCTCAGGTGATGTCATATCTAGTCACACGGGAAGAAAAAAAAAAAGACAATCCAAATCACTTCACACCAATTGGATATTGATGTAAACTACTGCGTCTATACATTTGGAGTGGCACGGCTCACAGTCCACGTCCTCTTCATGTTTTTAATCTTTTTACGTCAGGGTTACGTAAATCATGTGTCATCCACATCAGCTGTTGCTTACTTCTCAGTAAAGTTACCCGTACTACCTCTCCTAAAACCCATCAAATGAGGACAACTTCATTGACATAAATCTATTCTGTGATTTTTTTTTTCTTTTCAAGGCAGATATACATAAGTGGGGTTGATTATTAAGCCAAATGCAACAAGACTCAAGTTGTTGAGGGTGGGTGGGGGTGAAAGAGATATATCACTTCTTGAAAGGGCGTTGCTCACGGCCCCAAGTTGGCTGCACCGGTCCACATGAATGAGCTTTGTGAATGTTCCGCATCTCACTCTTTACAGGAATTTATTTATATGCACGCATGCTTGAAACTGGGATCTGAGATACCTGAACTCAACCCCATGAAAAAGCTTTCACAATACGAATAAACTGACTGAAGAGTTTGTACGATGAAATGATGGAATGCCGAAACAGGCTGAAATCTGAAGTGCAGGCTCAGAGGGAGGAACTTTTAAGTATGACGTGATTCAAGCGGCATGGGTTGATTCACCCGTCCAGTACTTTAAAAGGCCCACAGGGATACACCTTGATGAGACAGTGAGAGCCATGGGGAGCGACTCACAACATGAGAACATTTTCAACTCTATGCGGGCCAACTGACTGGATGTGAGGGCCCAAACACATGGTATCATGTCTTGTTTCACAAGTGCATACGCATACACAGACACTGTTCCACACTGCACAGCTGGTATTTCCTAATATTGACTTTGCAGTAGGGCAGGACTGCCGGAGGGATTTACTATATCACCGTAGGCAGTGCTGAGATTGGTCGGTATGAGTCGATCAAGCTTTATCTCTCCCAGAGGTACAGACACAAATCTTTCAATAAATAACATGTTCTTAATTTTGATTTCTTAATGCAACTCCTGCAGTGATGATAAATCAGTTTGAGTGAGGCCCCCTAGTTCCTGTGGAGTTTCTGCACCAGCCAAGTTTGCAGTGTGGGCCCGTTTTGGGAACTGATTGCTTTTTTTTTTTTTTCCCACCCATGGAGGGACTCGAAGACCCTCCAGCTCTAACATGCTCACACAGACAGTGACATGTACAGAAATATACAAACAATCACGGCACAACTTTCCAAGCCCTCCTAACATCTGCTTGTTCTTCCTCTGATTAAAAAAAAAAAAAAATCCTCTGCGTTTCATTATTGCTAATTTGCATAGTAATAGCGTGCATATTAAACAGCTACTTCACAGGGAGGGCGGTCTAATGAATGCCGCAGTCTCCTCTGTTTTAACTCAATTTTTCCTCATCCATATTCAGCTGTGTGCCCCATCCCAGCTCCCATACGACCCTTTGCCCTCAGGGACGGCAAGTCTGCTTCCGCTGAAATGCTTCCTCCAGCCTCTCCCCAAATCCCAGAATCCTCTCCATTACTCCAATTAATTAGAGCTATTGATATGCATCCCCCTCAGACCAAGCAGCTGTTTGACTGCCAATTGCGATGGCAGAGGGGATGGCTTGTGGGGACTCCTGTCATGCTTGTACAGACTGCAACATTTGGGCATCAGCTTCCGGGAAGGCACCGCTCACTATGATTCTCTCCATCCCGCACCACTTTTACAACAAAGTCCTCTAATGGGGAGTCGAAAACCGGGCTGTGAAACTCTCTTTTCTTTCTTTTTGTTGTCACAGACCGTATTGTAGGCACAGTTTCTCTCAAAGGGCCACAATAACTGACAAATGTACCTCCTCATTATTACATATACGCACACAAATAATGGATGAATAACTGCACCACTTTTACAACAAAGTCCTCTAATGGGGAGTTGATGGGGAGTTGTTTTTTGTCACAGACCGTATTGTTGGCACAGTTTCTCTCAAAGGGCCACAATAACTGACAAATGTACCTCCTCATTATTACATATACGCACACAAATAATGGATGAATAACTAGTTTGGAAATCAAAAGTCAAGAATAACAGTTTGTTCAACTATTGTTCGATATCGTATTGTTGGCACAGTTTCTCTCAAAGGGCCACAATAACTGACAAATGTGCCTCCGCATTATTACATACACGGCACACAAATAATGGATGGTGAACTAGTTTGGAAATCAAAAGTCAAGAATAACAGTTTGTTCAACTATTGTTCAAGTTACTGTAGTAAGGGGCTTGGTAACAACCAAATGCATGTGATACCGCAATGTTACTTATTGAATATGACAATTTGAATTTTTGCAACAGAAATTTTGATTTCAGCATGGAAGTTGAAATGTGTAGCTATCTTTAATGGGCCGCATGAAAATGATGTGGCTGAGCCAGATCTGCCCCCACCGGGCCTTCAAAAGTCAAGAATAACAGTTTGTTCAACTATTGTTCAAGTTACTGTAGTAAGGGGCTTGGTAACAACCAAATGCATGTGATACCGCAATGTTACTTATTGAATATGACAATTTGAATTTTTGCAACAGAAATTTTGATTTCAGCATGGAAGTTGACATGTGTAGCTATCTTTAATGGGCCGCATGAAAATAATGTGGCTGAGCCAGATCTGCCCCCACCGGGCCTAGAGCTTGATATCTGTGGTCTAAAGCTTCTTCAGTCAGCAGCATTTTCTCCAAAAGTAATGAAACAGTGAGACAAAATTCTTTATTTTTTGATGTCGACTAAACACATTGTGATTTGACATCAAAAGACGAATAGGAAGCAAGTCAGCTTTTATTTCCAGCTATCAGGTAAAATATATGCTCTACGGTAGTGATTCTCAACTCGCAGGTCGGTAGGTGGCAGACCCACCAGGGGTAGGTCACTGACAGGCAGTAAAAAAAAAATTACAGGTGGTCTTTGGTGTACGACGACATAAAGTTACAATCAGTGTGCAGCAAACTATGTGCAATATTAAAAAAATAATAATAATAAAAAAAATAAGTTAAGTATTGTGTAGTGAAAATTGAACACAAATGTTATTTTTAGGTGCTGCAGCTACATGACATCGCTTCTGTGTAACACACATTAAAAGGACCATAACTCCCCCGGAGACAGGTGTTCCAACGTCCTTGTTCTGGCTAATACCAAAATAAATATATGAAAGTGGATTTCTCATCCCATATTCATTTTTTATGTCAAAACAAAATAGTTTCAGTCTACTGGCGTGCATAACATTACCACATTTTTAGAAGACCAAAGCACCTTATAATTAAAGTACGGTATATCACCACAATCATACAGTCCTTATCCTCATGGTGAGTCACACCTGTACATTCTAATAAGAGGCAAGGAATTACAATAAAAGTGTTGAATATTTGGTACTTTTTACGTGGCTAAATAAGATGCTATTCATGGGCTTTTTTTCTTCCCCAGGTGTTTCTAATGTTGTAATATTTTTCCTTGTAAACAAGACATAAGATAAATACTTTGGTAACTGTTTTAACATTCGCAAGCAAAGTGAGCAACGGAAACACTGAATTTGCTTCATACCGTGAAACACTTTAGTCAAAGTAAACTTTGATGTGGCCTATCTTCCCTCCGCAGTGAATGATGCCGCTTACCCTACAATATATCGATATCTATATCTCTGATACACCTCTACATATATATATATAGATATAGATATATAGATATAGATATAGATATAGATATATATATATATATATATATATCGGCAGTAGTAATTCCTCCAGTAAAGTTCCTAAATTACAAAAACCAGGACGACATGTCCCTTGGTGCACAGACTGTGAGTTTTGTGTCAGAATTACCATACAGAAATGAATCGTCATGACAGTGTCTAATGTTTTGTGGCACAGCATGAACGTGCACACCTCGCCTCAATTCTGAGCTGAACCTGCTCATCGGAGATATTAAATTAGGAAGTGCTGAAGGAGAAGACTAATTCACTTTTCTGCTCCACTGGCTATCATGGCAGAGCAAAGGAAGGCTGCAGGCAAACTTTACCCATCCTGCCTCTCTCTCCCTTACCCTCTCTCTCATCGAAGTATTCTTGATTTATTTGGGCTGCGATTGGCCGGCAACCAGTTCAGGTGTACCCTGCCTACTGTCCGATCGCTAGGATAGGCTCCATCAGGCCCGCGACCCTCGTGAGGATAAAACGGTTCAAATAATGGATGGATGGATTTATTTGAGAGAACCAGACCTGTATCAAACATCTCAGCACAAACCGGTTATTCTTGTCGGTTATTCTACAACTAACTTTAACATGACATATTTGTTGCAATGCTGATTTTTTAACTCTCAGTTTGCACCATAGTAAAAATTTGATAAGAATCAGATAACTCCACAATGAATGGACAGATCTGGCCTTAGAAAATGCAAATGCAAGCCGAATGCCATTGAAATAAGATTGAAATAAAAACTTCCAAACTAAAAAAAAAAAAAACAGCTCAAAACAAACTTGAGCAAAAGCACTGATCATTACATATGAGGAGGGTGAATTCAGGTGTGAAATGTTAACTCGAGTAATCGATAGAATAATATTATTCTGACCACTGTAGAATAATTGTCATTAATCTAAAGTGGGCACTGTGGATGCCCGGATGCCATTAAAATATATATTTTTAAACTGATGATGATTATAATGTGTTCAGTTGATTTCTGATGATTGAGAGGAATAGCCCCACATTGGTGTCATATTGGTGAATGAAATCCGGTGACGTCCACCACACACATCTGCGGAGCGCCTTATCTGACTGCTTGCTCAATCAAATACACCAAAATCGCATTCGACGACCTGAGCTGTAAAATGAACCTCCCTTTAGCCAGTCTAAAGTTTTGCCTACTTTTTGTATCCAAATTTGTAGATGCGCTGGATGCAAAGACGCTGAAAAAGACCATTGCCCCAACACGAAAATGACGGTGTGCCCAATTACTTCCTTTATAAAATCGTCATATGACTCGGGGGTGAGGCAACTCCGTGAGTTGGAATACCCAGATAGGCACAACGCAGCCCCAAACACGCTAGACTAGCCTTGCCCTGGCACAAAAATGATGCCCGTTTTTATGTTGAGTGCACGGGCACCAGTCTTCAAAAATCGGGCCCTAAAACTGGGTTGGATCAACCGCAGGCCACTAGAAACACCAGAATAATGTAGAATACACACATGGTTAAATGTATACCATGTGGTAAAATCTAAGTGAGCCGCAGCCTTAATCTACGTCAACAAGAGTTACCTCAAAGTGGCTTTACCAAGTCTGAACTGATCCAAAACCTCAGAGCATGCCCGACAGAAATCTACTGTGGAAGGAGTCTACTTGACTTGGTGAGGAAATGCCTTGCCAAGCCCACCCACCACCCTCCCCCCCGTGTCTTCTGGGCAGAGAACTGTGACTGAAACACCTCACTGCACCTCACTCGGGATGAGCTCCAAGTAAATGGGGAGAATGGGGGCACAGGAGGAGCATCAAAATAGACAGGCGAAGTGAGGCTCAAGAGGGGTGCTCCTTAAAAAGGGTTGTCAAAATAATGAAAACAAATGGCAAGGGAGTCTCCAGAGATGGAGAGGAGAACTTTATTTGTGGGCCTTGTTCAACATGCAGTGCTCCATTGTGCCACAATAAGTGCTCCGTTTAGAGACGGAGAGCATCCTCGGCATCAGATGAGGGAAATTGAGAAGGAGAAAAATGAGAGCAGTCTTTGGAATAATTGTTCTGGGTCAATTATTCACACGTTAGAGCAAATCATACTGATATGTGTAAGCATGCAACTGGGAATGGAGCTGCTGAATGTAGCAAAAAGTTCCCCACTGACGAAAGCATAAAAATGCAGTGTAGATTGAATCAAGTTTGCATAATTGTGACCGAGGGAATCAGATGTGTTTCATAGATACAGACTGTATGCAGAAGTATAAACACCATGAACATAAAACCGAATGGCTCTGAGTAGCGCATAGTGCTCCACAGTCTTAAAAAAAAGTGATATGCCTGTCGTTGTATTTGTCATGAACGATGATGCATTTTAAACCGCTTAAAAATAAAGTCAAAACATGCCCACATCCGCTGTATCTAGAGCTGAACAAAAATGTGACATGTTCTTTCTTATTACACTCACCAAACTTATACAAAGTCTGTTTTATGTTTTGTTTTTTGTTTTTTTTTCGTAATCCTGACAATAGAATGGCATACTGGTAGAGCACCGGCTTCCCTGCTTCTAAACAATCATTACATTACACTTTCACAAATATCCACATCCTGCATATTCCTGAATTTTGACTGCAAGATTCTGCAATTTTCACTCAGAAATTAAAATGAATGTTGATATTTGGGCAATATATTCTAAATAGACATGAATGCCACCCCCCCCCCTACCATTAATACAATAACTACCAACATCTATCCATGGAGCTCCATGATGTGTGTGCTTTAAGATAAACTATTATACTTCAGGAACAAAAAGAGGTTTAACTCCGGCCTTCCTGTGTGGAGTTTGCATTTTCCCCCTGTACTTGAGTGGGTTTTCTGTGGGTACTCCAGCTTCCTCCAGCATTCCAAAAATATGCATGGCAGGTTATTGGAACACTCTAAATTGTCCCTAGGTGTGATTGGGAGTGCGAATGGTTGTTTGTCTATTTGTGCCTTGCGATTGGCTGGCAACTAGTTTAGGATGTACTCCACTATTGCGCGAAGACAACTGGGATAGGCTCCAGCACCCCCGCGACCCTTGTGAGGATAAAGCAAATTGGAAAATGGATGAATGGATGAAGTATAAAAGGAGAGGAAGATCGAGAGAGACAGACAGACAGACAGACAGACAGACAGTGTACAACATGTGACAATGAAATATAATAAAGTATATAATAAATAAGTAAGTAGTGGTGGTTACAAAGTTGAGGGCACTTAATTGCCACAACAAATGAATGCAATGATTTTTATATTACCGTATTCTAAAACTCCAACAGTAGTACTGTATAATATATGATGCTGGCAAGAAAAAATAACAATCAGATTTACATGTCTGATTGAGAGTAACTAAGATTAACTTGAACTATCCCATTCCTTATCCTCTTAAGTTGTTTTATATCACCACATGCATCTTCTAAACCGTTGGTTCGAATGGCAATGTCCACATTGAGTTTTTGGTCAAAAGGCACGTCAATTGGTGTTTTGGTATTCCTGTGAGAAATGATAAACATCCCATCCCTCCTCTTTTTCTCCCAGGTATTTCCCACTCTCCCTGGCACCTAACATCTTCCTCAGCTTATCACCTTCTTCCTTTTTCATCCTCGCTGCCTGACTTTGACTTCATCTTTCAAGTGCAGCGGCCTCAGCTGCAGCATCTTCCCTCTTCATCCCGCTCCATCGCCATTCACCGTCTGTATTCCCGTCACGTGGCCAGCAAAGGTTATATGGCCCACTTTCTTATCAGCTGCATTGTGGGATATCTCGGCTCTCAGGCCCGTCTTCCAAAGAGCTATCTGTACCCCCACCCCCTTCCTCTTTTGACTGCTGGGAGGACAACCTTTGTCGACCTTGTTTTTTTTCCTTCCCTTTAACAGAATAAAAACGAAAGACAGAACAAAAGCAAGAGCAGAGAGTGGAAGGGAAAGGAAAAGGCAAAAGAAGGTAGAAAAAAATGGCTAAGTCCCCTGAGAGTATGTATGATGAAATTGGTCCAACCGTGTATTAAAAAAAAAAAAAAAAAGTGCCATCGGCCCCTTCTTACTCCAAGTACACCAGACATGGAATCAATATCACCCACCTACCCCCTTCACAGCCATTCTGCCCTTACGCGTGTCGGCCGTCTACCTGTCTGGTACAAGGAGGTGGCTGACAGAACGGCCATGTACAAATTCATTTTGGATCATGCCAGACTTTTCGCTCCAATATGTGTACACCCTCACATACACTCAAGGTCTTTGCACTGACGTTGAGAGAAAGTAGAAAACTGCTGCTACATCACCCACACATGACAAATGTTTCGGGCTAGTTACTCGTCGTGTCAATCCACCACGACAAAACTTCACACTCTCAAAGTTGCAACCAAACAAATGAATGTGACGGTGTTTCTATTGCCCAAAATATTCACTCCCATGCCTTGAATCACATATGAAAAGGGTTGGGACTGTTGTCGGTACTTAAGAAATGTATTCCAATACAGTTACTATTTATCTGTTCAAATACGCATTTAGTAATGTAATCTTAGCACCATAATATTAAAGTAATGTAACTTGAGTATCTGTAATTATTTTGGATGACCAAATGTGTTCTAAAAAATCAAACTAACAAAAAAAAAAATCTATATCATACATAATCGGCCCAAATGGGAGAATCTATTTCTAGAATCCCAGAGCTTTCCCTTGGTGGATCCAGTGGTGTTCGTCAGGGTTGTTGTCTGGAGATGCAGTGGAAGTGTTAGTTTCGAGTTGCAGAGAGGATCACATGTGATTGTGTCCATTGGCAGTTCAGCCGAACACATTTGGTACAGCCTGGAGATAAGTCATTACAACTCAGGAATTTTCTCAGTGAGGCGGGACCAAGCGCCACAGAATAACAAGGTGAGTGGAGCCACGTCGGTAAACCACTAGCTACTTATTAGATACCAGATACCAAGCTGGCTCACTGTGGGCTACCGTTCAAACCCTGATACGAAATCAGTGTAAAAAAAGGGCAGGCAGGAGACAATTTGGAATTTGCCTCCTCAAGTGAATTGGAAAAGGCAACAATACATATTACAATGCTTGCCTCCCTTCGATGACGTAGACAGGCTGAGGTGGAAAAAAAAGTCCAAAAAAACAAGCCAAGCTCCATTTTCAGATAAAACTCATCCCCAAAAAAGCCTTTAAATCACTATAGATTATTTTAGGGTGGTGAATTTTTGTGCTCATATCGTTTTTAATACAGACCTGTTATCTAAGTGCCAATGTTCAGCCCACTCAAGTGTCCCTCTAGGGAGAGGAAAACACTATAGCCATAAATCGGTAATATTGGGGTGATCATTGTAATATTTAAAGAAACCAACGGTAGCCAAAAACCAAATAAAATGACAATGTATTTTCTTTTACTTTTTTGTCAGCCCATCTGCCTTATCGGATGTGGCCCTTGTATGAGCCATGAAATTGACAAATAATATTTGTAAAATTGAGATCAAATGACATTGAAAGCAATGGCTTAGTATTAATCCATAATGGCTTGATGATACATCTCCAAGGAGCAAGTGAACGTGACATATTCACAAATTGCTTCACTTTGCCACCTCCAACATGGAGTCGACATACTCCAGATGGCATCTTTGTGTATGTAACTGTAAACGTTGTCCCGATAAAACTTGCCAGCAGTTGTCACATAGGGCGTCATTCAAAACTATTAACTGGGAGCTGGAATGCTGCATGAATACAGTACAGTCAGATCAAATGTATCACAAGTGTCAGGCTGGGACATCCTACATCACATTTTGGTCAATTTCACAACCTTTCACGAATCTATACTATCGGCCAGTCCGCATGTGTGGGTGTTATTCTTACAAACCTTTGAACAATCTAAAGTGCTGAAAATATCTTGAGCTGTTTGACTGTGCAATGTTGATGATTGAACAAAGGTAAATGCCACCTTTGTTCAACCTTTGGCGTCTCCTGAAAGGTGATGATTTTGGAGCTACACGGATTCCGCCTGATGCCAGTGATATGGAGCAAAGTGCTGTCTGTAGGGTATTAATAATAATTGGGCCACCTCAAGCATTTTATGTGCCCCCCTTAAGTCTGAGGTCTGGGGTCAGGTCTGACTCGAACTGAATAAAACAAAGGCATCACATTGCTGATGAAAAAGACTTCTAAAATACGTTTATATAAAAGCCTCACAGTATCACATGTTGACTTCAAATACTCAGTAATTAATTTCTAGTACTTCATAAAATATACTGGATGACGTGTGAGGAAGCTCATAGTGCTACTAAAGCACCCTGACAAATTGATATTGTGATGATAAATTTTGTTATAATTAGAAGCAAACTGATCGATGTGCAAGACTTGTTATTCAACCTCTAAAGAAAAGCTAATGGCGGACCCTCCACAGGCAGTGATACAGAACAAGAATGCCTGTTGTAATTTAAAAGCAACATTCTTATCCCCAGTCTCCTTGGTGCTGTCTCAAATTAGTTAATTGCAACTATTTGTTCCATGTGAATAAAACAAGAGGCTCTCCTTGAGTTTTAAAAAATGTCACAGCACATAAAGATGCCATGTCTCAACAAGCTCAAAGACTTATGAAGCTCAAACCCAGTCACCCCCTTTTCCAGTATATTCATAATTAGTTATGCAATCTCATTTGTTCCCCTTCTGAATCCGTAACTAAGATGGAGCTGAGTCCTCAATCTCTGGTTTGGATCTGCCCTTTTTTTCACTTTTGCGTGATGTACAAGGGGAGGGGGAGGTTAAGAGGGCCAATGGGACAGCACTTAGCAAGTGAAGGCCATAGTGGCAGTGTTGGAGTGTTATTTAATGAACTAGAAGATCAGTGGAACACATCTGGGAGCAGTGGGTGGGTGGTGCCGGGCTGGCAGTTGTTTGTGGGTGGGACGTGTTAGTAATAGTTTGAGTTGCATATTGGGAAGGACAGGGGATGGTGAAGTGACTCTGGGACTAATAAGATCTTTATTTTTTTATTTTTTTTATTGGTCCACTAGCCCAAGGGGTGTTGTTTGTCTGCATGCTTGATGCAGGGGATAAAATGGTAATGCATACATTGTGGACGATGAGACTGGGATGGTCACTGCTGCCCCCTGCAGGGTATGCCTAAATCTATGCACGTGTGTGTGTGTGTGTGTGTGTGTGTGTGTGTGTGTGTGTGTGTGTGTGTGTGTGTGTGTGTGTGTGTGTGTTCAAGCATTTGACTGCATATTTAGTTAAGACTCATTTCAATTTCAAAGCATCCCTCATTAGGTCTCCAAATATTACGAATTCATTTTATTACCTTTTATCTACTTCCTTTAATTCTGAAGGCAGCACAGCCAAAACAAGTGACCTCTGAGTGAGTTTAAGTGCTTTGGACATTTTGCAAGAGTTATGTTGAGGGAGCATCTTGTCACCTCGTTATTGTTTTCTACACTGCGGGAGACGGAGCGGGACTTCATGGCCGGGCACTTTAAAAAAAAAAAAAAGAAAGAAAAAAAGGAGAGAATTGGGAGGGATGAGGGGGTGTAAATTTAACAATGGGGAGGCTGGGTGAGAATATCAATCGGACATGCAGGGTGGAGGCAGCCTGCCATGGTCTGCGTCAGGAGAAAGATTAAAGAAGGGATCAGTGTCATCAGCAGCAGGAGAGTAATGGCCTCGGCCAGGTTCAAGGCTGGAGCTAAGAATGTATCGGCATCACAGCCCCCACCAATCCCATCACCCGATGCAGACACCCTCTACATGAAATAGAGGTTAACCGCCAATCCAGACTTTTTCCCCTCTTTTACTGAGGGTGAAAACTACCACTGGGAGTCTCAGGGCAATTTTTATATAGGATTAGAAAACAAAAATCAATATTTAATTATCTTTGAGCTTTTTGTGTCACTGCATCTTTAGGTCAGTAAGCGTCAGGGAGCCAGGGTCGCTCCCCAGCACTGTAAGTGAAGGTGTCGTTAAAGAGCCAGTATCTTTTTTTTCCCACCTTTTTTCAAAGAGATTTCATTGCACACATTGCATAAGGTTAAAGTTTTATGAAGGCATTGTCACTTTCTTTTAAGGGCTTGAAGTTAAGTATATGCTTGAGGGATAGGTGACAAATGACTTGGTGATGTAATGATTATTTGCTTTAATACCATTTCTCAAAATACAATATAGCTAGCTTAAGATATCTGTAATATCGATGCAGTTCAGAGGCATGACACAATAAAAAATCAGGTCTGAGAAAAAATTGATGAAAACAGCTTCATCTGCACATATCTAGCCCAAATTATTTTGGGGACTTCCTTCACAGTTCCATCCCTCCCTGTTGTCCTAAATAGTTTTTGCAGCTCATTTTCACTTTTATCAAGCAACTACCAAAATCCTAATGTCTTTGGGGGAGGTACTACATTTCAGATCCGTACATTTCCATGCCCTTTAATATGATGGTTTATAGCCAAAAGATCCATTTGTTCCTTGAAGCGTGCACCCCTGCTCGCTGGTGTGTCCAACCCAGCACATAAAACACTGGCTGTTTACGTCGCTCTCAGACGCTGTATTAAATTAAGGTGGCTCTTTAGCTTTTTTTTCCCCTGTGGCAGTGGCCGATGAGCCTGTGGAGTGGATGTGACGGCCGCTTAAGCGGTGACAAGCAGAAGGTCAGTGTCGCTGATGAAGGAGTGAGGCCAGCTGGCCCTCGGATGCGGCCATCCTTTAAAGAACGAAGAGAATCCATCCTGTTTAAGCCAGACACTCAGACAGACCGACATGGCTGGTGGAGAGAGGAAACAAGAGAGAGAGAGAGAGAGAGAGAGAGAGAGAGAGAGAGAGAGAGAGAGAGAGAGAGAGAGAGAGAGAGAGAGAGCAGACAAAAGAAGTGAGCGAGGTAAAAGGAATGGCAGAGACAGAGGGCCTAAATGTCCCTATTCTGATCACTACTTCTGTAGCAGGCAAAAATGGTCCTGGCCCCCTGGGCCATTTATTAAAGTGATGAAGAGCAGAGTGGTCCACTATGAATCACATTTCCTTGTCTGCTATGGGCTGCATAGTGATACTCATAGCCAGCAACTCTCCACACTTGATTGCAGTGATGGTTTGATGCCGTCATGAGAACTGCTATGAAGAGTGGCTAAGAGATTCCGATGAAAGTGAGGAAAAAGGTAAATGTTCTCCTTGGACATGCCTATAATCACTTGCACTTTACATATCAAATAAGATATTATTTAGTTTAGAAAATCAGCTTTAATAAACTCGCTATGTGGAAATCAGACAAAAATTTTGTGGTAGAAAAAAACCTGCCTGTGCCAGCCTTATTGAAAAATGTTGGATCATCACTATCACGAAATGTTTCAAAATTGAATATATCTTGAGAAAGACTTGTAAATAATCAGCTAAAATAAGTAGGCATATGGATCAATACTCTTCAAAACACATAACTATTAGAATTGTCCTGCACCATCCTCTTCACTTGATTGACTACAAGAAAGCCTCTGAATTAGTATCACGCACATGGATACTGGAGTGCCTGGAACTATATAACAGCAAAGGAATTCGAAGAAAATTCATCAAGAACTCAATGAGACTGTGGAATAGAACTCTGGAGGCCAACTCAAAGCAAGTTGCACAGGTGAATGTAAAATGTGGCATATTCCAAGGAGATGCCGTGTTCCTGCTGCTGTTCTGCTTTCACTTAAACACACCCAGTCAGATCGTAACCAAGAGTGGCCACGGGTACTGGTTCAGAAGTGGATTAGTCACCTTCTCTCCATGAATCCCATCAAGCTGTATGCTAAGAAAGGGTGTGACATTGAACCCGTGATCTGCCTCACAAGGATATAGAGCAATGATATCATAAAGTCATTCCGACTAGATCGGATGATATCTAGGCAAGGGAAGATGATCAAATCCAAAGGGATTGAAATAACTGAAGGCAGCGTAACAGATGAATAGGACAGCTACCTTGGAATTCCACAGGCAAATAGAAACCTTGAGGGGGAAGCTTGAAGGGCAACCGTGGCCAAATACCTAAAGAGAGTGAGACGGAATAGTCAGCTGAATCGTAAGAATAAGATCTATACCATTAAGACCTACGCTTTGGCATTATGCCCTGGCCACTGGAAGACATTCAAGCCACTGATTTCAAGACGAAAAAGCTCCTTCGAATGCATGGAGGCTTCCACCCCAAGTCTAGCATCTGGAGGCTGTACACAAAGCAGAAAGAGAGGAGCCATGGACTAGTGAGCGTCATGGATACTATCCAGGAGTATCCAAGAATACATACAGGATCATATACAAAGGATCCAAGAATACATCAATATGGTGGCTTCAAGGGATGACCTCCTGAGTGAAGGCCTCATGCAACAAACACCCAATAAGGAGAAGGAGCCAGATGGACTGAAAGACAAACACCTGCATGGCATCTATCACTGACAAATTGAAGATGTGGGTAACACATATAATAGACACCAGTGGCTGGATAAGGCTGGACTGAAAGACATCAGATTGGTACTAGTCATGGCAACACCGGTACAGGCCCTAAACACAAGATCAACAATCAACAGAAGGTCTACCACATCAGACAGGATTCAAGGTCCAGGATGTGCAACGAAGCTCCAGAGTCGGTGCAGCATACCATAGCAGGATGTTAGATACTGGTGGGCAAGGCATACATTGAGTGACATAACCAGGTAGCAGGAATAGTATACTGGAGCATTTGTACTAAATATGGACTAGAGGTCCCAGAATCAAGATGGCAGACACCACCGAAGGTGGTTGAGAAGAAACCAAGGTCAAGCTGCTGTGGGACCTCCACTTCCAGGCTGACAAACTGGTTAAAACCAACCAGCCTGGTGGTGGTTTAACATCAGAAGACAGCAATCTGGACAGAATCAACAATCCCGAGTGAGAGCAACAATGACAAAAAGGGACACACAAATCTGGAGATATACCAAGGAAGAACTGGACAAAATGTGGAGAGTAAAGAAACAGTGGTGGCAGTGGCGATTGGGGAACTGGGTGCACTAACCCCGAAGCTGGGTGGATGGATCTGATATTCCCATGCAGAAGATCACAATATTGGGAACGGCTTTCCAAACGATTGAGTGGTACTACCGACTGTACAAGGGTACAGCAAAACAAAAAGCAGCAGCCTTCCCATAAACACTCTGCAGTTTAATTGTCATTAAATGTGTGGGAGCTGTCGAAGCATTTGCCTCACCCATTCTTTGTCTTTCACCTTTCCCCTGGTCTGACTCCTTCCCTCAGTGTAATACACAGCAACAATCAATAAATACAAAGTCAGAGCAGAGCCAGGAGAAATTGTGGCAGTGGAGGCAACACGCATTAGAGGGGGCCAAGGCCAATAACGTGTAAAGGGATTGCAAGAATAAAGATGAAATTGGAAACAAACAACAGCTTGTCCGCTTTGACTTTTCCAGATTGTTCTGTTATCTTTTTGACTGAACCGTCAACAAGTTAACCCCAGTCTGGTGTTTTTAAAATGTTCTCTTGTCGCCCACTTTATTTAGCTAATCATCGTAATGCGCATTGCACCACACTAAAGGATATGCCAGTATGTTTCCATAGCAACCAATCACATTATGGCTGCTGCATCAAATACTTCTTAAGCCACTTGAGGTATATTAAAAACTGCCTATTTCAATTAAGGGAGGCAGTTTTGCAAACACACAATTACACAAATGATTTACCTTAATATGTTCAAATGTGTGAAAAAAATTGTCCGGCTGACACGCCATACATCGACAAATTCTTAATGTAAATATAAGTATTCTATTATTAACACCATTACATTTCGATAATCGGTAAAAACTGTTATTCTTTGATATTTTCATGGGACACTTTTGTATTATTATAGGCTCATTAGTATACAATACAAATAGTTTAACAAACACAAACACCTTTGATGAAATTCAGACATGAGAATGAGGGGTGTTGCGCAAAACCTTTTTTAATTGTAAACGATGATAAATGTGTTTGTTTTGGCCACTCGATTAAATGACTGGCATTATGTAGAGTGGACATTATAGGAAACAACGACATTATCGTTCCTGTCTCAACACATTTACCAGCATATTCATTGGGGCGCATTGCGTATGCATGCATGTCTGTGCGCTCGCACTCATCAAGATAATGAGTCCAAAGGAGACATATTACACAACTGAAATTCTCAATATGAATACGTGGAAAGTAACTTCTGAAAAAGAGAGGAAGGACAAGCAGCTGCGGCATGTGTGGACTGGTCATTGTGTTTATTAAAACACTAAGAAAACAAACCCCCCTGAAATTTGGCCGTTTTTGGGTAAACTTGCCATTGTACCTCTAACCCTGCTTGTTCAACCCCACAAGCCATTGCTGGGCTCGAGATCCATCAAAACTCTCTGCCGTCCAGCAACAATCATACATCAGGACGTTGATCCACTTTGCCAAAATGGTAAAGCAGAGGATGTTCTTCCTGTGACACACCTCCTCCATCACCATCTGGTACTCGGCCGTCACTGCCAAGAACAAGAACAGACGACAGCGGTACACCCACGCTCAAAAGGTGAATCTCTCTAGCAACACCAGGAAGCTCAAGAAGCAGCATCCTGACACTATGCTGCTGGCCACTGACACAAGCAATCGTTTACTGTATCAAAGCATTATTTTCTTACTGTATGTTTGACAAATTGATTTGACTTCTGAAAGTGTTTCATCTGTGACATACAATATTTCAATACTACTTCTTGTCTTCATAATGAATGCATACAGTACGTTTTCTTGAGTATCAGACGATATGGAAATCGGAGTCATTTATTTAAAAAATTATACATAATTTTGGTTGGTCAGTGACTTGTTTTTTCTAATCATCAGTGGTAAGCAAATACACCCACCACAGCAGGTCTCTGATTTTTGGCTAAAAGACTGCAATGTTGAAACCCCCTGCTGACTGAAAGAGCCCCCTGAAGTTAGTGCAAGGAATGGCTGCCGACATCATCACTTTTTCTGATTACAATCAGTGGAATCCAGATGACTGTCTTGGGAAGGAATTGCCTGCAAAATACTTTCAATTTACAGCAAAAAAAAAAAAAGCAGCAAACATTCATTTGCCTTTACAAAGTTTACATTAATAATGTTGATGGAGCCAAAGAAGTATTCTAGTTAGACCAGAGGTTTGACACAAACAGTGGAACATTGATTTTCGTGATTAAGTCATTCCAAGGGCGGCCCGGTGGTCCATTGGTTAGCGAGTCGACCTCACAGTGCAGACGTACCGGGTTAAATTCCAGCTCCGGCCTCCTTGTGTGGAGTTTCATGTTCTCCCCGGGCCTGCGTGGGTTTTCTCCGGGTACTCTGGTTTCCTCCCACATTCCAAAAACATGCATGGCAGGCTAATTGAACATGCTAAATTGTCCCTACGTATGAGTGTGAGCGTGGATGGTTGTTTGTCTCTGTGTGCCCTGCGATTGGCTGGCAACCGGTTCACGGTGTCCCCCGCCTACTGGCCGAAGACAGCTGGGATAGGCTCCAGCACCCCCCACGACCCTTGTGAGGATAAAGCGGATCGGAAAATGGATGGATGGATAGATGGAAGTCATTCCAAAAAGTCAGAATCAAACCAAATTGTACAAAAACTAAAGCAATATTTCTCATACGAATAACTATAAATTATTATTTCAGACTCTCCAAAATATTTACAAAAACTACATTTTTACATTTTATAGAGAATAACTATAGTTTAACGGACAGAAACAAAATATCATATAATGGATAAATGAATACAATACAAAGTGAAGTGACCCAGCCCTGCATTACACAATAAAACGAGGAGCACTTGCAGTGGCGTCAAAGATGTTCCCTCACTGCCCATCTTTAAAAATCGTCTCAAAACTCATTTGTATTCTTTGGCATTTGACTCGGCATGACTCAGACTTAATCTTAGTTTGACTGTTTTGTGCTTTCTACTGTCTTCATTCTAAATGTATTGTTATATTGTTGTATATGTTTGATATTCGCTCCATGTACAGCACTTTGTATACAGCGATGGCTGTTTTAAAGTGCTCTATAAATACAGTTGAGTTGAGATTCTTTGCCATCTTACCTGCTCTTTTATTCAGTGTAATAATGTTTTTGGGGACACTTATGTGGATGTAAGAAATGGAAATACAGATTGGCTGGTTATCTTTATTTGGACAACAATAATCGAAGCTTCGTGGTTAAAAACATCACATTTCAGAGGTTTTATGATATATGAAAGCTTTTATGAGTGAGCATATCTGTGCCGCCTGAGGACATACACTATGTGGAGAAGATTTTCTCTCTCCCCCCGCCCCCACTCCCACACACACACCCACACCCACACACTACACAGTACACACAAGTAACAAGTTGTCAATTGTCAATGCTGTACTCTCATTCACTATGCCCTTTTTTCCTCGTGTTTTATTTCCGTGTCCCGTTGATGTCTGAGTTCAACACGTTTATCTTCCTCACCTTCCCATCTTCCATTTCCATCTTAATTACTCCCCTCTCATTTGTTCTCTCCCTTTCTCCCTTCGTATTGTACACTGACAACTTTCAATTAAAAAAGCAGTTTCTTCAGTCACTCACAAACAAACTGGCTGCCAAAAAACAAAAACTGATATTTTTGGAATGCAACATGTCTAAAAATGAAATTGTTGTGTTGTCTCCGTCACACATCGCTCTTTGAGTCATCTTTTTTCTTCCTGCTGTTTTTAATGAACGTAATGTAGATAATTATTTCCACTTAATTATTTCTTCATGTGTATTGTCTACAGCATCTGGTTAAGTAATGTATGGTTTTGCCTTAGGTGGCATAGACTGTTGAAGCACACTATCAACATGTGCAGATAATTTTACTGATTAAACACTTTACTGTCGGGTTAAGTGCTGTTATGTTAGCCGTGCCCTTTTGGAATAGTATTACCGCTTGAATTTGAATGGTTGGTTTAAAATACTAAAGAAATTGAAGAATCATATTTTTCCATCATTGGAGGATTAATCACAGAAAGAAAATGTACTTGTGATAGGATTTTCTGGTTTCTGAGCAGTTAGATGAAGTAATTCAGCATGCAGAAAAATATATGTACCGATGAGCGTCCATATTTCATCTGCAACCGCTCATTCATTTTTCACAATGCGTATTCATTAACATCCCGTGCGGAATTGAGTTATAGAGGTGCCGGAACACTGTGTGTCAAGAAGCCACCTCCTTGTGTGTGTGCGTGTGTGTGTGTGTGTGTGTGTGTGTGTGTGTGTGTGTGTGTGTGTGTGTGTGCGTGCAAGTGTGTTAGTTCAGCTCCTTTGCCTTGTTTTAGACCAGTGTTCGTTTGGTGAAAAGGTCAAAGTCAGGGTAGCCTTAAAAACTACAGAAAGCAAGTCACTCTTTGGAGCCCATCTATCAATAGTCACAAACTCTCTTGTCAACATTTGAAAATACATGGGTAGAAATAACAGAACAATACGCACATGCAGAATAATATGAGCCTACCCTGCCATTATTTCAGCTCTGTGTGGAGAGCCAGTTCCTGAGGTTCGGCTCCCTAGAAAGAGGAGTCTCTTTCACATACCAAGTGGCACCTCAGTTTTTGTTGTTGTTGTTTGAAATGCTGAATTAATGTATTACCAAATTGTATGTAAAATGAATAACTAATTTAAGAACTACATTATATTGATTGTGCATTATTTCTATTTATTGCACCGAGTGCTACAAAAATAAACTGAATGATACAATCAGAGAGGACCATCAAATTGGTGTAAGATTTTTGTGTAGGGTATTGTTGAACTATTCTACGAAGAGCAACAGTTGTAGTCGACACTCACATGTTCATTAAGAGCAGGTTCCTTTGTGTGAATATTCTTCTGCAGCTCAGTGGCTGAAATGAATATGTGTAATGCTGGTTGTTTGTGCAGCCTGTCCAATATGACATTTTAATGATGCTACGTATGCACTAGTCTCTCCTAATGTTAAATATTTGGAGATTAGTTGAGTCTGATGAAATGTCATTCTTGCTTGGAAGAATCAGAGTCCTTGACATACTTGTTTTGGCATTGTTGTATGCATGTTATACTGTATGTGTCCCCCTTTTGGAGAGATGCTGACAAGATTCATGCCAAAATCTTGATAGAGCTTCTGTGATGCTTGGGGACTTTATAAACTGCAGTGATAATGGAAACTTAATTAGGCTATTAGGAAAACTGTTTATTTTTAAAGCTATTAAGAGACTTTTACTGAACATACATTTCAAAAGTTAGATGAGGTGATATAGAACATTGGAGGGTAACGTGACTGAAACACACAATGAAATTAAAAATTATCAAAGAATGTGGGAGGTTATAAATAAATGTTTAGGTCCGCATTAAGATTGAGATGGATACCAAAAAACAAATGCAGTTAAAAAAAAATTGATTAATACATAAAAACAGCAAACACAATAAGACATTGAAACAATGGTGGATGGCATGCTGAGTTGAGCGCCAAAGAACAAATAAAAATGTGTTTTAAGAGGAATTTTAAAGTTGGACAGAGAGGGAACTTACCTAACGTTTAACGGAAGGTCATTCCAAAGGGAGGGACAGGCAATGGAAATCGCTCGATCCCCTCGGAGGTGCCGCTTAGTCCTTCGTCCTTTAGTAGCATCTGGTCCACTGAACTGAGGCAGGGATGTGGAGGTGGAAGAGTTCAGAGTGGTAAGAAGGGATGAGACCATTGAAGGATCTGAAGAAAAATAAAAGAAACTCTAAAATGTTCAGCGCGACAGTGAACTAGAGGTGGTCCATCACTGGAGCCACGTTGTGCTCCAGTTAGGAGGCGAGCTGACGCTTTTGTGTGTTTTTGAGCATGGTTTGGTTGTGTGTTCCTCTTGAATTTTGATTGGAAGGATGTTCTCCTTGTTTATTGTTGCAACGTGTCAATGTTTCAAATAAAAAAAGAGGGAAAGAAGTCTGCACTCTGCCCTTAGACTATAAATTGAATGTCGAGCATAAAGTGTAGTCTAACTATGCGCATGAATGGAATCGTCTTTCTTTTGGTATTTTGCTCGACTTTGCACCGGTAGATCTGCGTGCAATGGGGCATTTGCACCGTTATGCGACATTGTGTGTTGGAAGTGGTCTTTTCCCGGCAAATCATAGTGGCATTTATCATTTGCATCAAAAGCAGGGCAGTCGGAGGTGCAGTATGCTTGAATACGCCGTGCTTGACATTGCGGAAACAGAAATAGACTCGCTGGGGCCCGTTTCTGACACTGGCAGCCGATAAACTCGATCTCCCCTTGCGGATGATGTAGTCGGCCGTGCATGTGACATGGGAAGGTGGAGATTGCCTTGCACCCCCGATTGTGCGCCGAGTGTGACACACATGCAAAGAAATAGTGCTATTAAAATCTACTTAAGATGATAATGATTATAATCTGTTCAATGAAGAGATTAATACAATAGCCCTGTTCACACGGCAACGTTTGGTCCGACGTAGCTCCGAAACAAATACAGTCGAGCATTCACACGTGCACATTTGCTCCGGCGTAGCTCCACTAAAGAGCTTATACCGGACCAAATTTGATCCACCTCAGGGAGGTGGTTTAAAAATTTGCTCCAGAGCAAATGCTCGTTTGCGACGCTACGCCGAAACAAATGTGCACGTGTGAACGCAGCTGGATTAAATTTGCTCCAGAGCAAATGCTCGCTTGCGGGGGAGTGGCCTCGCTACGCTCGCTACCAGACGCACGGAATCCGACCCCGGTCGACAGTGACGAGGGGGCCAGCGACAACAGACGAAGCCCGGCCGTGCTCCCCCGTTCCCGGTAAAAGTGTCGGCGATTTAAGCGGTGAAGACAACGCTCACGATCAAGATGAGAATCGAGAAAGCAGTGACGTCAGCCGAGCCCGATTTGCAGGCCCGAGCCCGAAGCAAACCCGACATTTCATATTTTATTTGTGAGTATTTTTGGGAGAAAAAAAACACAATTTCTTACGGTTAAAATAATCTACATATTTTTATGAACATGATCAATGCATTTGCACAACGAAATAACGCTGAAATACAGAATAAGAGGCCAGACAAAGAGAAATCTCGATGCGCATTTGCTTAATTACGCAGAGAAATCCTGCGGCTTACTAGGCTTTAAATAGAATAATTCAAATGAAATAAATAGGTAAAGATATCGGAAATTATTTCTACAGGATTGTTTAAACGAAATTAACATACATGCGCACTGGTCTGGCCGGCCGCGCTCCTGTTTAGCAGTTAAATAGCAATTAAATTACAGCGCATTCTCTGTTTTATCCAAATTGTTTGTTTTAAAACAAGTATTCCTTAGTTTAGTATCCGCACATTGTTTTAGTATACATTTTTTAAAACATATATTGTGGCAGTCATAAGGAGCACACATGATTGACTGTAAACACGTCTTTATTCCACGACTGCCGACAAGTGGATCTATTCTGAACAAGGACAGAATAGTGTCCGCCATAATATTTATTAAAAGAAAAATAAATAAAAGTCCGCGAGAGAGTAGCCCGACCCGAACCTGTTTTACTTCCGCATTCCTGTCGTTTTGGTCCGCAGCAGAAACTGCACGTGTGACCGCAAGTGGAACTGCTCCGGCGCTGCGCCGGAGCTGTCACGCTCAGCGGCTTTGCACGTGTGACCGCTCCACAAAATTTGCTCCGGTGTAAAATATATCGCAACAAGATATTTCGGTGCAGCTTCGGACCAAATGTGTGCCGTGTGAACAGGGCTATAGATTCAGAGGGATTCTCCCTCGCTGGTGTCATATTTATGAATGACATACCACAACATCCATCACACGTCCGCTGAGCTCCAAATCTGTCTGCCTGCGCCTCAGTCAAATACATCAAAATCACGTTACGCCAGCGTATAGCGCAATTGACCAAATTCAGAAACACACTGAAGTAGACCATTGCCCTGGCATGAAAAACGTTGCTCCCTTGGGCGTTACCTCACAAGTCACACCTGTCTGGAATCTGGCCTTCTTCCCTGCCTGCTTTATAAGCCAAACCACACCAACAACTCACTGTCGGATTATTAGCCTTGCTCACGACTCCATCTCCAAGTGCCTAATTTTCTAGACGTTCTTGACATTTTTGCCTAATAGCCTTGTCTTGTTAGTTCATTGTATTTTTGTTCTCCTAAGTGTTTTCCTTGTTATGTCTTCCCGGTTTTTGTTCGTCGTGTATTGGATTTTCTTGTCCGTTAAATTGACAAACAATTGTTTTTATAATTCTTTTCCATTTGCAGGCGCTTTTTGTTTTTTCTTGACTTTTCCTGGTTCTTTCTTACCAGCATCCTCCATTGTACTTTGTTGGTCTTAAGTTTTTGTGACTAAATCTTTCTGTGACCTTATCTGTGTATATGCTTTTGGAATCCTCATTCTCTGTACGAACACTCGATTGCACGAAAATGAGATTACGACCGTATTCAGGCCAAGAACACGGGCCGCAGTTTACCAAGAAAGGGCCTGACCTATCGATTCATTTGTGCACACTTTGCATCTTTTTGAACGAAACGTTTTTTGTGTTGTTTTTTTTGAATGCAATTTGAATACCCTTCGCCTTCCCGTATGGAGTTTGCATAATTTCGACATGTTTTAGTTGATTTTCTGTTTAGACCCTTTAGCTTCCTTAAAAACTCTTTATTGTCCGTAGGTTTGACTGTTCAATAAATGCTTGTCTATATGTCACTTCTGACTGACTAGTATCCAATTTAGTTAGTGCCCCGCCTCTAAGCCAGCTCATCCGCAACCAATTTGAATATGAATATGGACAAAAATGAAATTACTGTTCGGTAATGAAACCTGACCAAATAAACCACATCAAAGGTTAGTGAGGGTACAGTTTGATTAAAATAGATCCAAAGAGCGCTATTGCGAAAGCACCTTTAGCCCCACAATTAGAGCCCCACAGCTCGCGTAAAACTATGTGACAATCTGATGAAAATAAAAATTGAGTGGCGTTGAACATGTCATACAGCAACCTTCAATGGGATATTATTAAAATTTCATAACTTATTTGCGGCCTTTTTACCCAAACCGCCAATGCCCCATTAAGCTAAGCAGCTCACGTTTAGCTGAGAGTGCAGAAAGCCCCCTGTTTCTGAAAGCTCTTATAGGTCTCTTACAGGGGAAGTGCGACTGCAGAGTGTGTAACGATCGAGTTCTCCCGTGAAAGGAAACATTCCATCCAGAGGAGGGATTCCTGCTGCTGGAGGAGGCTCAGGATGCAGAAAGCAGATGCTGAGGTTGGAGCAGCGCCAACTCGTGCAGGAGTCCTGGGGGCCTCCGTGGTGTGCATGAGCAGCGAGAGAAATGTTTGCTTTCTAGATGTGACCGTCAAATGGCGGGGAGCGCTATAAAGACCATATAGCCAGAACTGAGTCTTGGAAATGAGGTCAGAGAAAATAACATAGACCTGCGTGCTTCTGAAAAGATAACCAATCTCTAGTTATTCCACCATTTTTTCCCCATGTATAAAACATTCCTACTTATAAAGCAACTTGCAGTTTGGCATTCCCTTTGTGAAGCAATGCCAGGTTCCCCCATAACTTTGCAACAGTAGCCAACCAGAGCATCTGAGCACATCAAAAAGATGGCTGTACCATCATGTGCCACAATTCTGACCTTGTTCGGGAACTCCATCTCAGCTGACTTGGAGCAAAAGGAAAATTGCACTCAGGACAGGTCACCAGGCAATAGCTAGCAATACCATTCCTGCATATTTTTTTTCTTTGCTTTTCCTGTCCATTCCAAATGGAATGAATGCTTGAATCATTTTTATTTCACACTGAAACCACAAGGAAAACATGGAAATACAGTTTTTTTCCCCATTGAATTATTCCTATTTGCAATACAAAGTAAGCTCCGAGCAAACTACATATGATTAAGTGCCCAAAAAGACAATATTCTGTTTCTACGGAGAGTATCTCATTGCTTCCAAGATGAAGGGCTACCCTATAGAAAAATGAATATATGAACTCGCTGACCTCTGTAAGCATTCCACGAACCCTCCCTGTGGGGTTCTGGGCATATAAATCTTTGGAAAATCGTTTTCCTGCTCAGCACCTGCTGGATGGTGGGACCGCTCACCTCAGCTTCAACTCAGCGTGGCTCTTAGATGCCGAGTCAAAGTAAAGCAACCATGATGCTTTACTCAACAGCCCTGCTTGGGTTTGATGGTTTGCAGTGGCACTGGTCAAGGCTGGAGTCATGTTGTTTTATGATGAGCAATATCATCAAATGTGTTGCATGTACAGCTTCGAAGGCAGATGTTTATGTTGGTCATGTGCGAAGCCTTAACCTTTTTATAAAAGCCTATTGCTCTTTGTTACGGTTTTACTTTCTTCGAGGTCGTTTGTTGTATGGACCTAACCTTCAATTAAACATAATGCGTAACTAGTTTAATGACTTTTTCATTGCAGGCCATGGCCGTGCCAAGAAACTAAGCAGCTGCTTACTCTGGTGGCCTCCTACGCTGAGGATTATTTTAGGCAAAAGTGTTGTGCTGTATGGACAGTGTTTGTGCCCACACTTGCACATGGATCTGCATCAGGTAGTGAGTGACCAAAACCCAAATCTATCCAATGGGATTTTTTTTTTAACCCAAATATTACCTAAATTAGCAGGGGGAAGGCAGTAAAATGTTGTTCTTGTTCTCTGGGAGCAGTTTATCACAACATGAGCTGCTCCAGTTCAACTCATTCATGTCCTAATGACCCAAATGACAGTTTGTTCACACCCTATTCCAGGGGTGGCCAACCAGTCAGAGACTAAGAGCCATTTTTTTTACTGTGTTACTGCAAAGAGCCACATCATACCCTTCCTCGCATGCGCACGCACACACACACACACACACACACACACACACACACACACACACACACACACACACACACGCGCGCGCACACTTTTTTGCTCAAAGATCGATTTTTGAAGCGACCAACTTCCCACGATCGACCCAATCGCGCACGTGCAAGCATACACACACACACACGCACACACGCACGCACGCACGCGCCACCCGTGCACTCGCGCACATATGCACACACGCCACGATGAGCAACAGTCGGAACGGGCCGAAAATGATCGAAAGCTAAAGACACAAGCAAACAAATCTTTTTTTCCCACCCATTTCCTCCTCCCACCCGTTGCGGTCGGCTTGGGACCGGTCCGCTGGCTCCTGGTCGATTGCGATCGACGTATTGGGCACCCTTGCCTTGACATCAGAGGTAATTCGCTGACTAGCTTAGCGCTTCGCACCGTTGTTTGCGCATGAGCGGTGATGCAGTCATCTGATTGTTTGCCCTCTATGTCAATCAAGTAACGGGATTGATGATAGGCTGACATAGTACGTTCTGTTTATTTAGCGCCTTTGTTTGAATGGCATCGCCATGCCGAGGCATTTTCGACGCTTGTCGTGTGAAAGCCCGGGAGCCGCATTGAACCAGCCAAAGAGCCACATGCAGCTCACGAGCCGCAGGTTGGCCACCCCTGCCCTATTCAATAGGTGTCGAATATAAAATACAAGAGAAAAAGTGAGCATTGTTCAGGTGTTTGTTTTTGTTAGTAATTTGTTAAAGGGTAACAACACAATACATTGTTTTAAAATTCCTGTAAAGTAGCAATTTTTTAAAAAAATCATACATTTGTCACCCAACAGAGAAGAAAGTTGTGAACAAGCCTGCCAAATTTGAATGAATAATAACATCCCCAAGTAGATAAAGTAAGACTGTAAAATCCTTCCAGTTGTCAGACGTTGTGAGCGTGTCCGCCTAATGCTCTGAAAACACGCCCCACTCGACTGTTACCTGTCACTCAAATACACTCGTACGATATGTGCTCGAATGTCTGAAGTCTGAGTCACAGGCTAAATAATGTGTATTGACACAGAACCGAATGAGGCGGCGACTTATTGGATGACGACAACGATGCCGGTCCGTGGACTTGCCTGCTGGCTCACTAGGTCATGGGCCAGCATTGTCCGATAAGGCACCGCCTCACTCGGTTATGTGGCAAGTGTGGAACCACATAACAGAGCGGGCTAATTAATTGGTGCGTCCTTGTATCTGACATTGCAGCAATGTTATTATCAAAGACTATAATTAACACTATATAATGTATTAATTACTCTTACATGTTTAGTTACTGCCAAGTATAAGTAACTTGCAGTTGTGCCTGACAGCCACTGATTATAAGCATAAGTACTGACCTTCATGCAAGAAACCCCAAGTGAATACCTGGGCTTGGTTTAAGACACCACCACCGCCACAAAAAAAAGGAACTTAATGAGTAAAACCTAAACCCTAGAGGTTATGTATGGGCCATTATAACCACTACTAATAGAAATAATGATAAAATAACCATATTTTATTCAAGGTAAAAGTACAAGTAACTCAAAATGTTTTTGAATGCAAGAGGAAAAAAACGGCTTTTGAGTCAACATAGAACATTAGCAATTTCCCAAAATACAAAAAGCGACACTACAGGAACTCACACACGAATACCAATACTAACCCAATGTCAACAAAGAGCACAGGAACACAGGGATACTGGGGCACATCATGCTCAAACCCAATCAAAACAAAATCCATGATTTCAGGAAAAGAGAAATAAGTAAAAAAAAAAAAAAAAAAAAAAAATCTGCTGTTACGTCTCTCTTATTCTCCAGGTCAGTGGTTCTCGACCTGTGTTCGATCGAACCCCAGGGGTTCGGTGAATCGATCTCAGGGGTTCGACGGAACCTTTGCCTTGGAGGTTAAGACACACCCGACTCAATATATAATTCAGTTATGACACTGCGGCAGATGATCACATAACATCGCTTGTCCAATCGGTGCTGCGGGAAATTTAGTTCGCTCACTCGTCAACGAGTGACTACTGTGATAGGACGTCGCGTGATTTTTTTTTTTTCCATACATGCTATGTCGAGAAAAAAAAAAACAGTTGGACGAATATTCACAACATGGATTCACATGCATCACCGAAAGTGATGGGAATCTGTGTCCTATCTGCATGATTTGTCATGCCAAGTTGAGCAACTCAAAACTGAAGGAACACTTCTTGAATCATATTGTTATTTTTCACTAATGAAGGGTTCGGTGAACGTGTATATGAACTGTTTGGGTTCGCTACCTCTAACAAGGTTAAGAACCACTGCTCTAGGTGTATTCAATCTCTTTCCTTTCAACCTAAATCTTACTTTATTGCTAACAGATTTCATAGTTTGGTCAAGTCTGAAATTACCATCTTAAATGTCTGAAATTATTATTCACGTTGATTAAAAATTCGAACTGAATCATTTAAAGGAAGTGTGTTATTATAATTATGCACGCTCACAGGCATACAGCCAAGCGCGAGAGAAGAAAACAAAGAAACAAATGGCAGCCAACACAAAACAATTAAAATGCTAATTGTTTTTTGGTTGTTTTTTTTTTTTAATGGTACAAGTGGAGAGGAAAGACCCAAGGCCTTCCTTTATTTCTTCCTCCAACATGGACCACTTTTACATCTTGGGTGTGCTGCTTTGCGTGTCGCCGTCATGCCATGCGAACATGAAAAGTCAAGACTTTGTTTAGTTAAGTAAAGTTTTCATCGCTGACCTGACGGGAAGGTGAACGTGTGATGTTCTGAATGACGCTTCATTAGAATAACAGCCTCTGATGTGAGGGACATACACGCAAAGTGCCGCACTAAAACATTAAACAGTAAAACATGCCAACACACCAGTCAGCTCATGCTGAGTAAACACAAAATCTAAACGCTGGTTATTGAGCAAGCCTCCACCTTTCCGTACTCGCGCGCCTGTGTCTCCTCCCACCTCCTGCCCTCATTCCGCACCCCTGCCCCAACATTCCCGCCTCTTTCCACATTAAGTATGCATTGATTCAGCTTTCCCCGTCTTATAAATACAGCATTGATCTGCTCGGAGATCAATAGACTCATTCACATGCATGGAGCCACTTTGAGAGCCCCCCACTCTGAACTACTCTCAGTAGCATCCTTTTCCCTTTATTATATCCCCCCCACCCCCTCCAGCTCACTTTTTCATTACTTTTTACCCATGATAAAATATGTGTATGCATAATGGCACTTCCCATCAGCTACACAAATCCGTTGATGACAGAAAGTACAACATATTTATTCCCTAACTCATCCAAATCACCTTCACAGTGTCAACACGTATGTATAGTATTAAAACCTCTTTAGTGTTAAGATGAAGCGAGATAGAGAACTGAAAATTTACAGTACATTCTAGTGACTTGGGTCACAAATAATCTCTTATCGTATTTTTTTTGATTACAGTATTCATGTTGTTGTTGACGCTTGTATCTTTTTGTTTCTATGCAACTTTGTGTCAGTTGTGTTTGCTTTTCAATGCATTTTTTCAAAGGACTGTTATTGCTTCTTTGTTAGTTGTTTAAATGTTAAAATTAAGACCTAAATGGAGATAATGTTGCATACACAACAAAGTGAGAACATGGGGTAACACAAAATGAATTTATGCTAGTCTGATTTCCCAGGTGTTTGAGCCTTGGGGGACGTGCACATTCACACAATTTAGCCAGTAGTGACGCCGTGGCCAAGCCGTGGCACATCTATTCAGAAGGTTGTGGTTAAGCTTGCTCTCAGAATTTTTTACTACGGATAAAAATGGTCCATTTTGATAGGGCCATTTATTCATGACTACTTGGACGATGACGGTTTTTGTGAAATATCATTTTGTTGTTGTACAACTGCCATACAGTGCGTACTGTAATTAAAGCTATATCCGTCAACCGTCATTAGGGTGCAGGTGAGCTGGACCCCATCCGAGCCGGAGCCAATCCAAGGTGACTGAGAGAGAGATAGGATACACCCCAGACTGGTCGCCAGCCAACTGAAGTGTAATTGTAACCATTAATTTTAATACTTGGGTGAAAATCATTTGTGGTCAATGACTGCTTGATTCTGAGTTTCCTCCCTGGAGATGCTTTGCCAGGCTTTCACTGCAGCATATTTATGACTAATCCAATTACTGGTTGTGTTCACATTTATGTAGGGTACCCAAATGGTACTGAGCCCTTGAACATGCAGGCACTGCACAGAATTTTTCCAAACTCTGAAGTTAAGTAGAACAGATACACTTCTTGACTCTTTTATTCTCAATCCAGTGTGGTGGTGTAAAAAGGCCAAACCATAAAAACCTATTTGTGCTTTCCAAATACCCCTGTACTTAACTGCATGACTCAACATGAACACTGCAGCATGTTTGCCATGTTTGTGAGCTGTGCTGTTCAGGGCACAAAGCTCGAGCAGGATGAGCGATGCAATAACTCCACAAACTCCCGAAGTAACACTGAAGCGCCAGAACAGAGAAGGAGCAAGGCCAGAATGAATATTTTTCCAATTCCACAGGAATATATTTTCCGTGTTTAAATCTTGATCTTTCCTGAGATGAAAAGTACAATAATTTTGCAGAGCACCCCTGTCCAGAAAGTCTAGAAATGACAAAAATTCAGGATTTCATAAAACCTCTTTCAACAATGACTTTCCATTTTATTTACAAACCGTCTGTGCCATGCCTGTATATGCTCAACTCTAGAAGAAGCGAGCTGAGGAAGGCTATTGAGCTTTACGGGGGTCTGTCCCTGTTGTGCACTTAAGTAGCTCCTTATTGCTTTTATGGCAAGTCACTAAAACCTGTCTTATAAAAGGGTGTCCTGGGAGTATATAAGGAATGGGTGGAAGACATCCATAAAGGACAGAGAAAAGAGGGGTGAAAAATCAATGACCGTTTCTCCATTGCCTATGAATTTTATTGAACCTGTCCCCCCACCCATCCCAACTTATCTTGGTCACCGATGTACCAGTTTTCAATTGTGCCAGTGTGCACTTTTCAGCTCGCAGAAATCACACAAGGGTTCATCATTTTCTCATTGTCCTCCTTTTATTTCCTCTCCAGCTAACATTTAGAATGAATGCTAAAAGTCAACATGAATCAAACGGCTCTGGAGGCAGCAGTCTCACATTTAAAATGACTCGTCTTAATGTCAGAACCTCACTTTACATTAGCCAGGGTGTGTAACGAGCAGACGTTTTAATGCCATTTTGTCAGTGTGCTTCGAAGCAACTACATTTTGACGAGAAGTTTGTCTCGTCTTGAGGATCAGCCTCACTTGGCTCAGTGTGCAGCAGGACCCTGTCTTGCTTAACGGGATTCTAATAGGCTTAACCTTTCTGCCAGCAGCAGTCAAAACATCATAGATTGATCTTTTGCTCGAAGCAATTTAAACTACACGACGCAAGCCCGCCCCTTAACACGGTTACACTGATAGAAATATACTATTATGTTGAAGAAAATGAGGGGAAAAAAATGAGGTGCAGAATTATTTGATGAACCTTTGTCAAAATATTTCATACATTCGAAAAACATCCCCTCCAAAAATAATCCTTCCGGTGCATTGGTGTGCTGAAATTTCTCTCCTCAGCTTGTACTCTTCCTGCATTCTTCAAAGACATGCAAATGTATTCTCGCGCTGTCTTTTACCTTCACTCCAATAAAGCAGGCTTATTAAATGCATTAGGGAGAATCAAAGTTGAAGTGTGCTTTGAGCTCATTCAAAGAAGGTGGTGATTGGAGCTCAAAAATTGCGAGAAGATGGGAATCCCTCTTAGTGTCTCGGTGCCTATTACTGCACACTGCTTCGTGTAGCACCAATTAGTTGCTCAGCTTCCTTTCTGCCGCGAATGCTCAGCCTTGTTGCTTCCATGCTAAATTAAGCACAGGGTCTTGATTTCAGTCCGCAAAACCAATTGATTTAGCCTCTGAATCAATTTATTTCATTAGTTATGCATTCCTTTTTTTTCCCCCCTGTGCAAGACGGTTCGTCTCAGGAGCCGGCATGAGAAGAGTGACCTATCCCGGAGTGTGACACAGAGGAGACTGATTTGAATGATAACCAAATAGCTAGCGCTGCTTGCGCGGTGTTTAAAGATCATATGTAAATCAAATGTCGTGGGGGAGAAATTGCTTGGTGGGATTCTGTCAGAAAACAATTTAGTGATCGTTAAAAGGGATGCCTCACCGTCGCGCAAACCTCCACAAATTAAATCAATGCGCCCAGCGCTCTCTGCCCCCTTTCACTTCTATCAAGACTCCCTCATGCCTCTCTCTCCCTCTCTCTCTCTCTCTCTCTCTCTCTCTCTCTTTCTCACACTTTTCTCACTCTCTGTTGCTCTCTCTCTCTTCTCCAGCTATCATCTTTCTTCACTTTCACAAGCTGATGAAAAGATCCCCGGAGAGATGCTAAACCTTAAAGATTTTCACGGTGACATGATTATCAATCTGCTCCAGCATACAAATTTAGGTAAAATTAAAAGTGAAAAGCCTTTATGTAAACCTCAAAAATGAACACTGGGTGGCACCGGGGATGGCTCCAGGATTTGTTTTCTCTCCAGGGGCTAAACGGGGGCTTGACTGAGAAATAGTGGGGCTGAGAAAATAATTTTGACTTATATTTTAGAACGGCAAATAAAATTCTAGAGGGGCTTAACTGTGGCTACACAGATTTCTGATGGGGCTATATGCCTCCTTCGCCTCCTATCCTCGGTTTAGCGCCATGCCTGGGTGGCACGCACATGATGACAGGATGAGATCCAGGGAGCCTGAAACAGACCCCACCCGAGATGATCTCACTGTTGATCCTAATGGTGATGAGTTACAAGAACGCAGCAGACAGCTCTGCTACAAAATGCATCAATGCAGCATGTAGTGATGGAGAAAAATACTTGAAAATGCCTCCACACCCCCACTACCCCACCAAGAGAGCCACTCATGCTTGGCTCCAATCCCCAAAGCCTGGATGTGTCAATCACAGTCCCCGGGGAGAGGCTGTGTGTTTCAGAAGACTTAAGAAATAAAAACATGCTGCGGAAAATCTACATTCGGTAGACGGAGGCGACATGTATCACATTGTGCATCATGTTTGCAGAGTTGTGAGCCAGCGTGGTTTATACATGTGGTTTCCAGTGTGTATTTTCTTTTACGCAGCCCACTCATGCAAGCAGAGAGGTGGGTGGGCTTGCCTGCTGGCCTATACTATTATGCACACCGAACGTTACTCGTCAACACTGAGGCCGAACACACACCGACAGAAAGACGACAATCTACCCGCTTTACTGTCATATAAGCTTGTAGCACACACACTTTGTGTCCGCTTGTCAAACGCCACCCGATATCCATCGACGTCTGAAATTAAGTGAGCAACTGTCGCCAAGGCCTCTTTCTCTCTCGCTTCATTTTCTCATCTCATTTTATCATCATCCTCGTTATTATTGTAAAACTGTTTTTCATATTTATTCATTTTTTGGTGTCCCATTTGTCTGCATTGAATCCCAAGCGTATGCTAATGTGTTTTGGAGACATGGAGATAGGAATGAGGATGAGAGATGAAGAGTTGGGGGTGTGGGGGGGGAGACAGCAAGAAAGGGAGGGGGTGCAAGAGAGCAATGAGGTAGGGAGGCAGGGATGGGGGTGGGTTCAGGTGGGTATCGGAGCGCTGTTGTGAGGTGGGGGGTGGCATTATGTATTCCGCCTGCGTATTTGGAACCCAATTAATCAAGCAGAAGAGAGGAGAGATGCAGAAAGGATGAGATCGCCCTTCACATTGATGAGGCCTGGCTGGGGCAAGCGCTCAACCACCTGAGCTCCTAACAGCCATGCCGACACACTGGAATTATGGCAATACCTTTACACAGATGTGCACGCGCGCACACACACACACACACACACACACACACACACACACACACACACACACACACACACACACACACACACACACACACACACTCGCTCACCCTACCAGGTGGCTCCACCAACATAGAGGCTCATCTTCCTCTCTTCTCCCATCTTTTAGAAAAATATTTTGCAACAACTGGGGTCCGAGAAACTATTTGTGCAATTTAATTTAGACTTTTCAGTATACAGTACATATATTTTTTTTTCTCCAAAATGTCATTCTCCAAAGCGTTGTTTTCTGTATAACAAGACTCCATGAAAATTGTCATGATTTTAATTGTGCTCAATCTAAAAAAAACTATAAACATCCTCGGAAAATGTGTAAAAAAAAAAAAAAAAAAGCTACACATTCACCAACTCCATTTTGGACCAGTCAATAGGCCTACTTGCAAAAGAAACCTCCAGATGACAACCACTTCCTTCTTGAAAAATCTACAGTTAAATGAGAGAACGGCAATGGGAGGAGAAATATGCCAAAGTTAAAATTTAACCAACTGCGTACAAATCGGCCTCAACTACATGTCAAGTCAAGTCAAATTTGTTAATAAAGCCCTTAATCACAGAAACGTCTCAAAGGGCTTCACATGCTCACAGTTGACAAATATGAATGACTTCCCCTGATGTGACCCCGACTGGAGGGCAAAGAAAAACTCCATTTGTGAAACCTTGAGATAGGGCAGCAGCTGGGGAAAATCCCCCTTCCAGGAGGACCGGGCTGCGACGGATGCCGGTTGGGCAAAATATAACACAACATGGCGCTATACAATGATCGTCAGAAAAATGTAAGAGTCTATTTAATAAGATGAAATGCTGATGTAAGAAGACGCTCTCGGAGAAATGGGTCCTCCTCTCAACACAGTTGGTCAACAAGGAAATCTACATAACAGTGTCTCAGAGAAAATAAAAGCTAACTACAGTATTATAAAAACTTGTCATTGGATATTTACCAATCGAAGTGAGGGGAGCTTCACAGGGGCCCCCAAAATGCTTGAGGCCCCCAGAAAGTCCTCCAATCGACCCCCGTCCCTTCCGATCAACACCACTGGACCTGATTTACATGGTATCCACATACTACTCACGGCCGCACTGAGCTACGGTGGGACCCATGGGTCTCCAGTTGCCGATGCCTGATCTACATAGTGCACAGAGGCAATAAATATTGACCCTCCGTGTCCAGCATGTGGCATGAATGTGGCATTTACTGCAGTATACATACAGCAATATGGCAGGTCTGTGTGAATAACATCCACAGCTTCTCTCACACACACGCGCACACACACACACACACACGCGCGCGCACGCGCGTGCATGCAGTGTAAAAGGTGCTAATGTCTGTTTTAATTCAACCGAAGGTGTTTGATAGGGTTAGGGTCTGGGCTTTCAAGTTTTCCACCCTCTGTTAACGAGTATATGGATGTTGTTTTGGGCACGGTCATGCTGGAACTGAAAAGGGGCTTCCTTCTCCAGACTGTTCCCACGAGTTGAAAGCTGTCATCCAGCCCAAACTTTGATTGATTGAGTGATTGATGTGTCATAGCAGATTATTTTTTCCCTATTTAATGCATTTGAGTAATGACCCTAAAATGAAAAAATAATGAATAAATATTTCTCCACATTTTATGTGTTTGCGCACAAAATCTGCTAGGATGCACCGAAATCATCCCCCATCCATCCATTTTCTGATCCGCTTTATCCTCACAAGGGTTGCGAGGTGTGCTGGAGCCTACCCCAGCTGTCTTCGGGCAGTAGGCGGGGGACACATACCGGTTGCCAGTAAATCGCAGGGCACACAGAGACAAACAACCATTCGCTCTCACACTCACACCTAAGGACAATTTTGAGTGTTCAATTATCCTGCCATGCAGGTTTTTGGAATGTGGGAGGAAACCGGAGTACCCAGAGAAAACCCATGCAGGCCCGGGGAGAACATTAAACTCCACACAAGCAGGCCGGAGCTGAAATTGAACACGGTACCTCTGCACTGTGAGGTCGGCGCGCTAACCACTGGACCACCAGGCCGTGCACCGAAAACATGTGCAGCAAAAGTGTACAGAATGACCCATCCAAGAAGTTTGTTTTGGCACTTCCAGTTAGCCTGAGCCACATTTTTGTTTATCCCACATTAAGTTTCCCAAAATATCCTCTTCGAGTTATCTCTACTCCATCGTTTCACCACATCACTTCAACACACACACGCACACACAGATCTGTCACTTCCACTGCTCACCTGTCACACTGTCACGTCACAAGCAGACATCCTCTATCCTATTTTTTTTATTTGGGGGCGGGGGGGGGGGGGATATGAAATAATTTTGTTGTGGGGTCCCCGGGCGGTTTTGTAATTTCATGCCTGCGTATGATAATTTTATGCTGTCCTGCGTCGCGTAATTCAGGGCTGCCAAATGCTGACAGGTGATAAATATGATCTTTTCCGCCCGTGTGCAATGGACCTGAGAGAAAAAAAAAACAGGTAGGAGGGGGTCTGAGGTTTGTAGTAAGGGGGTCCTTTTGTTACTGAGGCCTTGGCGGAAGTAGTATGCACAACTGTGTTGCCACTGATTGAGCAGTTGCCCTCCACACCTTGCCTCACTTTGCATTCACTCCCTCCATCTCCCTCATCCCTCCTTTCCTCCACTCCCGTGTGTCCTTCCTCTCTCTCTCGCTTCCTCCACCCAGCCGAGGGGGAGAGGGCAAGAAGACGTTGCAGACAGTCAAGGATACGGAAAACGTGTAAGAAAAGAGGCAGACTGTCATAGCTGTTGTTGTTGGAGTAGTCGGGTGGGGGGTGGGGGCGTTCTAAAAGGACAAGAAAGTGACCCAAGCGTGGAGGACTGATGGCTTTATGAGTGACGTGATTATTCGCCTCCTTGCGCTGTGCAGTTAGAATGATGATATCAAAAGTCCAGCATGCACACGTCACATGTACACAGAGTACACTGTGACCTTCACGTTATACCAGCACATCATGTGCATTATACTTTATTGGTCATAGCACAAAGATAGTTATGTCATATGCAGTAAGGCTCACCACTGCCCAAAGATAGATGTTTGAAATTCACCTTTCTGACATTGAGTTAAATATATTTATCCCCTATTTCCATTTTTGTTTTACATTAAATGTAGCTAAAATACCTTTTCAGCATTTGAATCAAATGAAAATTGATCATGAACATTTCCCCGCCCCCACCTCTCCACCCCTACACCATATCTGTGGATGCCACAACATGTCCAAGAAATCCACTCAATCAATCCGGAGACGTGGGGGCGAGGAGAGCACGACTGCAGTTCCAAGTCATTAAGCAGCCAGAAATTAATTGACTTCACGGTGCTTATACGACTGAGCGTGGGTTTAACCCAGGCGCGGCAGCCTCTATTGATATTGTATGTGTTCCTAGAGGTGCACAACTAGAGGACATCATTCCCCACCTCAGCTCAGCCAAAAAAAAAAAAAGAAACTGTCCTGTGATTAATAAGGTGATCACATGGTGATAAAGCACCACGGTGATACATTGTAAAAGAAAGGTTAATAATGCATGCATGTGTGCGTGCATATAATCGGAGCTCATTCTGCTGCTGACACTGTAGCAGTATGTCAACACATCCCAATATCATTTCCAGTGAGGCCCGTTGTTCATCAAATGGATGACAACATGGAATTTTTAAACCATTCCTGACGTACACCTTTCCCTGTTAAGATTAATGTGAACGGAAATACATTCACCACAATCTTAAACCTCACTACTCTTCGACCTAAAATGCAACAACTTTTACTCATGAGGCTTGTCGTTCACGAGGAACACCTTACGCGCGCGCACGCATACATGCACAACTACACAAAGAGATGGGGACCATCCTCAAGGCTCCTTTTGACCTCTGTGTTGGATCTCACTTTTAGAATCCAATCACGTGGAAGTCTTCAGGGAGAAAACAGGGCAAGATGTGCAATAAGGATTAGGGAGCAACAGGAGCACAAAGTTAATATAGGCTGTGTCTATTTCTATGTACCGCATGCTGGTGGGCTTTGCATGGCTCGTGTGTGAATTTGTATAAAGGGGAGTACGTACCTCACAATAGATGAATGAATAGAAAGACAGATGAATGAAGTGTATACGTGAACACCGTTTATAAAACCAACATTTACCCAGTGTGAAAAAAAACAAGAATAAAATAAAAAAATTCCAGGACTGACATATTTTCTTATTACAGCCAAGAACAACGAGGACCGACATCACCCAGCAGTGGTGGGGAGATGGATGTTTGCTTCAGACTGTGACAGCTGCATTAGGATTTAGAATCCAACTCCAGTGTTCCAGTGCCACAGTGTGTCATACAGTATTCTCAAAGGGACTGCGGAAAAGCCCTAAGCACGATAACATTTTCATTAAAAAAAAAAATTCCAGGACTAAAATATATACACATATATA
>NW_017805783.1:3887469-3906716 GCF_001891065.2 Hippocampus comes | reverse complement strand
TATATATATATATATATATATATATATATATATATACATATATATGACACACATTTTTACAATACAGTAGTTTAAATGCTTCTTATTTTGTATTATTACTCAAATACAATAAACGTCTTGCCAAAACCGATTTTCTACTGTTTGCATTGCATGACTTTTAGGATAAAATTTGAATTCTTGTAAAAACAGGTGCTTGTTTTTAAAGCCTGGAAGAAAACAGTACCACAACGTTTTGGGTCTTACTTGAGGTGATAATTGTGGTAATAATTTCCTCTTTGGGGTTTATTTTATCTTCTTTTCTGGTTACTCTAGAGAGCAATATCTCTATGGGAAAAAAAGAATACCGGTAGTAAAATTAGAGATTTGGATGATCTGTTTTTTACAGCATTGAACTTGTTTTTCCAGATTTGAGAGGGGCACTAGAAGCTCTTGCCTGCAGCATATTTGGTTAAAATGTGTAACAAGGGAGCAAAGGATGTGGTGAATTATGTGAGCAAATACGATGCTTAGTAATAAGGACGAATTTAAAAATGTAATCATATACACGTGATATTGTATCTTTTTAATCCCATCAAATTAGCTCTCATCTCCACCAATAGCACACATGCCAATCTTAATCTTCACCTTCCTTTAAAAATCCAGATATTTACTTCGATGCAATAGGATAGAAATCAATATAAGGGTGCATCCAATTTTGTGTGTGTGTGTGTGTGTGTGTGTGTGTGTGTGTGTGTGTGTGTGTGTGTATATGAGAGAGAGACATTCAGGGTATAGATTGGCCTCCACAGAATGTGCTATAATCACAGACAACATGCAAGCCTAATCATTAGCTTCGCGTCAAGGAAAAAGGCCCACTGTGCTCAATAAAACAAGATGTTATTTCTCATAAAACAGCCTTCTGCTTAATTTCTACAGTACAAGTAAAAGGCTCCCCAAGTCTCTCGGGCCTCAGGGCTTGTGGTGAAAGAAAGCTAAGGATTATTTTACATTTTCACCAGGTCAGAGAAAACAAGCTGCATTCATGTGGCAAGTTTGGGTTTTTGCCTCTTACTTTCTTTCTGACTGTAAGGGAGATGAAGTCCCTTGCTCCATTAACATGTGTTTTCATCAATAAATCACAATCACAGCTGTAACCGAGGGTCTCACGACACACATGGCTGTCAAAGACACAAGTAGGGGCATTGAAATGGTAGATATAGTAGTCTCCGGTGGTGGATGGAGATTTCTGTTAAGATAAGTGCATGTGTGCATGCATGCGTGTGTATGTGTGTGCAGCGGGACAAGGCAAATGCCAAAAAGCACTGGGTGACTGCTGATCACATGACCATGGAGATAATGGTCCAAACAACCTTGACGGGAGTGGAAGAGGTCTCTCTATTTAATTAGAAACTTTAATATTTCATTCTATGCCATGCCTCATTACAGTTCTTCCATCACACACTCACAGGCCCGTGCCCACAAGCACAGACACATAGACAGACATGCATACACACTTTCCGCATTGGCCGACTATCAGTGGTCAAAAGCCCTGGCCAAGATTTTTTTTCAGTGTTTTGTCAGATGGTGATGAGTAATAGATGGTTTAATAAATGACATGAATTTGAAAGCCTCCAATACTATACACAGTGCTGCAAAAAAGTTGTTTTTTATCTGCGTATTTACCACACTTCAATGTCACAGATCATCAAACCAATATCTATATGTATAAAATATCTCAACATGGCAACCCGAGAAAATATAAAATGCTGTTTTATTTACGAAAGGAAAAATATCCCAACCCGGTCCCATGTGAAAACATAACTGCGCCGTGAACCGAATAAATGCTTGTGGCACACTTGTCATCACGAACTCAAATTAAGCATTTGGGATAACTGATGAGACACATAACATCACATCACTGTGGAGAATCTTTTGGCCGAGTTTATTTGGCCTGTAGTTTTTAACTCGTGATACTTGGGCTTTTCAAGCATTACCTGTGCATTTAAGCTTATATCACAGCATTCAGTCATATCCATTCACAGACTTCATGGTACTGTAATGTTCTGCTGCGTAACCCAAGAGCACTTGTGCTTGAGGGCATAAGATGATTGCTGGACGTTTGCCAGCAGAATATTCTGGGAGACAGCAAAATTCATTGTAACATTAAAATGCAGCAAGTCATTCAGGTCATGAAGTAGCAGAGCAGCCCAAGACCATCGCACTTCCACTGTCATTTTTGACTTTTGGCATGATGTTCTTTTTAACAAATGCTTTGTTTTGATGCCAGATGCAAAAGGCCACACAAATTCCAATGAGGTTAAAATTAACTCCTGTCCGTCCACAGAACATCACTCCCAAAATATTGGGATCATCAGGATATTTCCTGGCAAATGTGAGATGAGGCTTTGTGTCAGCAGTGGTTTTTGCTTTGGAACTCTCCAATGAATTCCTCTTTTGCCCAGTGTCTTTCTTAAAGGTTGAGTCATGAAGAGTGATCTGAGGCCTGCTGTCCCTTGAATGCTGTTTTGGGTTGTTTTGTGACTCTCTGGATGAGTCCTCATTTCACTCTTGGGAGTCATTTTGGTTGGCTCTTTGGAATGTTCACCACTGTTCCGAAGTTTCACCACGTGCGGGTAATGGCTTTAACTGTGGTTTAGTGGAGTAGCAAAGATGTGGGAACGGTTTTGTAATATTTTCCAAACAGATAGACTTCAGTCACTTTGTTGTTGATTTTTTTCTTTTTTGGGGTGGAGGGGGCATACTGTAGCCTACTTGACTTTGTCTAACAAGTACTATTGAAGGGATATCTTGATAAAACAAAAGTGGTAGTTGTTGCCCCAAAAAAATAGAAGCTTTCCAAAAACAATGTTTAAGTACACTTAACATTAAGAAAACCCAATACTGCCAGCCTTGACCTTTTTTGTGCTTTTTCTTTTTCAATACATTGTATGTGAGCGCAATGCAATCCACGGGGGCATTCATCCATTATCCGAGGGTCGCGGACGTGATGAAAGCTATCCCAGCTGTCTTTGAGCAGTCAGCGGGGTACACACAATCGCAGTCCACATGGGCATATTTTGAAAATGTTGTTTGTGTGTGTGTGCGTGTGTATGTGCGTGCGTGCGTGTTTGTTTGTTTTTGGGCTTGGTTTTGGGCGGTATGGGTGAAGGGTCAAGAAACTGGCCATTAAATTTGTGTAAATATCCAGATTCTCAAAAAGTATGGATCCAGGTCTCATAAGTTACTTAGTTATTGAGGGTCATCTCAACTTTATAGAGTTCTTTAAAGAAAAAAAAAACAACCACAGCTGAAACAAAGTGGTGCCACCCCGAAGTTATCATGGCAATTTATCACAAACATGGAATTGCTGTGTGCATAGAGTCTATTCTGTGGGTCGAGAGTTTCAATCACGCTTATTTCACAGTCTCCATGCTGTATGATGTCGTTTGTAGATGAGGGAGTGATTGAAGTCTCCACTATCCAGAATGAGGGCACCAGGATGCTAAAATTGTAATATCATGATCATAGCACGCATGATGTCACTCACATTGGCTGCTGCCGCGACAGTAATGGTTGAATGTAAACACACAACTGTAGTTCTCTGACAGCTATTAGTTCATCCGGTGGCGAGTAACCTCATGTTCCCAATTTTGATCAACAAAAAGAACGTTCAAATCTCCTGTTCCTTTTAGTCCTCTCTCTCACTCTACCATAGCGCCGGCTCTCATGCCTCTCCCTATCTCCTCTAGGTTACATTCTGGGCAGCAGCGCCTTGCCGTTGTAGGTGAAGTATCGCAAACAAGGGGAAAAAGAAAAAAACAAGTAAAAAGCAAATGTGGGGGGGAAGATGCAATAAAGGAGAGAGAAGCGAATAAATAAAACAAGATGGCAAATCAGACCTCCTGCTGACGCCTTGAAAGTGACCCTGAGAACAATGTACAAATCTTAACCAATTATATTAAAATACAAAGCCGGTAGGTATCTTGGAAGGGGTAAAAATTTGGTGGTGGTCCACTGTAGATGTTTTTCGCAATGTTTGTTTTTCCTGAAAAATAAAAGTGTGGTTAAGGCTTGAAAAGGGTGATTTCTATGTATTCCCCAATTCTATATTTAACCTCTCAAAAAGGGCACCTGGAAGAATTCATTTAGAAGCTTTACATTGTGTGTGGCATCACAGAGACATCAGGTCACTAAGACGCAGTGAGGTGTCATCCCAGAGGTCCCCCTCCCACCGGCCCCGCCACAACCCCACCTTGGTCCCGGTAATGGGAAACAGGAAAGTGATGACCAGACACTTTGGGTGATTCTCTTCAAGGGCATGTCATTCCGCCAGTGACAACACTTGAGGCTGAACAAGGCATCTCACCGGCCACTGCTTGCTGTCTCTTTCTTGATCTCTTTCTCAGTGAACAAACTATGCGCCACAAGGTCAAGTTCACATTACCGATGTGTGGAAAAATGCTCCTTATCACAAATCACTTGCTCTTTACTGGTTGCAAGTAATATTCCAAACTCATGTACAGTATGTATTTGCTTCTTGTGGGGGTTAGGGACAAGGAACATTTGCAAATAGTAGATATCTTGCCCCTAAAAGCATTTAGAATTGCCAATATTAATCGTTCAAACCCTAAATATAAAAAGAAATAATGGCTAGTAATAATAATAATAATAAGGTACAGTACAAACTAAAGAAAGTTTGTGATGTAATGTATGTACTATTTTAAAAATTAGGATATCTGTGTATCACTATATACTCAAATTTCACGTTGGGCAGTAATTGCTATTTTATATGGGTTGCAAAGGCAGAGGTCCTCGCACACATTTTGCGGATTTTCAATTCTAAAGTTACTGCCTGCCATCATTGGTCGTGCAAATATAAAATGTTGCAAATATTTTGGGAAATCTGCTGATCATATGATTGGCGATAATAGTGCATTATTGAGCAAAATCTTTATTCCCTGGTGAAGTCCCACCTCCACCTGGTTTGTTGGATAGGATCAGGAATGAGTACATCAGATGGACAACTCATGTTAGAGCTTTTGGAGAGAACGTCAGAGAGGCCAGACTGAGATGGTTTCGAAATGTCCAGAGGAGAGCGGGTGAATACATTGGGAGAAGGATGCAGAGTCTTGAACTGCCAGGGAGGAGGTCAAGAGGAAGACCAAAGAGGAGGTTTATGGATGTCGTGAAAGAGGACATGAAGGTAGCTGGTGTGAGAGAAGAACAAGGATGCACAAAACAGGGTTAGGTGCAGGCAACTGATTCGCTGTTGGCGAAGGGAAAAGCCGAAAGGAAAAGAAGAGGATTGAGCAAAAACTTTATTGTTGATTTTACCTACTTTGACTTATTTAGCAGGCTGATTGTGCACTGAACCAGAGGGGCATTCCTTAATAATTATAACAAAACAATGCGTGAGTTCTGGAGTACCTCATATTGTGGCCGGGGAGTTTGTGTATATGGGTTCGTATGCATTATTCTGTTTATACGCGATTTATTCATTGCAGTGATGTGTGCATGTGTGTGTGGAACATGATCCGTTTGTGTGTGAGCAGGCAGAAACTCTGCAGGATAATTACCAGGAAGAGGTTTGGATGCAGATGAAAGGCTTCGTATTGATTCTTGAAAGGACCTGACAGCTTGCCTGAGTGTTTTATTTCTCACGCATTGTTTGTTTTGCATATAAAGGGTTCCATTTTCTCACAAATTCTGATTGCTGTAATGACAGCGGACCTTCTGCATTCTGAGGGGGAGACCAGGCTGCGGTAACGGTTTAGAGAGAGAGGAGGGATGTGTGGACAAATGGTGTGGGTAGCCGGGGGGCCTCCTACTTGTCAGACCACCAACACTCAGAGTGAGGAAAGGTGATTGAAAATGATTTGAAACAAAGAAGCCAGGACGGTAAGGATTACTTTCTAATGCTGAGCGACCAAATGCGACTGAATTGTGTGGGATTTGGAGATACCGTGATTCACAGGTGAACAGTGTTCTAAAATTCCAGATGAAACAGCCAATCAAAACTGCCATCTCCTATCGCACGAACCCCCCCGTCCCCGCTCTCCCAAGCTCCTATCCCATGAACAATTGCGAGTGTTTTGTGTTGCATCCACTTCAGAGTTCATTCAAAGTCGCAAATGGTCACCAAACAGTCGCTAGACGTTCACATGTGCTGTTTTTGTCGCATGGGAATTTCGAACATGATGAAAATTTCCTTCCGACAAGAAAAGACACTCCAAGTGTTGCAAAATATCTGCCGAACATTTTACAAACATTTGCGACCTTGAACGAACCCTGACGAACTCAGACGTGAACGCGCAGTTTTCTACCATCGCCAACAGTGGAAATTGTTCACCCGTCAGTGGGAGAGGGGCTTTATCCTCACGAGGGCGGCAAGCGTGCTGGATCCGAAAGCAGCCGTCTTTGATTCAAAAACGTGTACATCGGTTGCACGTGATAAAAGTGTAGTAAACCGGTGTAATTTACCCGTGTTTTCCTCATAATAAACAAATGATATGTGTTTGTGTCATGTGAAAAGGAAAACCAAGTACTTTTTTTTTGTTTTGGCAGTGTATTGGTGAAAGAGTCAATCGCTAGGTGAACAATTGTCCATTTTAGTCCAATTCGACCATGTCACTCGGTGTGCAGCATGTCCAGACCCTTCTCACGCAGATTACAAGTACTCGAACGTGACTATAAACTGAAGACAATGACATACATATGTATGCATTTTGGCGATGAAAAGTCAAGCATGAAAACGTGGATCCGGTTCTGGTGAGGCCACCATGAGCGCTGGAATGCATCGGCGTGTAGCATCCAGGCCCAGTGTAAACAGTCGGTGCACGTGCGTGCATGCCTCCACTTCTCCAGGGCTGCTTCCCATTTCCCCCAGTGACCAATCCTTCCCATTCAGACCTTTGTTCCATCCGCGGCCACAGATGCAATCTCGACCACACGATTTTTACACAAACACAACATCTGGATGCCCCCTCGTGCAGCCTGCCCCGATCATAGACTATTCAAGTCCGCAAGAAGTCTGGCTTTATGCTCAATTGGAAATTGCACTCTTTAAAAAAAAAAAAAAATTTAAGCGAAAACGGAATTGTATCTGGTTTCACATCAGGATTGGATAAAAGTTTTTTATTCGCTCAGGCTGCGTTAGCAATAAGGACAAATACAAAATGCCCACAAAGTCTTTCTCGCCTTTAGAAAGACAAAAGCAAGTGATGATGAAATGTGTTCATTAGATTTGTTTCATCAAAAACGGTTATCGAAGTTTTTATAAAATACTCATGTATTTCAGGCACCCTGGTGATGAAATATTTGAGTGCATTGAACCCTGTAATAAACAGCGACTCTTCCAGAAAAGCCACAATAAGTAACGTTGGTTTATTGAAACAAAATCGGATAGACACACTCAGCGAAACGACAAGAGAGAAGTCATCCATGGCACAAAAAATATTTTTTTTATCGGTTATAGATATTAAAACAAACATTAAATATATTAACATCATTCATAATATTTCAATTGTCACACTTGCTGGCCACAATAATAGATTAAATCCCACACAATCTAATAAAAGCCAATAAAATCGGATCCAAAAATCCAACGTAATATCAAAAAGAAACAACTAATTTTATTCGGAGATGGCTTTACGTGACCCTAAATGTATTTTTGATGCTGGGTCTTACTTTTTTCTAGATTTTTTAAACTTCTTCATTTTTGGTCAAGTTTCACCTGTAAATGCTTGCATGGTACGGATTTCACCATGTGTTGTAATTTAAAGCAGACACATCAGAAAAAAAAAAAAATCCACCTGTTGCTGAACCTAACCCTAATTCATAAATACTGTGTCAATCAAAAATGTTCAATACAGCTGCTTCATTAACTCTACCAAAATGATGTCGTCTTTTTCGCATGCATACATTTTGGCTTCAGGAGTATAGAAACTGATTTTTTTTTTTTGTTTGTTTTTAGCATGACAGCTTCACATGTTATAGATGAGGAAGGACACTCTTACTTAGTGATCATCTCCCTTTCAATACTGAATTAACTCGCCTTTGAGCAAAAATAAATATGTGATACGAAATTGATCAGAAATGGAAAATCACCCTTTACTTGTGCAGCGGGGTCAAAGTGCAGGGTCAGTCAGAGCACATTGCCCAACAGCTGTCCTGAGACTTTTTCCAAAGAGGTTTCAGAAACAATAGTTAAAATTCCATCTCCATGATTGCATAAAAACAACAAGAGAGCGCCATGGCATGAAATGCAATCTGCCTGCAAATAATTACGTGTTGTTAGTAATTTAAATAAACAGTACTTTTACATGGACACGCTGACTACACAAATAAAATACGAACGAGCTGCCTTCTTATAAAAACGTTGAAAATTAAATGTATTTTATAGAAAGGAAAAGATGTATTCTTTATTTGCAAAAAAAAAATGATGCTTGCAGTATTGAATGTTACAACCTCCATAACACCCGCAGGACCAAAAAAAAAAAAAAGAAGGACAAATTCAACATGAAAGCTGAATTAGTGAATAATATCATGAGATACTGTATATCAAATGTGATGCTAGTCATGTGTCATATTGACGTGAATCCAAAGTAGTCCCCTGCAGTTTTCCTAATTGTGCGACAACCTGTCATAAAGTTCAATTGTTAACGTACACAAAGCCAACAGTTCCTCTGAACATCTGAAATGTCATTCCTCATCCTACTGTCACCCCCATTTCAAACAATCACCTCCATCAATGCCATTTTGCTCCCGGGCTGAAAAGCAATTGAAACAATTTTATCGCAGAGAATTATTGTCCTTAATTGCAATGAAGGGCACATTTTCCCCGTCAATTCCTTGGGAGTGTTTTTCTCTCTCTGGGTGAAAATGTAGGCATCGCCACTGAGCGTGGGCTTTCTGAAAGAGGTCATAATTACATCCTTCAGTATGCTCGCCGTCGGCAAGGATTTTATGCCTCATAATTATTAAATGGCAGATTCATTTTGTGTACGTGTGTGCATGTGTGTCCTTTTGCCTTTGTGGTTGTGTGCGTGCGTGTGTGCGTGCGTGCGTGTGTTAAATTATAGGGTGAAAAGAGAGAATTTATACTTCATTTGTATTTGTTCAAGAGATTATATGTTTATTCCATGCAAACTCTACAGAAAACCTACCAGAACGTCTGCTCACTATGTTCACTTACTTCAAAGTGTTCCCTCCTTGTTATACTCACGCAACGTTACTGGCTCTCCCGAACAGAAATCAAATTCACTTGTTTTGTAAAGCAAATTAATTTCAAGTTGGTCATACAGAGAGAACAGACAAATGATGATTAAACTATTATGACTATACTCACGCTCATAATTTACATTTGTGTTAGCGAAGCACCAATCACATTGGCAATACTGTCCTCTTGATGTCATTTCCATATCATAATTATATTGTCTCACTCGCAGCAGAGATGATAATATCCCACTTTCAACATTTCTAATCTGCCTCCGCTGTCCTCAGGCTCCCTCCCCGGACTGACACTACGACTGTACGCTGTGAGGGAGAATTTAAAAACCTGCGATATTCGTAAAAAGCAACCTGTAATTATTGCATTTCTGAATTATTATTGGAGTAGTACATCTCATCTTCCAAAAACTTTCAACGAGCATTAAGGAACTGATCTTTGTTGGGGGTTTTTTGCATGTCCACACTCTTGAAATTTTTCATCAATGAAATGCACAAAAATCACATGCTAGCTGGAAGCAAATTATGAAGACTGTTAAATTATCAATGAACTTCGAGTTCATTATTTTTCATGTACCGTGGAGTCAAAGTATGACAAATAGGCCAAGCACCTGGTTTCAAATGGTGCATATTAGAATATGTTTAAAGATTAAACGAGAGCATTCATCATTCTGGTTCGGAGTGTTTGTCATTTTCATGCATCAAGTTCAAATTCAGCTTGGATAGCGGCGATCCCGCTTTTGCAACAGAGCTGTGGATTTCACATTGATAAAGAGGGGGAAATGCAATTTACTCCATCATAACAATAAGTCATTTTCGTTCTCCACTACTGCAAACTTAAATCATGAGAGTCAAAAATACCTCTGCGAAGTGAGCAGTATAATTTTGGGGTTCAGCACTTGGATTGGATCATTAGTCCAGCAACAGTATGCGTAGAAACTGGCACCAAAACATGCCAAGTTTAGTCTCGGAGCCAACGCCTCTCAACAGATGGGGGAGTAGAAAAGAGAATATTTTCGAACATGAGCAAGTCAATAGCAAATAATAAAATAAATGTGACTCCTGGGTCTCTTGGGAGATCCAAACATCTCCTTCAACATATCAAAACTTCACCTGTATGCCGCAGCAAGGGTGTGGAAAACGCCCTGTTTAGTTGTGTTCTAGTTCTTCACAAACATGTATTTTTCAGGTGAGATGGCTGAATCAAGACTCTTCAGTTGTCTTGTTGCAAACAGACACCCGAGTTAGAAAGTGGCAGAGAAGTTGAGCCGTTAGATCTCAGTAGCATACGCTCCCCTGGGGAAAAGTTCCACAACTCAGGGTAGTCATCCCACGCTGCTGTGGAGCTCGCTTAAAATACTGTTGTCACGTAGCGATCACAGGCTTCCACTGACGGTACGCAAATAGTCCCCTTTTGCGCAGCTCTTAAAAGCCCATTAGATGCCAGCACACGCTACGCTGCAAATGCTAAGTGCTCTCAACGCCAAAGGGAAAACACGGCGACAGACCCGATGCCCGATGTGGAACGATTCCCGTTTTTTTTACCGGTGCTTTTTCTTTTTCCTTCCCACAAACATGGTTGTTGACTTTTCACTTCATTTCATGCGGTAAATATCTGAGAAAGTGGTAACAGACCTCAGATCAGGCGCTGACATTTTTTCATGTTTGAGAGTGTGACACAGATGTGGAGCTGGTGAAAACTGACTCCTCGGCAGTGTTTCCCTTCCTTGAAGCATCTCATAGTGAAAGAGAGCAGAGAGGAATATGATCCTCTGCAGGTAGAGGTCAAGCATGACTGCTGACTTCATGCATGAAGCAGCTGGTGAAGTTGTGCATAAGAGGAAAACGACCGGTTAAGTTGCTTTTGTTGGGCTTTTTCATGTAGAATGTGAAAGCTAAATAGTGCCATCTGCTGACTTGAGTTCAATCCAGTGGTAGACAAAGTCAAGCCATGTAAAAATAAGAGATTACGTACTAATTCATACGATGCCTCTATGAGTGTGAACGCTGTAACGCATGCAAATTAAATATGCATATCCAGCGTTTTGAGGTTTTAAAAGCTCGTTGCATCATCCCCTCACTCGTTTCCTGCTGAGCAGCCTTCTAACTCGCTGATGAATTTCAACAAAACCAATGTTCTGATTCTAAAAATAAACGTCACAAGGTGCCAGGTTTGGGGGAAGCAATCAGAAGTGAATGTATGGCAAACTGCAGGACAACGCTTGGGGAGTAAACAGCATCTGTACGCTCCAACGTTGGGTCAGGCTAAATAACTCCGGGGCTCTGTGATCGTTCCTCTCCAAATGGTCGCTGCAGGGATGGGGGGGCTCCTGGAAGAGGAAACCAGAACAGCCCCCCAAATAGGGATAAACCTGTAGGGACCAACCTAAGAGCCCGAGCAAGTGTCTTTAATTGCACGTCATTACCTCATTTTGATTTAATTCGCAACGGCCTTGCAGATATGCTCAGGATGCGAATGGCTTTCGACAAAAGGGCAAAAATATCCATATCCTTATTTTAGGCAAGAATTAAGTCACTGGTGCACATGACAACACTGAGCGCATTCAGTGTAATTACAATGCCATCCCATACAAGCAGGCACAAATAGAAGGGTTTTAACCACAGGCCTCAAAGTCTGTCTCAGACAGCAAGAGGTTACTGAGTTGATGTTTTCTCTCTTTGGAAAAGTAGGGAATAATTAAAATGCTTCTGTAGTGTGTGTGTGGCTGTTTGTGTGTGTGTGTGAGGGAGAGAGGCTGAGCAGAGTCAACCGCATAATTTCTATACTGAACATAATTGTTGGCCATCTTTTACATGCTGGGTGTATATAATGTTGTCAAATGAAGTTGGCCACACATAAATAAACATGAAAATCCCAGAGAAATTACATCATGAGGAGAAAACAATTACTGTACATGATCATTTCAATGGGCTGTACCGTAGGGACTTTCTCACCGACTTGACTTGAATCGACTTCGAGAATAGCACAACCACACAAAAGGCCACTGTTGACTCGTCAACGATGACGATGACAAAATAATTTCGTTAACACCCCTTTTTCATGACGATAACGAGACGATGACGAGTTAAACGTGGCTCTTTGATGACTAAAATATGACATGATGCATGTGAGTTTTCGTGGAGATGAAACCGGATGAAATTGTTTGCGTGTTGTCTGTCAGAAAGGGGTTCAAGACTAAAACTTAATCTAAAGTGGCTGGCTCCTGTTGACTGCTGGATGGGAAAATGATGAGCAACTGCAAGTTTGTGTGGTGGTTAGAGTAGGTGTGAGAATTTAAGGACATTTACAGCTGAATTCTTTTTTGCATAAACAGGATGTTTGTGATACATTGCTTCTCATTCTTAAATGTTTTCCTGACATTGTTGTTTAATAATAAAAGTGACTTGAGAGGTCTATTCATGAAGAATTGTGAAATATATTTGTCAGTGCTTGCGAGCAACAATACAGATTGATAAACTAGGAGTGATAGAAGTCTTACTAGGATGGAACGCCCACATTCAGACTCACTGAAGATTGCACAATTTAAAAACAGTCTAAACTCAAGAAAGTCATGACCACAAATCCAGAAGAGAAAAACTTTCACAATACAAGGGGAGGAGAGGACTTTTAGTTTCAATGCCTTTTCGCACCGCACATGGCAGTGCATTGCCATCAAACCAATTTATTATGTGTGTGCTGCTGCGGCACACATCAGAGGGCCCAATAGGAGAGTTGGTGCCAGAGAGAACAGTGCAAAACATTTTGGTGGTCTTGTAGGCCACAGGGAAAAGAGCATGGAGAAACTTGAGGAAGCCTGAAGTACACCTCAAAGCGGTCTCCAAATAGCTGTAGCTCACGGACGAGCCTGATCCTGCTGTGACTTTATAATCGGATAAACACATTCCCTTTTTCCTGCTGCTGCACATCGTCTCCTCCTCCTCAGTAAAAGTAAAGCCAGTGCTTTTAGTTGTAACGGTGACAAATCCATACAGCCAACCTGCAGCCGATACTTCAAGTCCAAAAAGTGGGAAATGGCACTGGGCTACTTCCTGTTTGGATACGTTGGAAAAAAAGTGACAAGTATGGCAAGCTTGAACTGGGCCGATGTTCTTCCTGCTCCCGCTTCCGCGGTGAGCGCGGCGGAAAACAATTGCGGTATGAAATCCCTCTAAGTCTAAAGGCCTTTTCACACTGCACTTAGCAAAACGCAGTGCACTGTCGATTCATCAACTCAGGTGGATGTTTCCTATCTCGCCCCCGCTGCAGAAAAATGTTCAATTTGGACAACAGCCAATAGAAGAAAGGAAAGTGATTTTAGTGACAACAGCAAGATGGTTTAGCTAAGTTGTACAGAAAACGACACAGACAAAATACTAGATGTGTCTTGTCTTTTGTCAGAGTCAAGGCGCTATTCAAGATGGTTCACACTGCACTTAGCAAAACGCAGTGCACTGTCGATTCATCAACTCAGGTGGATGTTTCCTATCTCGCCCCCGCTGCAGAAAAATGTTCAATTTGGACAACAGCCAATAGAAGAAAGGAAAGTGATTTTAGTGACAACAGCACTTTAAAAGGGCGGGGACGGAGGATGATTATTTTATGAATGAGGACAGAGGGACATTTGACGGAAGAGTACCCTGGTCGCAGACGGACCGGCCAATCTCTGCATTTTAAAATGTAAACAGGGTCATTTTTGAGTATTTTATGAATGAGGACAGAGGGACATTTGACGGAGGCGGAGGACGGACCGGCCCATCTCTGCATTTTAAAATGTAAACAGGATAATTTTTGAAGTCCAATAATGTCATAGTCATGATTATCATGTCAAAGTTGAGTCAGTCTTTCATAAGTTTTAGGCCTGCCACACACGGAATGACACACACGCAAGTGAACCGACTGAACCGTCACACAGTGTGCTGGGTTTGGTTTGCATTCATGGCTGAACGTTTCCTGGCTCAACGTGTGAGCGAGCTGGTTGGCGGCCGCCGCTGTGCCACCAACCCATACCAATGCACTACTGCAACGAGAGGGAATGAAACTCTGGACTTCCTGTATTGCCATGTAAGGGAAGTTCATTATTTATTTATTTTATTTCTTCTTTTTTATGTTTAACTCCCATCGCTGTACCATCAACCCATACCAATGCACTACTGCAACGAGAGGGAATGAAACTCTGGACTTCCTGTATTGCCATGTCAGGGAAACTCATTATTTATTTATTTTATTTCTTCTGTTTTATGTTTAATGTTAACTCCCACGTACAGCACTTTGTTGCCACTGTGGTTGTTTGTTAAAACGTTCTTTGGTAGCGACATGGCACAGTGGTAGAGTGGTCGTCTCCCAACCCAGAGGTTGGGGGTTCAATCACTGGCCCTTGTGACAAACAACTGCCAAGACTAAGTGTCCTTGAGCAAGATACTGAACCCCCAGTTGTGCCTGATGCTGCTTCATTGTAGGTAAATGAGGAACATTTGAGAATCTGACTCAAGTCAAATCATGTGACTCGAGTCCCCTAACTCTGAATTTTGAACAAAATACCACTTTCTTGACACAAAATTGAGCTGGCACACTGGCATTCTGAGTAGTTAGAAATTGAAAAAGCGTAACATTCAACCCCTAAACAACACTTTCTGTCAGTAACTAGTAATTAGAGGTACTGGTGGTGCAGCAGTTCCCTTGCCTGACATCCAGTCAAGCATCAAAGGTTCACTGACCTCTCAAACACACTGTGATTGGTTGTCTGAATGGCTGCCTGTCTCGACATATACCCTGTGAGTGACTGGTGACCAGTCCAAAGTGTAGACTGCCTTTCAACCAAAATCAGTTGGTTAAGATTCCAGCTGCACACACCCCTGACCAAGATAACCAGTATAGAAAATGAATGGATGCATGATTAATCATAAATTAATAACCCACCCATCCATTATCCGAAGCCGTTTATCCTCACAAGGGTTGCTGTTTATTTTAATCCGTGAAATAATTATATTGTAGCATTTCAATGTCAGTTTAGTGCAAGAGCCTCTGCATAGAACTATTGTAGATATAAAAAACATTTGTGCATTGTTCCAATGCTGTTAATTTATGGCAGCTGTAATATAAACCTTACACTGGCTAGTGGTCTAATAGATTATTTAAGCATTCCATATAGCATCGGTAACTATTAGTAATTATATTTTTTTATCAAAAATGGATGGATGGATGTAACTATATTGTAGAAAAAGTGAACAAGAAGCTCTTGACTGTTGGCAATGTTTCTTCACCAAGGACGGAATAAGGGGTGCCAAGTTACTCAGATACTTTGTGCATGTCTTTGTGCAAGCCACCAATCACACAAAGTCATTTTTCCCAGGACCCCACGCCACAGTAACGTAGGCCTTAAAATGGCTGCTGAATTATTTTAATCAAAAGCAGATGGTGCTTTATAAAGGGGATTGAAAATTCAAGATATGAAGCCAACCTGTCATTACTTATAATACATGTGTAATATTTTAAAGATGTATTATGCATTAGTAGATCTACCAAAAAGAGAACAGTGAAAAGAGCCCAAATATATTTTACACCTGCAGACTTTCCCAATTGTCGCAGCCTTTTCAACACGCTTATCTGCATTTATGACACGGCCCTTTGAAGGCCTGAATATCCTGATGGAATGAATGAACAGTTCAAATCACTCGCAGGGTTTAAAAGGGGTTAGCCTGACTTCACCTCGCTTCTTTTCATCTAGCCGACGCCAAAGTTTTTTGACAGCTCTGTCATCTGTGGAGTCATCCACCGAAAAAAAACAAAGCGGCAGGCCTCCTGGATTCATTCAACCTCTAACCTTACCAACTCAACTCTTCGCTTTGCATTAAAAAAAAAAAAACTTTCGTTATAGTCATGTCCATGTCTTAAGTGTGGACTGCCCTAGGGTAAATCATGACGTGTGCAAGTGTGTAAGTTGCAGATTCTGAGGAAGAAATGGCAAAAAAACCAATCTGCACTGAATAGCTGAAAGTTGAAAATCCACAGCAGTAATCTGCAAGCACTTCAAGTAAACATATGTCGAGGTCAACATTGTAAAGCCAACATCTTTGGACACCCATTCGGCTGCTTTAAAATTGTTCAACAAATAAAAGTGCGGATATGACACTTAATTTCTCCACATTTGCCTCCTTGTCTCCACTTGGCACAACTTCTCCTGGAGCATGTTCCTGTCTTCTTTTTCACTAGGCTAGCTTGGCATAATGGATGGATGCACTTGGCAGATGCACAAAGCCACCCTGGTAAAGTGAAGAAATCCGGTGCCAGAAAAAGAGATTGTACAGATGGATGCGAAATGTTGCTGTTTGTGGTTTTATTTCCATTATTTATATATTCCATCGTCTCACTTGTGTTTAAAAACATCCTCCTATTTGAATGCTGCCTACAAGGTTGTCTGCTCATAGGCTGAGAATTGGCCATCAGGGTATACCGGTTGTTCAAAGGACACATCATCAACGGCTAATTAACAATTATTAACTGTGCCGCTGTGAAAGAAGACAAATTATCATAAATTACGACCTACTTAAAATGCTCGCTCAATAGTTATAAATCATTAATTTTAACACCCTTATCACATGCTGAGGGAAGCAATTCAACAAAAGGTCTATTAGACAAAAAGGAATTCACTGGTCTCTTTCAGCACAAAACCTCACTTTCCGCCTCTCACTGCCATTGCAGAGTCATTAGCAATAATTACTCTATGGAACACATTGGCGTCATCCACACATATTAAAGAATAATTAAACTAGTGCCTAATTGCATTAAGTGAAGCCGTGTGTGGTAGCTGCCCAAGCTTCTGTATGCAATTAGTGCATGTAGATGCATGGAAATGTCGAGAGAAAAAAACAAGTAAGGTGTAAGTACATCCTGCGGATGGACACTCTTCCTTTACAAAGGCAAAATGCTCAATTTGATGGAAGGAATTTTCAATTCATTCAATTTCAAAACGTTAATTCTTGGAGTTGCCGTGATGTCGACATACTGTGCAATGAAAACGCGATATTAGTGTGATGCTATGCCACTGCAACCTCTACAGTAATATAAGGAACAGTAGCAAAGGGTGCTGCCACAAATAACATTAGGTCACTGTCGTAAAGTGATGTTGACGGCTGCCAGAGCCCTCATGCCCATTGCAGCGTTACTCCTTGGGGACGACAGCAACTGAAACAGGACACGCCCTCAGGGTCCTGGACATTGGCATGCTCTTTGCACTTTGAGCTGCAGAACCCCACACTCATGATTTGTGTTGACCCAACTACAAAATTGGACTGAGCACCAAGTGACGTTCTCATCGAGGTCACTTAAAGTATTCCTGCTGAACAATAGAAATCCGTTGGGGAGAGGTTTGACCACATCAAAATGGGCTTCCCCTCTCTGCTACACTGCAACGTCGTTGCATTACAGAGCAACAGCACCTGCCACAATGGAGGCCTCTCTTGCCCTCCTCATGCTGGGATGTTATTTGCAGCCCCCTCTGGACCACCTATGACATGGCTCTCAAACTCATAGCACCGTCCCAAGGGACTATATTTTGCAGCCCCCTAATTAATGTCAAAGTTTAGTGTTTGTTTCTTTCTTTCAAAATCACTACATAGCTCAGGCTCGGGACAGCTTTTGATGTTGTGACAAGTTACCCAACATGGATTAGCAATGTTAATCACTTGTTTGAAATATGATTCCGGAGAGACAACGAGTGGTAGTAAAATATAGTCTGTCACCCAACCACAGTCATGTTTTTCTCACAGCCTGCAGTGAAGACAAATGTTGGAAACTGTCACGGACAGTTACAAGGAGATGGGAGACGGAATTATTTTTTGGTGATGACAAAGGCACCGCAAAATGTCTTATATGCACAGAGAGAGTTGTTTGCACGATGAATTCAACATCAGATGTTGTTACTGAACCGTACATGCTGAGGAGTATGCAAAATCCCACGGAGAAGAGAAAGAGGGCCCGGTCACAAGAGTTGGTCATCGAGTCTTGAGAATTGATTGGAAGCGGGACTAACATTCCGATTCTCCCGGAATCGTTTGCATTCCTCCCCGATCCCATTTCACTGTCTCGTCCGCTGACCTGTAGATTGTCTTACGTGTGGCTTAACATTGTTAAAGAAAATGACGAGTCAACTCAATGCAACAATGATAATACGATCATATTGATCAAAGGAGGTTGCGTGACATGTATGTTAACTGAGCATCGTGTCTGACGAGTTTGGCACTCTCTCATGCTCCAAGCATCAGCTTTCAGTTTACTAATCGGATGAGTTGAACAATAAAATACAACTATTGTCAACACTGACGCATCAGACAACTAAACGGCGGGTCAAATCAAATACAAATAGCCAGCGAACAAAGCATATGGATTTTGGATGCCTGCGGTTCCAGAGCCGCATGCGCCTCTTTGATCCTTCTGCCATGGTTTTCTGTGATTTTGGAATATAATAAATCATCAGTATTTAATGTCATATTGTTATTTGAAATTAATTTGTTTTCCCCATGTAATTCTTCATTTCACAATTATGAGGGTCTTGTAACATTAAATCATTTGAAAATGTTGTATTTATTTTGTTTTTGTTGCTCAAACTATGCGTCACTGCCATGTCTCCCAGTTGTGGGTTGATTTCCGAGGGGTAAAAGTCCCTCTACAACTGCACGCAGACGGCTTTTTTGGTTCACCGCAGATGGATCATTTAAGTTTGGCTTTCATTTCATGAATATGACAATGACTGAACTAGACATTTACTTGATATTAATACTGGTTAAAAATAACCCTGTGATAAAGTCACAATCGAGTGAATAAGAAACTGAGAAGTTAATTTATATAAATTTATAGATCAGTTCAAATGAGCTTATCCCAAGATAACAGCTTAGGGCACATATGTCAAAGTGCCGGCCCGCGGGCCAAATCCGGCCCGGGAGAATGTTTTCAGTGGCCCCTGGGATGATATTGATTTATTATTAGAACCGGCCCGCGGACCGCAGCAAGCCGAGAGCCCGCAGATCTTTTACACGCACCAAAACTA
>NW_017805783.1:3884253-3886691 GCF_001891065.2 Hippocampus comes | reverse complement strand
ACTATTATTTGTTTTTCTTTTAAGTAAATTTAGCCTACTTTTGCTAAAAGAGAAAATATGGACTAGTGATAGTGCCTTGAATAATACCGGCTTCTTTCATTCATGTTATGGGTATTTTTATACAAAGGAAATTTTTTTGTGCCTGTTGAAAATTAAAGTTTACTGACATAGCCATAAAAAAATGCTGCTTTATTTATCTGACCATATTGGAATGTATTTGTTAGGTTTTCAGTCAATTAAATTTGGTTCAATAAATAATATGTGGTCATTTTTAAAATTTTCAATGAACATTCGATCAGTCCGGCCCTCGGCTTGCAGCAAAATTTTTTATCTGGCCCTCCGTCCATTTGACTTTGACACCCCTGGCCTAGGGTCTTCATTTAAATCAGGATGTCCAAACTTTAAAGGGCCACATATATAAGGAGTCCCTGGAGTTGACCACAATGAAGTGATGGAGGACTTGCTCATCGCCAGATCATCACAAGGGAGCAGAATGTCTCGAAAAAGAAATTACAAGGCCACGGGAAGTTTGCTGCTGCTTCCTGTAACAATGGCAGAGCAATAACTGCATATCGTGGGTTAAGGAAAGCCCAGCTGTCTCAGAATATCTCTGAAACATTTCTCAGCTTAGATGAGCGCATACCATTCAGTGGCGAGAAGTATGCTGATGCAGGAATTTGATCGCAACTTTGCAGATTTCAAGACGCAAACTGTTTTTTAAAATTTGTCTCGACACTTTCTCCCTCAACGTGTGAGATGTCCCTCGTATGCTTCAAATGCAGCTCAATGAACTGTAGTGCAAAGCTCAAAGTCCAAGTTCAGGAAAGTGAAGTGGAAAGACAGACAATTTTTGATCAGCAGACAATAATTAATACATTGTAGGTCAAGTCCAAACTTACTGATCACCATTTTCAAGCCAAACTGAGGGCTAAAGTTACTGCTTCCTCCTTTAAGCCAAATGTGGCTCAACAGTGCAAAAGGAAGCACTGTAAGGTTGATCGCAGCAAAAGTCGATGTTCTGAAGAATCGTTCATGTTCTTAAGCTCTTTTGACACTGTACTAGCTCAATGTGAAAGAATTGTGCAGCAATACGGTTGCCAGCGTGCCCGTATTTGGAAGTGTTGATGTCACAGTCTACCAGGGAGTATATAGTAAAAACTACTGTCGATTTTTCTGCTGGTTTGATCACACCCCGACAAGATGCATTTATCATCGTTGCAAAAGAAAGCTCTGACATGACGGAGAAGAAGGATACGAGCAGCAGAGACACACTAATGGCTCGACAGAAACTTGAATAGTTTTATCATGGAGTTACTTGCAAACAGGTGCACCAAAATGACACGAAATCACTCAGCCAATTCATCTTCAATTCCAGGCGCTTGTCTGATGTCGCCACCCCGTCGCTCTCAAGTAGAAAATTTTCCAATATGGCACCTTGCTATCGCGGAAGATATCCGCTTGCCGCGCCGTTCCTGGCCTCCCATCGACACTCCATTCCGTGGTCCCCTCCCCTCACAAGAAGCAAACACTGAATCACTGATTCAGCCTAGGAGGCCACTTCAACATTGGCATGCGAGCTGCTTCAGGAGAGCAACATTATCACCTCCCACGAACAGAGGGGCTGGAGCCAATCTGTACCAGTTGGACAGGGATTGGGATTTTCCCGACGCACAATCTGGAACACCGGATGGACATCTGCAAGATCCAGCTGAGACAGTCGTGACTGTGGATCATTGCCCATCGGTGTGAATGTTTTCTTTTATCTATACTGACTGGAATATTATTATTTTGTGCCAGAGTGTACTCCGCCTCTTGCCTAAAGTCTGGGACAGGCTCCAGTTTGCTCAAGACCCTAATGAGGATGAGCGGTATGGAAAATGAATAGAGGGATGTGTTTTTGGAACAACACAGCATACTACACATTTAATCTGTCCACTGACAATCAGCGTCTCATTCCCCGAACCAGAAGTCTGGCACAATAAACCACGACCTGATATATACGGATGGACCTATGAGGGAATGCAATGTCCTGCGGCTCGTTCAGACTGATGGAAAAGAAGAAGAGGAAGCAATGCCTTTGTAGCAGTGAAAACAAAATTATCTTACTAAAATTATTAAAAGATGACAGTGCAAGATTTTTTTTGTTTGTTTTTAAGAGCTCAATCATAAGCATGGGGGGAGCGTAGTTCTTCACCTTGCCTTAAATCCCTTCACACTTGGGGCTGGCGGACCATGTGTGGGCAGCATAACAAGTAGAGAAAAGCAGCATAGATTCATTCGCTCATCCATGTCAAGACCGGTTTTATACTCAAAATAGTAGTAAGCATAATTTTTTAATGAAAATTTTGTGTCCGATTGTTCTTAGACAGGCTCGTTCATAACCCTAGGTTCCACGGTAATGGAATAAAATTGTTTGACTCTGGAGGTTCAACTTTAGG
>NW_017805783.1:3744607-3883654 GCF_001891065.2 Hippocampus comes | reverse complement strand
GTTTGTGGGGGGGGGGGGGGGTTGGCATTGGGTTGTGATCCCTGCTCTCTTCCATAATGCCGACATACGTCATGCATGCGCGTTCGGTAAGCCAGAGCTCCTGTTTGTAGGATTTCCATCTCTTTGTTTCCTGTTGCCGACAATCTTTACCCATCTCGCTAACAAGCCAGCTCCGGGTCCAGCGAGGTGAGGTTGCAGGCAGTGGGGAAGTTTTTTTTTTGTTTGTTGTTGTTTAGAGCCGCTTTTAACTGACATCCAGGTAAATGGCTAAACGTGTACTCTCATCCATATTCCAGCAAGCTGGGCTGAGGCGTTCGTCCAAAGCCGGGCTATGAAATATTAAAAGGATGAAGTGAAAGGTGGAGTACCCAGAGGCCCTGTGGGCACTTAAACAGCTCTTTGTGTGCACGCGTCTTCACCGCGCTAAATCCCCACCTGCCAGCCACCACTCAGAAAGGCTGGGATTTCACCATGCCCTCATTGTGTACTTCCTCCAAGGTCAGTACACTGAGCTTGAATCAAACTGTGCTCTGTGATCAGCTCTTACCATCCTCGAGCACAACCACTGATGTTCACAACACAAACAAATCAATAACTCTGTAGACTGTACGACTGGAGAGGGCATGGTGAGATGCTGAAGATATCACAAAATAAACACAAACTCCGTAGCTCGGAGTAGCCTATGGAGCGCAGCCTGCTGTAAAAATGCTATCAGGCCAACAAGGACTCAGATATATCAGGTTTCAATTAACCACAGTTCACAGGGGCAGTCCGCAGAGGTGACATGGCACTCGCTCTCTCCATCCCGTGCCTAATTGCACCCCCGGGGAGAAAGTAATGAGATGGCGCTCCTTTTGGCTTTCCACCTCCTGCCTCTTTTCGAATGAAAGCCCAACACTCATGGCCAAAGGGGGCCTGTTGACACCTAGGACAGGTGCTTTACCTATTTGGATCCAGTCTGCAGCCTGTAAGTATGTTTGGATACTAGTATCCGTGACACCGTTTGCCCCTCTAGACCGCTCTAGGGGGAGATATAATGAATAGACTCAATGCAGGCATACACACGCACCACAACTACTCTGTGTTTCAAAGTATGTATACGTACGTGTATGTATTGTATTTATAATAGATCTGATGATGGGGTCATTGATAGTGTAACCAGAGAACCCTGGAAACAATACAAAAACCTTGTGTGTCACAAGGCAAGTGAGAAAGACTTTCTAGTGTTGGATGTTTAATCGTCCATTTATTTTGTACACCATTTAAATTTTGTGTCCGATTGTCGAAAACATATCGGTAACATGATAGCTCAATAGTAAAGATTTAGGGAAACGGATGGTTCTCGTAATGACAAAATAAGAAGTGTGGTATGCCTTCACGTTTGTGTCAGAGTGCATGCCCTTGTCGAGGGAAAAACAGCACGCCTTTCTTTACTGAGATTTCCTGTCCAAAACAGTGATACAATAAAGTATTGTGCTGCATGTCGATGATACTGTAGCTCATCACCAGACAAATGCTGTTTATATCAATTATTCTTTATGACTAAGGTTATTGTTGTGTTATGTGATTGTGTATGTTATTATCAAGGTTGCTGCTCAGAATCATTTGTGCTGGAATAGAACTCAGCCTTTCACTGAAACAACTCCAAAAGGGACCAGCCAAGTATTTCCTTGCAAAATTCCAAAGCAGATGAGGGCAGAAAGTTTTGTGGAAGCTACAGTGCATCTGTCACCAAGAGGGATGGTGGTGTCATCACCAGCTGAGGCGGGAAATCACAAGTAGTCGCTCTAAGATACACTTCTTTACTCAGGCACTTTTTACTTTCTGCTGAGTGCCCCTGGAAAAATAAAACCTAAATCTTGGCTGTCACTATGGGGCTTTGGTGCACTACAACACTGTCCAGTACTGGGGCATTTGAGAGGCAACACTGCTGCTGCTGCATATGTTATTAAAATAAACAAATAAAAATACATGTTAAAAAAGAAAGAAACGTGTGTACGTGTACATGTGTGTAGAATAATAAGGATGAGAAGGGCTCAGTGTAGCTGCACAGCTGCAGTTTCCGAAAATCAAATTTGTCGGTAATGAGGCAGACAACGGAGACTCAGGAAGACCCAGAAGATTTGAAGGGCAGACAGAAAAGAGAGAGGAAGGAGGGGAGCTGAAAGGATGACAAAGGGGGGGAGAAAAATTATTGAATTAGTCAGACAGTAATAGCAGAAAGAGATGAGCATAATATGGACATGCGATGGGGGGGAGGGGAGAGGGTATTACCTCCACTAAAAATCATGCAAACAATGCCGCAATTGAATTGAAACGCAAAGGTTGGCATTTGCATTATTTATCAGAGAAAGTGGTGTGCTATAAGGAATTTTTTATATATATATAGATATATATATAGATATATAGATATATATATTTTTTTAAAGTAAGTATTAAAAAATTCGCTGGCTATTTATACAGAAAAAAAGAGTCATACAAAAGCAAGGTTCAAAGTAACAAAGAAACTCAGGGACTAAACTCAAAACTACAAGAAGCATAACATGTTTTGGTTAACGTGACTAAAAACAACACATGACAGCAATGATGAACTGACAAAGACTGAAAGAAAGCGGCGAAATAAATACAAGCAAACCTATGAGACGAACAGCCACACCTGGACAAGACACGAGTGGGAAAGAGGGAGCTGAATGGTAGACACGAGGAACAGGGCTGATGAGAACAGGAGAGAACGAAAACCTAACTCGTAGACATGACATGAAAGGGACCCGGAGAAAACATGGCAAAACATTAAACACAAATAAAAATAATCAAAACAAAGTTATTATTAACACAACATCAATGGGATCCACATCGTCAATGTTATATGCATTAAAAAAATCCTATTGGATGTGACAGTGGACCAATCAATTGAGTCCACAATCATGCTGGAACAGAAAAGGGCCTCCCACAAACTGCTGTTGGTTTTGGAAAAAAACAATTGTCCAAAATAAATTGGTTCGATGAAGAATTAAGATTCAGGGTGAAACCAAGGCTATGTTCACACTGCATGTCAATTACGATATTTTTTTTTGTCCATATGCAACATGTGTCTTGCATATCACAACAGCGAAGAAAAAAATCAATTGCTTAAAAGCTGTGCCAACACGGTATAGCATTATTTAGCACATGGCGGACTTTCCTTCTTGCTCCCTGTATATACAGGAAATGATAAAATCCAAAGAGTCAACAACCAAAGTATTGTATTTCCAAAAAAAAAAAAAAAAGATTTATTTGTATTCTATATGACGTCTTAATCTCCACAATGCATTTTATTCACAAATAATCTTCCATGTCTCATGGAGTCCGACTTGCTGGAATTCTGGGAAGGTGCTGGTCCAGAGTTACATTATTCCCCTGATCTGCAGTCACACAGCAGATTCCCAGGGAGCATGTCACTGGGGGTGGCGAAAAAGGGGGGCTCAAACGCTCCGCTCGTTACTCTAAACGCTGCCTAATTAATAATGTATCAGAGCGGACGCAGTGAGGCACAGCAGGGCTCCTCTGCTTGTCACAATCACTGACAAACGCACTCCCTACCACACGCGCCCGTGCACAGACACACACAGACCCACGCACACAATTAGGAAGCGACTCATCAAACCTCATCACAACAGAGCCCCCTACCCAAAGCCTACAATTCTGGGCTCTGAATATTTACAAGACCTTGTTAGTGCACTCCTGAAGATGTGCATAAGAATACATTTACATCGTCGCACACTGCACTAACTGTATAGAAGTGCACTAACTGACCGAAGCAATCGTGACACCTGCATCATCCAATATGATCAAACATCGACTGTGAATAATAACAGTGTTTTCGTTCAAAGTTTTGAGAGGTAATTAATGTAACAATATGTTTCATAATCAGTTGCTGTCTGCCGGGATTTAGAATCACACCATATTTATTCTTGCCTTGCTTCGAATATTTTGCTTATCTTTATGACAAGGTGAAGCCAAATCATACTCTTAAAACATGATTCTACAATTTTTGCACACATTAATATGTCAACTATGAAACTAAAATGGGTGATTGATTGTGTTTAAAAAAACAAGGAATTGGTCAATTGTGCATACAGCATTCCAGACGAACCTTTCACAACCGTATTCCATCAGGACCTCGATTGAACCTGAGTCCAGCCTAAAGAATATAAATTCATTTATTACTCCTTTTATTTGTTTAGGTTGAAACCGCATGAAGGATTTTATTAATTATTCCTTTAGAATGCAGTTTTAGTCTTAGTTACACAAAAGAGAACTTTGACACCCAAAATTGTAATGGATAAGCTTCGAAAATACATAAACAAGGTGGGTGAGAAGGATATTTTTATATATTTATTTTCAATACAATATATGAGCTGGAACTGACAAACATTTGGTGTTTGCCTCTACGCCCCCCCTCACTGCCTCCTTCACATTTGATTTATTTGCCTCATTGTTTGTGTTTGTCATATGGAGAGATGTAAATTTAGCCACCCCAAGGGAGAGCATCCTCACTAGTGACACAAAAAAAGACCGTGGAAAAAATCAGAATAACATAAGCCACAAAAAAAAAGTGCAGGGGGGGTGGGAGTAAAAAGTAAAAGGGAGATTGTAGTTGGAGAACAAGAGGGAGGTTTGAGATGTGCAGGACTCTGTAAACAGTCAGTGCGGGGGCTGGAAAATTAACGCTGCATAAATTGTGTGAAACATGTCCTATTTTCTCTCCATTCTCTCCCTCAGAACGCTCTTTTAAAAGGGTTCAGGATGCAGTGCTGTCAGATGAACGCCAGACAGGCATTTTCTAACTTTGTTTGATCCTCCTTCTTTTAAAAACACTTGCCGATGACAGAGAGGAGGCAGAAAAAGGTGGCGGCGTGTGTGCAGGGAAGTGAGGAAGAGGAGAGACAAGCAAACAGGAGACACGTGTAGTCACACATTCGCACTTATCACACCTTTTTCGCTTGATAGCAGGCACCAGCTCTCACTGAGCTTGTGTCTGATAAATGTGTCAACCCTTCAGCACATCCGATAATAGTGCATGAGGTGACACTGAAAAGGTCAACATGCGCTTGCAAAAAAAGAAAAAATGGTGTCGGAAATATACCATGTGCTTTAATGCAACGTGTGTAAGCCTATATCGTGTTTTAAGGACATGAATCGCAAGCCGCTTCGCTAATGCACTCCGAAAAAATATCCAACTGGCACAACATCTGTACTGTAGTGTGTTTTACAGTATCTGAATAAAAGTTAGCGGGGTTTTTTTTAACTGTGCTAATCCCATTTAAAAAAGAAAAAAAAAACCCCATCAAATTGTATAAAAGAAAAAAAAACATTCATTTTGAGAGTGTGGTTCATTTTGAGAGAGTTAACACACAAAGGGCAGAAAGGGCAAACCTATCATGCTACGTTCCAAAAAAATTGCAATGCTTTGTTTGGACGTTTTGGTGTTTAATATTTTGTTCTCTTTGGGTTCATGTGTCAGTTTTCAAATTAATTTAAATTGGAAGTGCTCAATAAGTAGTGTGAAGCAAGCATGCCGCTCATCTTATTCGGAGAACTGTGTGAGCCGGTCTTTTTGTTTCCTCAAAATGATGTTATAGAATCCTCTCCCATTTCTTGACAGCAAGAGGGTGAGAACAGGCACAGGAACACTTCAGAAGTGCAATCAAACACAATGTGGCATTTTTCACTTTTTGTTCATTTTGTGTGCTGGAATTCCACCTTAGTTTTATCATGTCGCTAAGAGAACACTGCACACTGCTCAAAGAGCCTGGACAATATTAGAACGGTGTTTACAGATTATAACTGCACAGGGGGGGCTTCGGTTCTTATCAACGGCAGCAAATGCCACCCTTGCATGTAAATTTATGTGGGTACGTGTGTCAACATTGGCTGTTTAAAATGATTTATTCAACTGTTCCAGCTGTTCCATTTACACGTTATTGACATGGAACCACACCCACTGTCAATGCAGGCCAATTGTGCAACGTTGCTCTCACATTGTGTTGCGTTTTTCCATTTCCTGCAGTTGTAAGGTTTGCGCTGTTACATGGAGGTGTGAAATTGGATCAAATTCAACGCTTGATTTATCATGCAGGGTGTTTGATGTTTTGTCCCGGATTAATGTATACGATTAAAATGAATCATTTACGATTAAGACCGTCATTCGTGTTCATTGAGTTTGGGTGAGGATATATACAGACGACAGCGAGCAGCACCTGTCGACTTCTGGCAGGTGTTCAGCACTAATGTTGGAAAAGACGTATTCAAATAAGAGTGAGGGATGGTCAATAAGTCACAGAGGAGTTGTCCATCTGCTCTTGTGTATCAAAGTTATCGAGAGCTCCGCTGCCCAAAACAACAACCCTAACTTCCATTCTCCTGCTAACAATATCGTCTTCACCCTTTGTGTCAAACAACATCTGCCTGCAGTTTCCTCGGCAGTTAATGAATTCCAAACAGTGTGAGGAGCGGGGGGGGGCATCTATCCTTGGTCTGTTTCTTTCTCTCTCCAACACAAACAACACCCATTTCCATTTACAATTTCAATTGTTAATTTGCATGAGAAAAATTAGTTGGGTGACATGCGTAGTGTCTCTTCTCCCCCCCCCCCGCCCCCACGCTTTTATTTTCTGCTTAATTTTCCCACTAATTATAAGCAGCAATGGTGCATTATTTACATAAATAATTGTTGTTCCGTCTGTTCCCTCATATTTTCCTCCATTCTTTGTGTGTCAGAGTTGTTTTGGCATTTGTCGTCCGCAGGGGTAATTCTCCTTGGAGAACATTTTCAGATCTCTCATGACTGAAATATCTTGGATCGTGAGTGTTTTTTTTCGCCCGGTGTTTGTTATGGTGTTTTGCTGTCCTTTGTTCAATAAATAGATTCATCCTACAGTTTTACTTCCCCTCAAAACTTCTGGCTCTCATAAATAAATATGTCAACTGTCAACACCCTTTTACTATTTTTATTTCAACACAGAAGACATTTTCACAAGTTTAACGGGAAGGTTGTGGTACAAAGCATCAAAAGCAGGCTTTGGATATAAGATGCACAAGTCCGAATGTTCTCTTTGTTGTCACCAGTTTGTTCTAGCTCAGTTTTCTTCATATGGCTGTATTCAAGGTTGGAGAGCAGGATGGTCTTTTTTTAATTACAGGTTGAGATTCTGACCCCAGGAAAGAATACTCGAACAGACCACGGGCCCTGTTTTGGTGGACCGGCCCCCGTGCGCCCGCCATAATAATGGGCGGAAATAGTCTGGTGTGTTTTGGGCTGTGTTGCACCTCCCTGGGTGCTCCAGTACGGGCAGTTGCCTCGCCCCCGACTCATCTGACAATTTGGTAACAGAAAGTTGTCTGTACGGCGGCATTGTAATTTTCATGCTGGGAAACTGGTTTAGTTCACGTGTTTGTGAATTTGGAAGTCACGAAACTCTTCACCGGGCATTCCTGCCTGAGAGGATTAAATTGTGCCGTAACATGTTGACCAGTATTTTCTATTTGATAAGTTACTGTACCTGTTCTTCATCTCAAAGATTGCAATTGATTGTTTTGACTGACCGCAATGACCTAATGTGTAACTTAAAGAATTAAAAAACAAAGCGTGATTGGTTATGAAATCAATAATTGATAGCATGAAGTTTCATAAGATCCATATATTAACAATAAAAAAGGGTTGTATAACACTTTGGGACACGAATAAAATCGAATAAACAGTGAGGCATTTTTACCATTGTCCAATCAGAAGAAAGGGGTTTGACCAATCAAAAAAACGGTATGTATAAGATGTTGCAGAACTCGTACTGAGATTCTTCATTCGTGCATGGAAGACCCAAGCTCTGAGGTTTTCTGTAATAAAACTTGTGTGATTAGCCTGAAGCATGGAATGTCTGGTTAGCACGTCCGCTTCACAGTGCAGAGATGGTGGGTTGGAATCCGGCCCCGGTCTTCCTGTGTGGAGTTTGCATATTCTCCCTATGCCTGCTCGTGGGCAGTCCTTGAATGTCTTTTTTGTTTGTTTGTTTGTTTGTTTGTTTTTTTTAAACGCCAAGCAGCCCTTTACACTGGAGGAAAAAAAAATGACAGTATGTAGTTTATTTTATTGTTTGCAACTCTTGGATGTTGGGTTAGGACAATGGATCTTTTATATACTGTACAAGAATTGAGAAATGTATGATGAAAATGAATTATACTAGGAATGTGTTTTGCACATATGCATGTATTTTGTCCATATTCAAAATGGCATTTTGGTCATACAAGAAGTGTGTGGTCCTATGTGGCCCCCCCAGTCGCACGGAAGAAAAATTGTGGCCCCTCTCCATCATTTAAGTTGCCCATCTCTGTCCTACAATATAGTCAAAATTGAGTTTGTTATCTTTGTGAAGACATAATCGGTATATTGCTTCATTTCTTGTGTGGGATCTTATTGAATGTAAGGAGAATGTGCCAAGACTCTGCATGAAAAAGTTTAGTAATAGTATTTTGTAAAAGTAGTAACATCAGCATTAACAGTAACAATAGTATGGGAAAATAACAGATTTTTCAATCGCATTTAAGGATCATTATGCCCACCACATGAGTAGGATCAGTCATCTTTTTAAGTCTGCCTCATTATATACAGCCTCAGACTAATTCCTCATACCTAAATACCTGCTTGACTCAGATGTCAAGGCCCTGTTTGGTTTTGGACCTAGACCTGGAGGTCACAATAAACGAGAGAACTGGACGAGACAGTATGTAGGTTTCTGTCTTCTAATTGAGGCGAGAGTGTGTGCATGAAGTGAGGGGCAGAGGGCGATCTTCAGAGGCCAATTAATTTGGAATACAAAGTAGTGGTGCAATCTGCTCGGGTTTCTGTCCTGGTGTGTGACAAGCTCACACGGACCATGTCTGTGAGGTATAAGAGACGGAATACATTAAAGCAAACCATCCTACCTAATCACCTCCTACTTGTTTTCAACAAACTGTCCCAGCTACTTTCTTTTGTACCTGTAAATACGAAATAAAAAAGTCATCATATGCTTTTATTTTTTACATTTATCAAGGGACAACCTGTCTATGTTCAACAGAGACAAAAATGTACCGAAAAAAAGCAATTTACTCTCAAGATTTTCTCTCCTGCTTATGCCGAGGTGCGCTGGCCCTGTTTGTCACGATTTCATGTTGTCATACCTGATAACGCCAAGCGTGATTTCACGCCCATCCCCTTGAGTCTGTTTGTTTCTCCCCTTTTAGACAAGAATGAACACAGCAGGTTGCTCGTCATGAGTCGCGACACAGACACAGTCAGCTAAGCTACATCTTGGATAAAACTGCAGCAGTGCATATAGCAGAGAAACAGAAACTCAAATACTGATCCCATGCAACCGATATCGATCAACATCAATCCAACTTCTTTATTGATACTGCCAATACTTGGATTGATGTTGTTGACAGCGTCACGCCAAAGTGGCAAGGTTTGGTGGAATCCCGTTGCTTATAAAACATTGTGTATTCTTATCTATGTTTTATGTATGAATTTTATTTACAGCGGAGGTGATCACTTTTGTTCTGACCCAACGAGAATCTTTATGGCTTTCATTTGTATGGTTTCTGAGTAAATTTAGGTTTGGAGAATCATGAACATGTAGTGAAAATAACACCGTCATAAATTGATTTTTATTTTAAAGTGCAATACTGTCATATATTTTCCAGTTCCAAATACTTATGCGTTGGTTTCATGCCTTTACAGTCATGACGGTAAATTATGATGAACAAATGTCGATAATTAACTGAAGCAAATTCATTTTTTTTTTGGGGGCGGGGCTGTTTGTGGCCCCTGAACTCCAGCCCTGTTTGAAATACAGTACTTTCAATAAGAAGGTACAAAAAGCCACAGATATCTGGTTGTTAGCGCCATCTTTGCTGCGCAGTGCAACAATTCCAAAATGCGCATCCAACATAGTCATTGCGCTGTACATTGTTATATGAAGAACTTGAATGTATAAAACATGAGGACATGGGCTTTGCGTGGACCCATGAAAGCCAATGTGAGAGAAAAGAAGAAAAGAGATAAGGGTTGCTCAGTAAAAAGCACAAGCCTAATTGTGGAGGAGAAAAGATTGCAGCATTGCCCTCCTCTGTGCGATGGTTAATTTATAAGATCAGTGGCGAGGTAACGCGACAGGTCGAGCAATGGTTAGGAATTGTTTGGAGGATTCTTTTGTCTTCTGGTGCAGTCTTGCATTGATGGCATTCTTTTAACTTCTTTTTCCTCACTCTTTGGTTTTCTTTTACCCTTTTTCCTCAGTGTGGAATGTTGCATGTGCAGTAGTCATCGATTTTGACCATGCTATGAATGAAACATTCGTCATGGTTTACACAGTACCATCTCCGGGATGGATCATCCCCTCTGTCACATTATGTCTTTTACAATCATTTAAAAACAACAACAACAACATAAGGATGTAACATTTTAGATTTCCTTTGAAGCAAAGCATTCCATGTTTTAATTTTTTCTTAAACCTTTCAGATTTTTATTCATGGCAAATCAGACAACAGATACTCTGCCTCCTTGTCTTTCCTCAATATCTGGTCCTTGAAGTCCACCTATCTACCAAAGTCACACTCTGTCTCACTCCACCGACCCCTCCCTTTGCTCTTCCACCTATCTATATCTGTGGCTCATTGCTCATGCAGGGCGCATAGCCGCAGCCATAGACCTCGGTGTGGAAACACCCAGCAGACAAGAAAAATGACGTCCGGCGCAATCTCATTTTCGGAGGGGCTGCAAGTCAAGCAGGAAATGGCTATTATTCCATCGACACTGTCGGTATTAAGTTATTTCCTTCTCTAAATACACGAATGTTCATGAATATCTATTGAGTTCCAGGTGCAAGCACGGGAGTTTTTGTCACTGCACACTTGGGTGATTGCAACCCTATATTCTGTGCTCTCACTTCTGAGATTGAAGTGAAAGACAATGGTAGTGGAAATTGGTTAATAAATCCAGCGGAGGCGCCTGTTTGAGTTATACCACCAGTTCACACATGCTTTTTAAGAAACACAATCTCTTGTGTCTTTCCTCTCCCAGATGCTTTTCTTCAAAGCAGGTAACCAGGCTAAATAGCTTCAGCCTTGGTTTACGGTCGCGCAATAGTCGTATTAGTTATGTGAAGAGCAAGCCATTAGACCAGCAGAAAACTAGGTATGTTTAGATGCACAGTTTAGTGGAGTTGCCGCTTGGGCCGTAAAGTCATTGATCAGACAAATTGCATTGAGTTCATTTGCGCATTGTGATAGTATACATGCTCTGGCCGAGTACTGGCCAAGACCAGTTTCACATCCAAAGTGCTGCATGTCTCTTTTACTCATATTACTGACCTATCACATCACATCATACTGCAATTTGGGTTCACAGTCATCCTATTGCAGTGGATTAGTCCATGACGTCATTGACATTTTTTTCTGTTCAATACAGCGGGCTCTAACCTTTTTTGCGCCACGGAACAGCTTTTGTAAAGACAAATTTGGACAGACTGGCATAGAAATATCAACCCTTTCAGGGACGGCGGTTACTACAGTCGACAGCTTGCCGTGTTATCAGATTACAGGGTGCATGAAAGGGTTAATATTTCAACTCTTCATTACACCGAATGTCGTCATTGTAAATAGTGGGATTGCTCTGTCGATGTTTTACTTCAACGAGCCCTAACTTGCATTACATAGCGTAGCATAGCATGTTGTCAGATGAGACATCACAGCCAGGATAAAAACAGAATTGACGAAAAAGAAAAAAAATTGCTTTCTGTTTCAGTGTTTCTTTTTCACTTTTCTATGATTGTATTTGAGGACAGACCTGCATCTTTTGCTACCGGTCTTATATTTCCACATGCTTTTAGCATACTGCTACACCGACATCAATGTCATGGAGTGAGTTTTATGTGATGATGGTCCGTGCTGTGTCACAAAACGTTTGCGAAGAATAAAGTTCTCGTTCACGTGACATGAAGCGCCTCTGCGCCTCTTCCTAGCCACCAGTGCCATAGTCTGTCTGTAATTCACCTTTTAAGACGAGTGACAAGCGGAATCTGAAGCGGAACTCAGCTTGCAACCTGAAGATAACTACTATGTTCATCCATCTTATTTTTCATGCTGTGACCCTTAGCCCGAAATTACCCTGCTCTACACATCACTATATTAACGCAGATTATCTTTCACCAGCGACAGAAGCGGACAGATGAGACAAAAGTCCTCTATAAGCTGGCCTATTGGAAGATGAGATGCTAACAACATGCGATTAGCCATTAGTCGATTTTAACGACGCACTACCGTCTGCTGATGGGTCAACATACAATTCTCGGCCCTCTTTGAACTTAATAAATGGGAAAGAAATAGAAATTGACACTGGATTCAAAGCTTTGCTTTTTGTTTGCAGATACGTTCAGCACACTGCAGCCTACACATGCGCTTATTTTCCTTGTTTGATACGCTGACACAGCTACCACCACCCTGCCGACGCACCTCGGTATGGAAATGCAAAGCTGAACAGCATTCACCTGAACTGAACCTTACTGGGACAAACTGACCCCAATTGCAGGTCCAAAGACATGCTCACAGCGATCCATCCCACGCATCTTTTGTCACAGATGTTTGAACAGTAACAGAATTAACTTGCATTTGGTCTACGAGGACAAATGCGTGTGCAAAAATCAGGAGACCAAAGATGCAGGCTCTTGGGGATGGTAGCCAGATCACATATGCCACGCAGAGGCAGCGCACTGTTACACCTCCCCAGTAACTGACAAAGAGATGTACATTCACAGCATAGACGGAGCACTTATGTCAGACCTCCAGTCAATTTGCATTTGTCCAAGATGTGCTTTTCTCCTTTCGCCAATGGCTATACACATTGTTAAGCGTGTCTCCGCACATAGCTTCCATTCAAGAAGTGATCATGGTGGAGGGTGGCAGATGAATAGTCAGAGAAGGAAAAAAAGAAGAAAAACGCCAGCGGAAATGGAGAGCTGTGGAGCTCTGCTTACATGTGTCCAGTCAGAGGCAGTTCATCGCAAAAAGGAGACGGGCGCAGAATTGATTGAAGGTGGTGGACCATAAATGAAGGTATTGATTTTGGGGTCAGAGTCACAGGATGAGGTCCTGAAATAAATTGAAATAAACATATCAATACATCAAGTCTATTACAGCCAAAGCGCACACATACAGTCTCACAGATATATTATGAACATTGTTTGGCCTGATTGATTAAGGCACATGCAATGGCTCTTATAGGTAACTGGGTGAAATAAGTGAACTCGGTAGTGATTTTTGACCGACGGTCAGTCTGTCAGAGATAGCACATGTATTTGAGTTTTGGTAATTCAGGGAAATTACTTTTGTTCTCAGCAATATCTGTTCTAATTTATTATTTGAATGCTATTAACGCAGCTTTTCCCGTCATTACTGTCAGTGTTGCAAAGACAGCAAAATGGTGCTGAAATGGGTTTTCAAAAAAAACAAACATAAAAAAAAAAGGGAGGATTTCATAAATGGCAGTCATGATTGCTACCAGACTTTGTGTAATTCGAAAACCCATCTCATCTGCATAGTAAAAGAATAAAAAGAGCACCATAAAGAGAGCACTCAAAAAAGGTTAAAGCACTTCATATTTATGGGTCAGAGGAAGACCATTTAGAAGGAAGACATGAAATGACTTGGCTGGGAGACCAACAGAATCTAAGTGTAAAGACACAGCAGCCAATTAAGAGAAAGGTCAACCCGTAAAAGACGATCCGTACAGGAGAAGCTCCGCATGCATAGCAATGGCATCTCCTTTTTAAACTGACTGTCTCGCCACAGCTTACAATATATGCTGCTTGTGAGTTGTATTTATGTATTTTATAATTATTTGTTATGAACCACAGTGCATATTTGACATGGATGAAATGTGTCAAACTGCAGTACATTCAAGTTGTGCTACATATTGAAATACTGTACAGATTTGTGATGCAAAGGTTCTCCGCGTGGCGTGCAACACGAAAGACACAGAAGAGTGTGAGTTAAACTTTCCCCTGAGGCACTATAATGCGTATCATTAAAAAAAATTACAATGATTGAAAACAGTGTTCGAAAAGTGTGTTTTTTTTTTTAAATGATAGTTATTGTCTCGATTGAAACCATTGGCGTTTGAAAACAGACTGCATGCATGTCAAATCGTTCAGATCGGAGATGCGCAACAATGGCGGACTTGATTCGTGTTTGTGTTTAGAACTCTTCATTGACTGCAGAGCTACATATGTCGCAAAGAGTCACATTACTGAGGTGAAATTTTTCAATCCACAAATACACCAATGAAGGGTAGGCTCCTCCACAAGGCTGTTTCACTCTGAGGACGAGCAGTTGGTCCACATCTCCAACTATGGTCGAGCATACTGTCATATTTGCTTTTTAGTTTTATCGTGGATCATTCGACAATGTGCCTGTAATTTAGACTGAATTAAAAAAAACATATGAAACAAATCATAATTTTAATGCTATCAGTAGACTAAGTAAATATCCTCGCTGTGGGTGTGTTGCACAGGCCCCACTTGCCGCTGACAAATATTTACCAAAAACTATGCAACCCAATAATCATGAAAATCATCTACATTCGAAGCATTTTTTAAATTATTTTATCTTGAGATACACAAGTACAAGTCTTAAATACTGACACACTTGCTCATACTATTGAATGAGGATTTATGACCAAACTTTTCAATGATTAAATGAGACTTAAATCAGACCTCAGAGATGTCAATGACCTCTGAGTATCAGCAGCAACATTAAAAAAAAAAAAAAAAGATTAAGTCAACTATCCTGCTCATAGTACCATTGCCTTCTCATCAGCAAACCATGGCTCCAGTCCCAACCACGTCTAGTGAATTTTGTCCCTGCTTTGCCACTGGTGGAGTGTGGGGGACGCTGAAATCCAGCTGGGCAAACAGGAGGGTGAACAGACCACCCCAGGGAGTCTATGCACTCCCAAGGATGTGTCTCTTGAAGCCCTATGGATTACATTTACTGAGGTAATGAGACAGAACAAAAGCTGTCTATATCAAGCTGTTCCAGTGTATTTGTCTTGTACTGATTTTCATGTCCAGAGGCTAAAAACTTGTATTTTTTTTATTTAGAGATATATGTGCTTGTGTTATATTTGTAAAGTTTCCCCCAAGAAGAACTTTAAATCTCCAACAAAATAATAGAATTCCATTCATCCATCCGGAGGCGTTTCTAGACTCTATGGGGGCTCAAGACAAGAAAGATCAGGGAGCCCATCACACGTCACCCCTTAACAAAAATCGAGCCAATGGATAAGCAAAGATATCTTATTAAATAATTGACCTAAGTAACGATAACTTACTGAAAGCAACCGAAAGAAGAACACAGTGTAATTAATATATTTGGTTAACTTACTTTAAAAAGTTCTTGGAAGTAAAGAATCCTGTTCAACATTTGAGATCAGTCTGAAATAATTGATGACCAGCCATTTGCTCGCATTTTGTTCACTGTAAGATTTAGGCCGATACTGCACCAGGAATTCTGAGGACTCGTATAATATTCTATTTCAAACACAAATGAGTACCATTATGACAGACCATGCTGACAGCACAACTAATGGTATTATCTTTTGACAACAAATAATTGATTCGGCAAATAAGAGACATTCCAACTTGGGTAATGGCATACCCGTTACCACTTCTATATAAACAAATTCAAACAGTATATTGTGATGTATATTATTATTTTTCAACTAGTTTATGAGCTGGTCTGTGTTTAAATAATGTCAGACACCCTAACGCTTACTAAAATGCTCACCAGCCAATCGCAGTGTGACAAACAACCTCATTTTCACACCTACGGACAATTTATAGAGTCTTCGGTTAAAATTGTTTTTATAATACATGCATGTTATTTGAGTAGTCAGGAATTATCCATATAATAAATTCTGCAAAAAAGTAAACCATTACATCAGAGGTGTAGAAAATTTTGCAAAGAATGCCAGATTTGGTGAGGTGAAAATGTGTTGGGGCTGACCATTCAGCCAGTTTATTTTAATTTTTCCAGACAGTTCGTTCCTAGCCTTCTTGTTATAGTTTGCATGTTTTGGCTGGTTGTGTCTCTTGATATTGAATTCCTTGAAAACCAGTCACAGTCTCTTGGCAAATTAAGCAGACACAATGGTTTCGTATTTCTATGAAAAAAATTGTCAATTCCCACTTGCCCGAGAAGCAGCGGCCCCCTCTGTCAACTTTCTTTTACTTCGTTACAGTCTCATTTTAGAAATGGGTTGGAAAGAGTCACACAAGGGTCACTCAGGGGCGCGTTCTACGGAAATTTACTGTGATGCCAAACACGACTCTGACAGTTGTTTGGAGAGGCAGAGCATGCTCTGAGACTATTTTCGAATGCACCGAGAGTGCGGCCACACGCCTGCTGACATATTCTGATGAAATGTAAAATATTTCTTTTGTACATGCGTATTTTCTACTGTGGTCAACAATGCTGACGCGCCACACAGTTTTAATTTCATGCCAGAGGCTATGGGCCAGAGGGAATTTGAACACCGGCCACAATTTGGCCCCTGGCTGGACATTGGACATGCCTGCATTAAATTATGAGTTAGTTCCACCTCACTCTTCATTCACCTGTCTACCTTCTCCAGAGCATCAGGCTGCGCGCATGAGCACAGGGCCGTGCATGAGGAATCACAAGTGTAATGTGAAGAGTCGTGATGATTAGGGTATTATGCGTTCCTGGAGATGTAGCGGAAGGCTTGCCATACTGCTGCTAGAAAAGAAGTGCAAAATAAAGTATTCACACCCATTTCCAGGTACTACAACGCTTGGATATTTGCACTACTTCTTAAATTGCATGTGTAGTTATTGTTATGAAAACAATCAATTTCTTCATTCATAAATGAATAATTCCGAGGTTGTGAATGCACTTTGTCGATGTAAGCACAACCTTGTTGCTACAACAATTCTGAATTGCGTGGACAATTTACAGATGTTTTTTCGTATATGTATTATGTTTGCACACAAAGTACGCGGCAAGGAAGGAATATGTGCTGATCTTCTGTCTGTTTGAATGGTATAGTTTCGAGGAAATTTGGATACTGAGCAGGAAAAATGGAATGTTTTTTTTAAATCAGCTTCATCATGGGTCAGGTAAAAGTAGAATTTTACGAAATCTCTTTTTGTGATAGATAGATTAGATAGCTAGATAGCTAGATAGATAGCTAGATAGCTAGATAGCTAGACAGATAGACAGACAGACAGATCGATAGATCGATAGATAGATAGATAGATAGATAGATAGATAGATAGATAGATCCTAAGAGTAGGGGCAGCTGTCCAGGCTTCTGTTGAGTGGGTGTAGTGGGGGCAACATTGCACATCAACACACGTCTCCTTCACCCTTCCTACCTGTCTTTGTGGGGCTTTTGGGCAGAAGGCCCCATGAGTGGTCCATCTGAGCACAGATGCAAGCACTGCCAAGCACAGCTTCCAGCAGAAGATTCTGATCTGGCAGTCCAACCAGAGTGTGAAGAGACAGGGCGTGAGGGCGGCCTGGCCGGATGGCCGGTTGTTGCTTCTGTATTGTAAAGAAGCGTGGAGCATGTAAAACCACAGCCAGTCCCTCTTGGGACTCCACAAACCTGATTCACTGGAGTGCAGGGGGTGGAATCGATACGCAGCCAAGTGGTGAGAGGCCACCATCGATGGCAACAAGGAAAGGAGGACGGGAGGTGTGGGTTCACTATTTTCTGAAGACTGGGATGCAGCGCCAGCATCATTTCTGAGGAGCCGCACGGCAACGAGACTGACTCGGACAATGATGCGAGGGAACCTGGAGTGTTTGATTGGGAACTTGCCCTGCTGTTCATTTTGGATACTGAAGATTAGGAATTTGATGGATTTCAGGATGAGGATTGATCAATAAAATAATACGAGTACATTGTTAAATACTTCGACAAAGTACAACTGAACTAAGTTTTGCTCCGGTTGCTTTTTTTTTTTTTAAACATACGCTAGCGTGTCTGCATGCTACCGTATTTTTTTAAGCTTGCGTACGCTTTACCATGCCTGCGTCCAATAATACAATGCGTCTTGTGTATGTGTTAAATAAAGAAATAGCACCCGTAATTGTGACTGCGCCTTTTAATAGAGTGGGCCGTATGAACGTGAAAATACGGTAATCTTCATCGTGGTGTTTTTAAATTAATTTGGTTCAGCTATTTCTTGTTTGTTTTCTCTTCAGAGCCATCACCCGAAAGTGGTAAGAACAGTAAGTGCCACTTGTAACGGTGGGGCGTATGGCAAGGACAGTTAGGTTCTTCTGGCTTGCGTTGCTGTACCTGCTTGCTGGCTTTTTGTCTCAGTAAAAATTAACAAATAAACCTTGTAAATGGTTCATAAATTTGAAGTTGAAAAAAAGAGCAATTTAGTTTCCCTGGTATGTATCCCACCTAAGGGTCTGACATTTTTGGCCTATGACTGAAAGTTGATTTCCTGGACTTGCACAGGTAATAGATGACTAAGGTTCCTCGAAGGCTGCCCACTGTTCCATTAAAAGGCTTGCTGAGTTCATCACTGTTATGAGTTAAATGCAGAGGTCACATGTTCTGCAATGAACGTAAAATGTGGTTGTGACTGTAAAAAAGGTTGTTCTTTCAAGTTAACCTTATATTTTACGCAGATTTTCATGTCTTCCATTTGAGTATATTTTCTGCTGACTGCCATGCTGTTCAGTCCGTCTGCTGGTTTAGTATCCCGTGGGTGCTGCTTTGATACATATGGTATCAGAAGTGGGCTTGCTTGCCATGAGGTTGTTGGATGTTTGCCCAGTGCAAGGAATAAAAAGGGACATTCTCTGGAGAGGAGTGAAATGCAATAATGTATGCTCGTGTGAGTGCTTCATATTGTTCTACTGTCACAATAAATTTGTAGGAAATTAAATGAAAAGTTGTGTACAATTCTACAAAGAGTAACCTGTAAAGTTGTAAGCCAAAAGCTTGTTCAATTTGGGATTTGGCCAAAATACCACTCTCAAGTTGCACAAAGACGAGGCACAATATGTTGTCATTTTGAAGTTTTGAAGTGAACATTGTTTGTATAGAATGTAGCACTCTTAAGACCATCAAGAAAGTAAATTGTGCCGCTAATTGTCAAAGAGATTAGTCTCAGCTGCAGGTCATGGGTTCTCCAATTGGATAATGACCCAAAAAATAAAGCTTAAATGCCCAAGAATGACAAAGAACAAAACATTAGACCACTCTGAAGAGCCCTGATCTCTACCCTATTGAACCACTGCGATGGCAGCTGAAAGTCTGAACAAGGCATCTCATCATCAAACCTGACAGTTAGACCCGGTTGCTCACCAGGACTGGGCCAAAGCACTTGTCCAGGGTGTACAATTCTCTTTGAGAGCTTCCGAGATAATTTAATTACAGTGATTGCCTAAAACAAAAAAAAACAACAACAACAACAACATAAGAATACCGTCATGTTTCCCCAACTCAGTTCCATGACATTTTTTTAATTCTGTTGGACCACAAAAATAAAGAAATGGGTGAATTTTTTTGTTTAAATTCCAGTAAATTTGTGTTTATTGTTACTTTTGTTAAAGTTATTTTAGTGACCATTGTAGGGTTTCCTTTCTTTAACAACTACGTATGTGTCCAGCAGTGACGGTTGCTCTAAGACTGCAAGGGAAGCTCACTTTCCTCTTAAAATGCCCCCACCCAGTCCCTTCATAAAACTGGTGAAATATGTTCCGCTGTGTGTAAACATTTCAATATCTTCATCTTTTACTCAGAATGAACTACTTATCACAGTTAACTGAAATTGCATCCTTCTCATTTGCTCCACAGTGACACCATGACGCTCGGACCCTGAGCTACTACTTGCTCAATGTGGAAGCTTGGGGTGGGTCTTCCAATGGGTGAAATTGAAAAGTCATTGGGAAAATTCTGAGCTCTATCCCACCAATCAGAAGATCAGCGTCTATGGACCAGTGGGCTGGCTGTGATACGTGGCTTCTGCAGGATGATTGGATGATATGCCTGAATCGGAATCACTCTCTGATTGGCAGTGAAGTAAGTGAATCTGTGCTCTTGTAGTATAAACTCCATGAGAAATGACTACAAGTGGCAATGCCAAAAATCAACATTGAACGCCTGTGACCCAAGTGGAAATGTGTTCTGTGGTCTGACGAGTCCACATTTCAAATTGTTTTAGGAAATTGTGGACGTCATGTGCTTCGGGCTAAAGAGAAAAAGAACCATCCAGACTGTTATGGACGTAAAGTTCAAAAGCCTGCATGTGTGACTATGTAGAGGTTTGTTTGTGCCAATGGCATGGGCAACTTACACGTTTGTGATCTGTGAGTGCACTATAATGCTGAAAGGTACATACAGGATTTGGAGCAACATATGCTGCCGCCCAAGCATCGTCTTTTGCATGGACGCCTTTGTTTGTTTCACCAAGACAATGCCAACCCAAATTCTACATGTTACAACCACATGGCATAGTAGCTGAGAGCTGTACTGCAGGGATGATGAAAGCTTATTTTTATTTTTAGTTGTACTGCATGTGATATTTTAGTTTTTCATGTGAATATGCAGTTTTCGATCATAAAAGCTTGGGCACCTTGGCTGTACTGCAAGATATGTGGTGGGGTGGACCTCTATAGGCTTCACTCTACTCCTTTTGGGCTCTTTTTACAATTTACCTAATATTGTACACAAATGCATTTTCTGGAATATACCGTGTCCAACTAAATTAAACTAAACTACATTAAGCTAAACTAAGCTGCACATCATGGCAGATAATACTGCTGCGTGGATCATTTTCTTGAAAAGGAGCGGAGGGTAGAATTTACATCTAAATAAATAAACAGATTTATGATGTAGGCCTGGAAAAATGAGCTTCCCCACCTTGAATGACCAGCAGCCGCCACTGATGTACAGTATACAAAGTATGTTTCGACTGCATGTAAAAAAGCCAACTACATTTTCATGAGAAGAGACGACAATCGCGTCATGCTGTCAAATACCATTAATGTTGCAAGTTCAAAACTGACTTCAGTCAAAAAAAAACCCCAGCAGGCAACTTCGTTACAGGTATGCTCATCACCCTCAAATTTGAAAATAGTTCACCTTTGTCACCCATCGTCACCTTTCACAACCAATCATAATCAACAATGGGCACATGCTTGTGATATCAACTCTGTCAACATTGGCAGAGGAGAACTTGATCGTCAATGACATTTTGTTTGTTTACAACACAACCAGAAAGGGTTACCAGATCAGCACTTAAAATCAGAAGCATTGAAGTACGTTGTCATTTCAGGTCTCTCATCACCCTCGAATAAATTAGACTTGAAATTCATTTTGCTGAATATCGCTGACCATAATGACAAGCAGAGAAAACAATAACATTGTTGTCACAAAAAAAAAAAACAACAACAACAACAACATAAGAATACCGTCATGTTTCCCCAACTCAGTTCCATGACATTTTTTTAATTCTGTTGGACCACAAAAATAAAGAAATGGGTGAATTTTTTTGTTTAAATTCCAGTAAATTTGTGTTTATTGTTACTTTTGTTAAAGTTATTTTAGTGACCATTGTAGGGTTTCCTTTCTTTAACAACTACGTATGTGTCCAGCAGTGACGGTTGCTCTAAGACTGCAAGGGAAGCTCACTTTCCTCTTAAAATGCCCCCACCCAGTCCCTTCATAAAACTGGTGAAATATGTTCCGCTGTGTGTAAACATTTCAATATCTTCATCTTTTACTCAGAATGAACTACTTATCACAGTTAACTGAAATTGCATCCTTCTCATTTGCTCCACAGTGACACCATGACGCTCGGACCCTGAGCTACTACTTGCTCAATGTGGAAGCTTGGGGTGGGTCTTCCAATGGGTGAAATTGAAAAGTCATTGGGAAAATTCTGAGCTCTATCCCACCAATCAGAAGATCAGCGTCTATGGACCAGTGGGCTGGCTGTGATACGTGGATTCTGCAGGATGATTGGATGATATGCCTGAATCGGAATCACTCTCTGATTGGCAGTGAAGTAAGTGAATCTGTGCTCTTGTAGTATAAACTCCATGAGAAATGACTACAAGTGGCAATGCCAAAAATCAACATTGAACGCCTGTGACCCAAGTGGAAATGTGTTCTGTGGTCTGACGAGTCCACATTTCAAATTGTTTTAGGAAATTGTGGACGTCATGTGCTTCGGGCTAAAGAGAAAAAGAACCATCCAGACTGTTATGGACGTAAAGTTCAAAAGCCTGCATGTGTGACTATGTAGAGGTTTGTTTGTGCCAATGGCATGGGCAACTTACACGTTTGTGATCTGTGAGTGCACTATAATGCTGAAAGGTACATACAGGATTTGGAGCAACATATGCTGCCGCCCAAGCATCGTCTTTTGCATGGACGCCTTTGTTTGTTTCACCAAGACAATGCCAACCCAAATTCTACATGTTACAACCACATGGCATAGTAGCTGAGAGCTGTACTGCAGGGATGATGAAAGCTTATTTTTATTTTTAGTTGTACTGCATGTGATATTTTAGTTTTTCATGTGAATATGCAGTTTTCGATCATAAAAGCTTGGGCACCTTGGCTGTACTGCAAGATATGTGGTGGGGTGGACCTCTATAGGCTTCACTCTACTCCTTTTGGGCTCTTTTTACAATTTACCTAATATTGTACACAAATGCATTTTCTGGAATATACCGTGTCCAACTAAATTAAACTAAACTACATTAAGCTAAACTAAGCTGCACATCATGGCAGATAATACTGCTGCGTGGATCATTTTCTTGAAAAGGAGCGGAGGGTAGAATTTACATCTAAATAAATAAACAGATTTATGATGTAGGCCTGGAAAAATGAGCTTCCCCACCTTGAATGACCAGCAGCCGCCACTGATGTACAGTATACAAAGTATGTTTCGACTGCATGTAAAAAAGCCAACTACATTTTCATGAGAAGAGACGACAATCGCGTCATGCTGTCAAATACCATTAATGTTGCAAGTTCAAAACTGACTTCAGTCAAAAAAAAACCCCAGCAGGCAACTTCGTTACAGGTATGCTCATCACCCTCAAATTTGAAAATAGTTCACCTTTGTCACCCATCGTCACCTTTCACAACCAATCATAATCAACAATGGGCACATGCTTGTGATATCAACTCTGTCAACATTGGCAGAGGAGAACTTGATCGTCAATGACATTTTGTTTGTTTACAACACAACCAGAAAGGGTTACCAGATCAGCACTTAAAATCAGAAGCATTGAAGTACGTTGTCATTTCAGGTCTCTCATCACCCTCGAATAAATTAGACTTGAAATTCATTTTGCTGAATATCGCTGACCATAATGACAAGCAGAGAGTACAATAACATTGTTGTCACAAACAGTCCATAATTAAACTAAGCCTTGACTCAATTTCTCAGTTAATGCAAGATTTTTACGTTTATTACTGCAATGCCAAAGTGATGTCAAAACCAATTAATGGTCAAAGACTCTTGGCGTATACATGTTTTAGGTTTCTCAATTCACATTCACAGAATCTTTTGAAAACATGCATGAGTTGAAAACCGCTTTAAAAAGAAAGAATAAACTTCCTCCAATGTTTTTATTTTCCGAGTCAGACGCGCAAGAGAGTCAAACTACTTTAGACAACACAAACAGGCTCAGGGAGCCTATCAGTGTGTGATCTGTGTTCAGACTACACCGCTTGCTCACATCATTTAATGAACCAAGTCCTCTTGCTAATGAGGCCAGCAAAGAACTCAAGGGTCAAGTTGTCTCGTTCACACAAACACATGCACGCTGACTTTGTCTCCACTTAAGTGCAGTTTTGAAGCTCTGCACGCAAGGGAAAAAAAAAATCAAGTGTAAAACTGAGTGGTTCATTGTTAATGAGTTAGGACAGACACACTTAAGTTCATTAACCTTCATTGGCACTGAGCGAGTGAGTGTCTCTTTCATATTTCATTATTGTTGGAAATCATATCGTCATGATCTCAAGCGACACCGCTTGCCTTCTTAGTATAATCTTGTTTTAAAATCACAATGGGCATTACAAATGATTGGTGAAAGAAAGTCATGTACCAGGTAAATACATATATTTGGCATTTCCTTTCTAACAGTGATTTGACCAGATGATTATGACTATGATGAAAGTATAGTCTCACTGAGACTATTATAGTCTCAGTCTTGGTATGGTCTGAGTGGCATACACAATCATAATAAACTACCAGCAGGCATACACACAATGATATTTTATCTCCCTGCAGGTGCTGTCATAGGCCTCTTCAGCCTCCCAACTTTTCCTGACTCTCCTCACTTTCCCTTTGTTCCCGGACGGCACACCACCATGTCCAGGTCTCACCTCCAGGGAGTTCTGCCTGGCAGGAGGTTTGTTTTCAGAGCTTTGCTCGTTTCTCCCCTTTCTCATCTCCTCATCTCTCCTCTGTCTTTTCTTTTTTTTTTTCTTTTTTTTATCCATACCGGTGCAAGCTAATTACCGGCGCATTCTCCTCCTGCCAAGTGCATGCCGCTTCTGTCGAACACCTACCACTTCCCACCCCCCCCCACCCGTTTCTCTCCTCCTGGAGAGGGGGGGGGGGGGGAGGGGGGTACAGATGTGTATTAATGAAGCAGTGAAGGGCAGGGGGGTGACTCATAGTGAGGGTGAGCAAGGGAGGGGATGGGGAGCAAAAGGCAATTTGCATGCAGAGACGAAGAGATTCTCCACTTTTTCCCAACGCCTCGCTTCCCTATCTGCCTTTCTCTCGCTCACTCAATCTCTGACTGTTCCTCTCTTCCTCCACGTCCCCTTCCCATCATACTGGGTTCTTTCACTTTGCTGCACCCTCAGTCTCCTCTACCTCCTCGTCCCTCTCCTTTGCTCTCTAGCTTGCTGCCACTGCTGATTTGAATAATTCAGCACAAGCTGGTATTCTCCAGGGCCCCATTGTCTGTGCGCAGCAGGCAAATAAGGAGCGAGGCAGAGCAAGAGAGAGGGAGCAAGAAGAGGGATGGGGGAGTCCAGGGCAGTGCATGTATGAGGATGTGAATGGTGGAGAGGAGTGGGAGGTCCACCCAGGCCGCCTTCACCTAGCGGTGGTGTAAATCAGCACTAATGAGGTAGAGGAGGAATACCTGGGCCTTGTACGAGACTACAGAAGACTCGGGTAGGCAAGCACATGAGAGCACATGGACAGACGTGCATGTAGCCATCTGCATTTAAACAACACTGTCAAAACCTTCACTGTTTTGCTTTGTTTTCAGTTATTGACTTGTTGCGAACCTTCACTCCTATATGTGTGCAGTCTGGCACTTGTTCAAAGCCATCTTTCAGTAGAAGGGATATGGCAAAAAATAAAATAAAACAAAAAAACTGCTCCTATGGGTAAAAAGACAAAATTGTCAGGATAAACCATCTGACATCAGTACACATCGACAGGAAATACTTTTTTATATTATAATAATATCATACAATAATTTTTTTTCTATGTTTTTAGTGTTTCCTGAAAAGATTACGTGATTTTCAAAAATATAGTTTTCATGTATATTTTACCCCTCATCAAAGTATCACCAATGGCTGGATGCTAAACCCTGAAAGTCAAATGCGTAATACCAAAGAAAACTGAAAGCCAACATGTGTTCCTACGCTGCCTGCCCACAGACACAAATATTCCAACTGAACCTATAAAGCACCACTAATTGACAATATCTCTCTCCAAACACCTGGTCCCTGATATTTCTGTCAGGTGACTTCAAATGTAAAGTGTAAACTTTGACATTATTTTAGTTTTATTAAGTGTAGACTGTCCATCCATCAATATATATACCTATCACGTATCAATACCTGTATATGAAAAATATGTCAGACACAAATTAAATTTAATGGGCTTCACACAGTCAAACAAAGCTTCATGAACCTTTGTGAAAAGCTTCAGGATGCTTTGTGAAAAGAATACCACCTGTTGCATGACATATTAATCACCAGTCCAGCACAAGATAGGGCCAACCCCTCAAAGCTAGCTACTATTAGCAAGCCTAAATAAATAAATAAATAAATAAATAAATAAATAAAAAGGCGAGTCGAATCTCCTAGAAATCCTTTCGGACAGCAGGCAATTATTAAAAGAAAAATAATGTCAATTTGTGTTTCAAATGTTTGGATATTACGACAAGCATTGCCTGTACAGTTTTGTGATGGTGACAGTTTGAGCCTGCAGCAAAATTAACTTTTCATCATTTCGTATGGGGAAAAAATACGTTGAAATGAGCGTAACTTGAAAATCATTCAGACTGGGTTCCACTTAGGAGGCTCAACTGAATTTCTTTGCTTGAACGTTTCCAATCCCTTATACGGCAGAAGAAAACACCTCCAGTCACTGTCAACCTTCTTCCCAATCCGCTATCAGCAGTGACTTAAATAAAGGAGGGGGTTGAAATATGTCCCGTCCATGGGAACTTCCCCAGATGACAGTCAATACAAAGACAGGCCTCAGATCAGCTGAATCTAACAAAGCTCCTGAGACTCTATCTACACGGCAGACTCTTCACACCCTACTGGTCATTTGTTCCCAAAAGAAAATATGTCAATAATCGCTACACCTTCATGGATATGAACCAATGTGGATACATGGTGCTGGCTTCACCGTGACTTCAGTCAAATGGCATTCTCTTCGGAGATGACGCAGTAGCCCATGGGATAGAGAAATAGAGAATTGAATTTCTTTGATTGATATCGATATTATATATATATATATATTTATTTATTTATTTTTTGGGCCAGCACGGTAATCGACTGATTAGCACGTCTGCCTGACAGTGCAGAGGTCATGGGTTCTACTTCAGCAATTTAAAATAATCTCTGTGAAGGTGAAGCATGATCACGAGACTCATAGCCTGTTTCTCTGGTTACACTTTACAACTCAATTGTGAACACTTATTAGGTTATGTAAAATAACTAGCTTGTTAAAATGTTAAATGGGCTCATTAAACAGCAAATCACAAATCAGTGCTCTCTTCCCTTTTTCCTCCCTCATTTTTTAGCTTGTTTTGTGTTTATACTATCCTTAATTCAATCCAAAGTGTGAGTGTTGTTTTTAGTCACAAAATTAGGAGAGGGTGAATTGCGAACCTCACTTTGACAAGAGAAGATTTGTAAAGCAGTCATCATGAGTAAATTATCACATTTATTTCACTCAATCAGAGATAGGAGGACGATGTGTGTCTCTCTTTGCACAGATTTACTTTTGAGTAACAGTATGTACTTGGCTATGGACAAATAATTTAGCCAAAATTAGATGAGGGTGAAATATTCTAAGTACAATTTAAGGGGAACCCCCCCCCCCCCAAGAAAAGGAGACCATAGGACATCTGCTAAACAGCTGATAGGAATGCTTGAAGATGCTTCGAGAAACTGAGGGATTAAATATAAAGATGAGAAAAAGCTGCAAGAATTCTTGAGCAGGAAGAAGAAACATTCGATCCAAAATGACTGGAGTGTATTAAAAATGATTGCATAGGTTTCTTGAGCCACGCCATTCAAAGCTGATCCAAAGTGCATTCCATTCATAAAATGTAATTTTACCCTAGCGGTGTGACCACTTGACTTCTTGTCTAACATGTACCATCATCAAGTGCCTAACCCCTGCACATCTGGGTTGTTGCGATTTAATTCATATTTGAAGACTTCTCAACGGCTAAAGCAACGGTTTACTGTTCACACCTAGACACACACAAACATCATGAGCAGGCCTTGTCACTCCCACGGGCACAGACGGTAATCAGGAGGAGAAGTGAGTGCTTAAGAAGTGTCAACAGAACCAAACCCAGTGCATGGTTGAGGCTAGATTGAAGTGATAGCTCATTGCCAGCGACATAATGTAGATGAATGGTGGTGCAATCCATCAGAAGAGGATGGCTGGCGTGAATGTGAGGCTTGAGGAGAGGAGGGGTGTGACCCTCTCGCTGTCTTGGCTGCTGGTGGGGATCTCCTTACCCTACACCTGTTAACAACACCAATCCCCCTTGTACAAACAGTAAAATGATCCAAAAAGAAGGGAGCAGCAAAGAAAGTAAAGGGAGGGGGGGGGGGGCGAGGGGGGCCATTGGTGTGAGAGAGAGAGAGACAGAGAGAGAGAGAGAGAGAGAGAGAGAGAGAGAGATGAAGAAAAGAAGGTCAAGAAAAGAAAAGCGTTTGTTTGCTTTTGAAGAGACTCACACTTCCGGTCAGGATGGATTTATTAAAGGGGCAGTCAGGTTATGGTCACATACCGTAGTTCACGTACACACTGTAACTAACACAAGAGGGACATCTAGTGGTACATGTGTGAACTTGTCATATTTCGACATAAACAACTGGGAAGGTTTTTTTCTATGGATGTCAAACGTCACAAAGTCAGCTGTGATGAATTATTGTAGTATGATACAACAATGTCATGAGAAGTCATGAGAAGAAAAAAAAAGATTCTTACAGATGAAAGAGAATATAGTATGCTTTGAACATGTTCTTTTGTACACTCCATCTGCATGTCATCATCTTTATGTGCAACACACATGACCGCCACATTTTGTTGATCGGCATGACGTAATGTCTCCCTGCCCATATTCTGTCTTGTCAATGAATAACGGGTGCATCACGATAGAAAGGAAAGCTGTGGAATACAAGCCGCTTAATAAATACTTATTTACATCATAAACATTTTAAACCATATGATAAAAGGTTAAAATTGTGTTTTGGCAATGCATGATCAAAAAAATTAAGAAAATTCAGAGCGTACCAACTGCACATAGATGTCACGTCACAATCCCTACATCCATCCATCCATCTATTCTCTACTGCTTATCCGGGGTCGGGTCACGGGAGCAACATCTTTCGCAGGGACGCTCAGACTTCCCTCTCCTCCGCCACTTCTTCCCGCTCTTCCCGAGGGATCCCAAGGCGTTCCCAAGCCAGTCAGGAGACATAGTATCTCCAGCATGCCCTGGGTCGTCCCCGGGGCCTCCTGCCGGTGCAGGTGTCACCTGCGCCAAGAAATTCTGTCCATAAAGGTTATGAACAGAATCGGTGACAAAGGGCAGCCGTGGCATGGTCCAACCTTCACGGATCTGACTTACTGCCGGCAATGCGAACCAAACTCTCACATTGGTGTTATAGGGACCAAACAACCCATATCGGGGGGTTCGGTACCCCATACTCCCAAAGCACTCACCACAGAACCCCCAGAGGAACGCGGTTGAATGCCTTCTCCAAATCCACAAAGCACATGTGGACTTGTTGGGCGAGCTGCCACATACCCTCGAGTGTCGGTGCTCGTGCAATACACACAAATTGACCACGGGAACTTGGCACATCTAATATGGCCACTACACACACAGACATGGCGCCCACGGACATATGAATGGACTATCAATAGGCCGCTCACAGCTCAAGCTAGTGGGCAGCCATCTTACGTTGCCACTGTTCGACAACTCTTATTTTTTTGATGAAAACACTTATCAGTGTATGTTTTACGCTAGGATCCCTATACGGAGTGACGACCATTCAGAGTTGCCTCAATGTAATGAATTGTGACGAACAGAGGTTAGGTTTATGTTTCACAGCCAATTTATGCTTTCATTTTGTTGTTGATGATTCTGACAAATCTTTGAGTCACAGTCACAGCACGGCTATACCTTATAAGGGAAATTTTTAAATTGCATTCTTACCGATGAAATGTGTACATTGCATTTCTCTCAGACTTATTGGTGCGCTATGCCATAGACGGTGGACTTTTTACCATCGAGAAAGAAAATATTGCAAACATGCTGTGGAGAAATCAATGTTTTCAGGTTAGGTGGACTAAGCAAGCGGCACCGTAAAACGACCGCCAGTGGCTGCACTTCTCCCGACAGCACCATTGTTATTCCATTCATTCATAAGTCCATGTCTATGTGGTGACCATATTGTATGTGGCTCAGCCAGGCTTCTACAATCTACTTCTGTCTTCATATTTAACTCACTGAAGTCTTCTGTCCACCTTATAACTGCCTCATATTCTGTGTCGTGGTTCAACCTGAGGTGTTCCACAAGGTTAGTGTGTTGCCACGACTCCTTCCCATTTACCACAAGCATCACAAGCAGCGACTTGGCTGTTTGTGGAGTGGCACGAGCTGCACGAATGATTGACTTTGTTTTCAGTCTACAGTGGCATTGTGTCGACAGAGTCACACTGAGACTCTGAGTGACTGACTGACCAGTTTGCGAGATAAGATGTCAATAGTTTAGCTATTTTCCACTTTGCCCTTGTTAATATTATTATTTACAGTACCTCAAATTACCGAAACATTAAAAGTATCAATATTTTTTATTTGAGCAATGATTTTACAGCATAAAAATGTGTATTAGAGGTACCGGTATTTATATTTCGGTATCAATCACTAACTTCAGACCTAACGTTCATTCAACTATTTGTACACAAAATAGATTAACTCATTCAATGATGCATTCATTCGATGGACTTTCTCTCTGCGATATTTGTGGCTGTTCAGTGTTCAGATCTGTTGCGAACATTCAGTTGAACACCGAAGTAAACCACAATTAATTTGACAATGAGCATTAAAAAAAACATCTATACATAGGCCACCCACCCTTCAGTCAATTCACACATTTTTAAATACAACAACAATGAGACTATTTAAAAACAATAAATAAATGCAGATTCGAGACTTTTCGAACACAGCCCTCCATCACTGCCTGCTCAACTGACAGAATACACACAAAGCCCTTTTTTTCTGTTCCTCATTCTCAAATGTCTGCCTTCCTTCTCTCCCCCTCTTTCTCCCTCTTGCACTGCGTCTGTAACGAGTCACGTCCATCTAGCAATTATGATGAAATTAAAGCTATTTTCCATGGCTGATGTTTGCCCCGGTAATAAGCACACCGAGATAGGCTTCATTCATTTCGCATTTTAGTTCAGCTCAATTCCTGTCGCATTAGCAAGTGGAACAAAATCAGAGTGTCACTCAGATATTCTGCTTAATGGTTTGGCAATGGCCCAGGCTTTTTTTTCCCCCCTTTTTCCTTTCTCGCTGCTCCTAACCCTATCTTCCTGCCAATTACGCTGTTTAATCTATATGTAGATAATGGTGTCCAGGACCTCCCTGTTGAAATGTCAGGTGTGAAGAGGTTATTAGCTAACTTTTAATTACTGTCCATCATGCAGTAGCTCATAGGACAGATTGGCTTTCTTTGACTGTTCGCTTATCTGGATTCTGAATGTTGGCTGCAAGAAGGGGAAAGAAAGACATTCAGGAAGCGCCAGGTTGTTGTGATATGAAGTCAGAGCTTCATATCACCATTTTCGCACTATTAACGGGACTCGGTGTGTGTGTGTGTGTGTGTGTGTGTGTGGTGGGGGGGAGGGGGGGGTTTAGGTTTAGAGGCAAAAAGTAAGCTTGAAGTCAGTCTAGATACATGCAAGCAATTTTGCATGAACAGTCATCAGAAAAACTGTGTGCTTTTAAGTTTTCCTAAATACTTAAACCATACTAGGTTTTGTGGTTCAGCAAACTCTCAGCCATGTCATCCTCTGCAGATTTGTTGGTCTCGGGAATCTATACCAGCTTTGGGACACAGATGGCCCTTTTCATTGCTGTTTTTTTTCATTGCCATTTTCTTCCCCTTCAAATGTTTCAAAAGTCTGCAAACCATTTTCTCAGACTCCCCCCTGCCCCTCTCTTAAAGACCCTATTGTACATTTCAAGACCAGCAACCCCTCACCCTTAACTCTGCCGCTCTCAACTGCAACTCATGGTCTTCTACACTGTGTGTTTGGGGCCCAAAATAACATAAGCGCCAGCCAGAATCTCTGAAATCTGTGACTCAATTCATAGTGCATACAACTATGTGCAATTATGAAAATACAATGTGTGTCCATACTGTGTGTTAGCAGCTAATTCCCCGTTTCTTAGAAGTAAGAAATAACATTGTACCATTTTTTTTTTTAGGGTTGCAGGAAGGAACCTTTGTCGATCCCAGTATTTGTTTTTCATTTTTTTACTTGGCATGCAAGATACTTTATTGATTTTTGGTCATCTGAAGTTTTAATTTACCAGACCCTACCATTTGCATTTTTTGGTCAAGGGGAGCATTTTCATCCTCCTTACAACAAAATAAAAGCAAAATCAAAACAATTATGGATAGACATTTTTATGTCATCCATCAATCAATTTTCGGTAGTGTCTATTCATTTTAGAAATACAAGCTAATGGCAGCTAAGTGTGGATAATGGGCAGATACTACCTCGGACTGGTCGCCGGACAATCACAGGTCATATACAGTATGAAGCTGGTGAGTTCTAATTTCCAAAATTTGTGCTTCCTCATGGGAAAGTCAAATGCTTCTAAAGCCTCACAATGAACCACAGTAATGAAGGCAAAATTTAGTTGTCCGTTTTCTCTCCCACGTATCCTACAACTAAAACCACAGATAAAAACTATAGTTCCTCAGAACTGTTGAAATAATTTGCAGTGAAATACTTGCGAGTGCAGAAACAAACACCTAAATAAGCAAGTGCATGCAATACTTGTCACCCTTGAGCTACCTGTAAATGAATTTACTATTTTAAACTCTGCATGGCAGAGTAATGCCAATTCTAGCTCCCCTAAAGCCTACCACACCTACTTTTCTGCAAACATTGTAACATTAGGATTATACTTTGACAGATCTCGAGGTAGTGCTTTTTTGCTTCTGCCTTGGTCCACATACATGTACTCAAAGAGTATGTTTTCATAGACTGGCAAATGTTAAACCATTTCACTGAAAACATCATTAAGTCGATTAATGCTTTACATGCCAGACTGCCTCCCTTTGAACTGGAGTGTGTGTGATATTTAAGACTTTAAGTGGAGCTGGAGTATTCTTTGAGGGGTATTGTATGTGTTAGGACTGTGCTTGCAGCGCTGCCGTGAATTATGGATGACCCATGAAGACCCCGGGCCCCGCTACCCATACCTGTGGAAACCTCTGTCATCTGGTTCGCATCGAACTCACATTTTAGGAGTGGGGGAGTAGTGCACCCTCAAACATGTGAAGAATCAAGCAAAGCTGGTGCTGAGGTCAGTGAATGGGGCGGGGGGACCATAATGACATTAGTTCAGTTTAGATTCAAACTGGCTTTCATAAATAGCATTGCAGTCAAGAAAGACTTCCAACAAGGCGCACAATCAAGAGTTGGATCGGCACTTCCGCACATACCCAAAGCTTGTCATTGTCATTTTTAAAAAGTCATGCTTGTTATGCCCATTATGATCGCTCAAAGAGGAATTCATTTTATACTGTGTTCCGTGTCTTTCTGTTGCACACACATAGAAGCGGATCACACAAATACAGGCATGCAAGAAAAGAGAAGTCAGGTTGATGGGACGTGCTGAGTCGGCCTGTCTGGTGCAGTGGTAGCTCATTACACAATTTCGAGGCAGCAGCTGAGAAAACATGGTCCCCTCTAAGTTTTCTCTTCAAATTTGGGGCGATGAACAAACAGATCTGTCAACCTAAGGGAACACGCTAGGCTATATGGCTGGAGTAGGTCAGAGAAATACTGTAGGGTAAGACCATTTTGGTATTTCAAAGCAAATTTTAAAAAAGTGATGCCGAGAGGGGGCCGGTTTAGTGTTGATCAGGTGACGCAATTGAACAATTTTTTAGCTTTGCATCCAGTCTCACTCCAAGATTGGTCGCTGGTTTCAAATATTGCATCAGAGCACCCAGGTCATTATTTACTGTGGTGACATCACCAGGTCCAAAAAATATTTACAATATCCTTTGCCTCTTAAAATTTCATAAGACACCTCTAATTTATCTTTCTTCCACTTCCGCCCACCTTGGTATTGAATTTGTTATGCCAGTGTTGAATATGAACTGACAAGCTAAGTTAAAACGAAATGATAGTGCCCCGGCATCCGCAGGAGGGCACAGCGTATCAGTTGGGTGAATCGCTGAACTTTGAGTGCAGCCGAGAAAGGAGCAGCAGTGGAAGAATTTACAACATGACGGTATTGCACAGTAGCACATGACTTAGTTATATCCAGCCAGAGAGTGGGAAAATAAAAACAACAAAACATGTGGTCTGAACAGATCATAGCACCATCATTCAAATTCGAAAACTTAACACCATCCGTTGAAACCAAGTCATGTGTGGGACCAGAAATGTACTGTGCAATGTTAATAGAGTCAAAAAGGTTTCAAAATGAGTTGGCCAATAGTATTTTGGAACAATAAACTCATATATGTAAGTCACCGAAAATTAAAACATGAGATTTGATGGTTTGATCCATGTAGTGCTAAATAAATTCACTGGTGATACACCACCAGAAAATTACTGCAGACAAACTTAAAACATGACGACTAAATCAAAGGCTTTGAAAATGCGGATTAGAACACATTTTTAAAAAACACTGAACAACGGTCCACTCATCCATTTTCTGCCACCTTTACAAGGTCACTATAGGACAATCACAGGTTGCAAACAGACAAACAACCTTTCCAACCAACACCAACGGGCAACTTTGAGTTTTAAATTAAAAGAGAGTGCCCGCTAAAACATGAGGTTACAAGCAATTTGGGCCCAGCTGCAAGGGTGTTTTAAAAATGCCAGAGGAAGAAATTCTAGCAGCATACTTCATTTTAGTTCAGGTTATCAACTGGCGGTAGTTTTCTAATGCTTCAGATATACAGTGATTCAAAAGTCTGGAGGGCTCCAGAAACCTTTACACCTGTTGAAGCTGGACGAGGGGTATCGGTGATTGTTAGAATCTTGGAGAAATTAAAGTGAGTCAAATGTTGTTTTTTTTGTTTCAGAGTTCCATCTAGTCATGCGTATGCATGCACAACTAAGCATGGAGACGCTTGCATAACATTACACCGCAACGTGTCAACATGAATCACACAAGATACCTATGCCCAGCTGAACAAGTAAATCTGCATAGCAAAAATGGTTTTCCCATGACACAGAGAAACTTGGGTGACAATCAAATATCGTGCTTCAGTCATTTTAGTGCGCAGCAAAGTGTGTAAATTGTTTGCCAATAAAACAGGAGGTGCGCAGGGTGGTACCTTGTAGATCATTAAGGTACGTCACACTATGCCACCATGTCAAGTTAAATTCTCCCTCTTACAAAGGTATGCTGAAAATGAAATCAAGGATGTTATTTTAAGGTGAAATATACTCTTTTATTTGACTGTGCTGTGCTTGTATTAATGATACAATAACAAATAATTCATTTTGCATGCTGCTGTGACTTTTGTCTCTATATGTGCAAGAAGGCTCAAAAAACAATGGCGAGATGTAGAATGACATTGAAGCAAAAGTGCGGCGCCAAGCACCCACAATCATCCTCTAATTTGATGATGCTGCCCCCTCCTGGTAGATTGTTTCAGAACGGTATCATCTGGTATGAATGAGCAGAGTGATCATGTGCGGTAATCATGCTTCAGTACGATTACAGCAATCATGCAACTCGATGTGTCATTTAGAATAATGGTGCTTCATGACTTTGCACTCCAAGCAAAATACCCCGTTGACTCTACATTGAGCACATAACAAGCGCAGCAAGGGGGAGAAAAGTGATGACGATTCAAGGGCCCATGGCTGAGAGGGGACATTGAAAATATAATTTTTGGCAGCCTAGACATGGCCTCACGTCACGTGTGATTTCACGTTTCTTTGTAGCGTAGTACTACATGGGCCCCAAACTGCACAGAATCAACAAAAGTTCACATCTTAAAGTATTTTCTATTTTTGGCAACAAACCACCTGCTAAGATACTAGATTGACCAAGTGCCGAGTTAACATCAGATATTGTTTTCATGTGTGCGGGAGACACCACACTAGTATTTGCCAATCCCTTACATTATTCGAAGAGTCACCATAATATTTTGACATTTATAGACAGCGGTTTTGTCATTAAACTGGAGTGAGGGTCTACGGAGAGGAATATGTTATACTCATGAAATCCAAAATATTAGGGCGATTGTTTTAATATTTGCAGAGGGGGAAGTCCACATAGGTGGAGATGCTAGTTTAAATGCTGGTGAGGTTTGATTGCAGTTTTATGACATCAGGCAACTTGAAGCTTGTTTACATCAAGCATGTGGTCACCATGCAGTGGAAAGTAGAAGGTTTTGCGAGTCATACAGCTGCTGGAAGCTAAATAAGACTGTGTCCAACCTCTTTAAAAACTAATTCTGTTAGTGTGTCGGGACTGATACGTCTCAGAGCTTTTGAGATTGCTCATTGCCTCGCGGCTGAAGCGACAGAATTTGGAACGTAGTTAAACGTGACCGTACCTTGTTGCTGGCCTCTTTACGTCATCCTCCTACCCCGCTAGATCAGCAGGTTTAAATGTTTTCTTTTTTAAGCTGCAACACCTGGCGTTCCCACGTAGTTCAAGTCTGTAATTGTCGTAGAAAGTGGACACGCACGCACAGTTTCCATTTTAACGAAACGTCGGTTTTATGATCTCGGAAGCTGCGCAGCTATTTCACGCAAAGGTTCATGGGTCGTAGGAATACGGTGATTGCAGAGGGTCTTAATTGATATGTTAAAGAAAAGAAAAGAAAGGGATAAAAAACTGAATTTAAATCTGCATAAGACTGTTCTTGGCCAGCACAAAGTAATAGTGGGTAGCATGTTTGCCTCACCATTGGGAGGTTCTGGGTTCTTTACTATGCTTGGGTCTTCTTGTGTAGCGATTGTGTTGGTACTGCGTCTTCCTCAACAGTGGGGGTTTCACGTACGGTATGTACTCTTTGCAGTGCTATAAGTGTGTCGGGACGCATCGGTATGGAGTACCGGTCCTTCTCAATTTTAGCCTCTATCAGGACTTCACATGCGCCTCCTTTCATTTAGACACTAAAGAAGCTGCAAACATACGTGCCGGTACGCATAACGCGATACCCCTCCAACCCAAAGGCTAACTTCAAAATAAAAGCTTAAATGTTTTATTTTTTATTTTGAAGGAGGCCCTCGTAGCGCGGATGGTTCGCTTCACTTACCTTCTCGGCAGTTCAAGTTGCATTACTCAGTGCAGTGCTGCCAACTTAGCGTTTTTCTCGCTATATTTTGCGAGTTTTCCAGACCGCTCTAGCGGTGACAAGGGACAAATGTAGCGATTTTTTTTCTGGTGTTACTGGAGACTCTTGATATGAAAGCACATATTGATTGTTCTTATTGTTCTCGACATGCAGCGCGAGTGTCCCAAGCCCGGGCAAAGGAGGAGGGTTGCAATGGTGACAATAAAAGAAACAAGAATCGACACAAGAAAGTTGATTTGTAATTATGAACATTTTTAGACTGTTTTCTTCTTACTCACCTTTCGTCTCTCCTACAGTGTCCATGACAAGTATGCACATGGTCAATTGTGCAAATTGGGTGATGCCGTAATTTAGCGACTTCCAGCGACTTTTAGGACAGCCAATAGCTACTTTCCTTAATGTGGAGTTGGCAACACTCACTAAGTGCTACCAACATCAATACAATGCCATCCCTAAATCATATTCATATAATATTGAGGAAGCGAAGAAACAGAAACCGCTCCTTATTTCAGCCCTCATTGTAAGATACAATACAAGTCTCCGGCGTTAGCGACTAACTGCTAGCAGCGACTGCTGCCTGGCAACAGCAACTGATGGCTGTAGCGTTGCCTTGCTTTCTTTCTTCTTTTTCAAAGACGTGGACATAGGCTTGTTTTTTTTCCAAGAGACTCTCCGTATTTAACGGGAGAGGATGTGCCTTAAATTGCATCTTAAGGTATTTTTCATACATGGGCAACGTATAAAACGTATTAAAGTTGTGTTCCTAAAATCTAATTGGCAGAGATTTGCAGTCTGCACTCCACTGCGTGTCTTTGTAATGTATGCTTTTGCTAAGGATTCTACAGCCGCAAAGATTTGGTTTTACAAATGGTGGTTCTTTTGTCTGTGAGCAACATGGATTGTATGATTTTCACAAGGTACAATCATGAACCTAATGCCACAAAACATAGTAAATCTGTTTATTACATAATGCAAGAACATTCTAAGTGCATAAAAGGTGTTTGTTTTATAGTCCATTTAGTCAGGCACATAGTAGACATAATGATGATTGGTGATATAATTGTGCACATGTAGTCACACCCAAATGTTTGTTGAACAGACACTGTACATGGACAGTAAAACTATGCTTCAAATATCTTAACTACATGATTTTTGTATTTATTGTCAGAGTTTGTTGAATAATAATGATTACGTGGGCTCTTTAAGCAACTGAAATGGAGCCAACCCGTTTTTTTGATTTTCAGCTAAAATAAATGAGCCATTCGTATTGTCTACAGTGTTGCGACAGTCGTGACAACATTTTGCATCCTATTTTCACAGTACACTAAAAATATTCTTTCAGATGGCAAATCAGGAAGATAGACAGTAACCATCCTCCATATGCGCCCACCCACTCACTCGTCTGTGCACATTTTCAGCTAAAATACATTCAACCTTGACAGCAGGCTCAATATGTGCTGCATCTGTACTAGTAGTATATGATGGCACGTTGACTGATGCAGTAATCAAGCTCAAAGTGAGTCAGTATCCCTGTTAGTCAATTAGTAGGTTAGTTTGTTAGTTATTTAAAGCTTTTTGGTTAGTATTTGTCATATTTCCATGAATGTTAGTAGCTTGTGGAAACCTGTCTTGTTCGTTACACAAATGATGAGACCTTATTGTGATTTCAAAAGATAATTCTTGTTAACACAGGCCATGCTCTAGTCTGTTAATCAACAAAGACAAAAAAGTAATTGAATTTTGTAAATATAAAATGAATTATAAAAATGAGCAGAGCAGAGATGTTAGTACTCGGCAGCCGTGCCATTGTTAGTATCAGAAGGAGTTAGTAATGTTGACCTTGGGGACAACAACGAAGGCACTCACCTGCAAAGCTTGACCACACTGTGCACACAAAGTCACACACCTATGATTCTCTAACTTGAGCCCATAGCGTGACACAATGCTGCAATGCAACAGTCACAAGATCTTTGTGGACTTTATGGTCAAGCCAGGTTTGATAAGCCACGTTCCTGCTTCTGGCTCATGTAATTTCCTCCCTAAATCTTGAAACCCTTCTTGACACACTCAGCTTCTGTTTAGATTTGATGTCCTTCTATAATGATCAGCCTGAATAGTTCACAGAAGAGGGGTTGCAGGATCAAGAGAGAGGGTTCGTATGTGTTTGTGGCCATAAAGCAGAGGGTTAGTCACTGACTGTGAGGCCAGCCGATAGCACTGAGCGAAGAGGTTAGTAGTCATCACACTGTTAGCAAAAAGTAGTCTTGTTAGGAAGATCATGTTAGTATAATCCAGACCTCTGTAAAAGTCAATTTGCAGAATTATTATCATATGATGGATTTTCTTTTTATAATCGGACACAAGTTTGTCCTTTAGTGGTATTATTGCAATTATTCACAAGGATCTACCATATAGGTTCGATTCAGGCTATTAGTATAGCTTGATTTAGTAGCCAGGGCGAAATGCAAAGCAATTATTTATTAATATTTTGTCCAGGGTCTGGTGCATTCAGCAGCGAGAAGTTTTGAATAAACATGCACATGGACACGCAAAGACACAGAAATATTGCACATGCATACAGACGTGCATTCACACAGACTTACACTTTCGTAAAAATGAACATTATCTAGTATCTAATGTAGGGCATAAAGGAATACCCAAAGGTGACTACAGAATATTCTGGATTAGAGACACATTTTTAAAAGTGTGGGAGAATTTTTGGTCGAAGACACGGGAAATACTATATGTGTGTCGGCCTTTTTATCGATAGCAGCTATGAACTGTGAGCTATTCAATAATGATTGCCTTCTGGTGAATTTAGATGTGTTCTTACAGGAGAAAGAGAGCAACTACTAGGAGAGGTAACCAAGGCAACAGGGGGAGGTGAGTGCACAAAGCACAACATAAAAGTGTTTTGCAACCACAGTGGCTTTTTATGTGCCAAAGCGTGGTTGATAGACGTAGTTTAGGATTTGCATACCTGATTGAAAGACAAAGGACATAATATTGTCACATGCCAACATCTTCCTGCTTAATATCGCATCTCTTTCTAGCAGATAAAAAGGTAGAAATCTGATCTCTCAAATGAATTGTTCACTGACAGGCAAAAGTATTAGATGTTGATCCACCCTTTGAAGGCACAGGCTAGCAGGAACTCGGTCCACCTGCAGGAGAAAATGAGCCAATAAAAATGGAATAAATACCTGTAGTTGTACATTTTGAAATGTGAGCAAAATATAAATTGATTTTAGAATTCTCACAATAATAGACAACATATGGGGACACAGCTGTCCTGTTCCAGTCTAAAGTATGCACTTTATACTGTCTGCACATATCACACTCTCACAAGAGTAAACGTGAGTGATCCATGTAAAGGGAGCGGGGTAATAAAAATCCTCTTCATTTAAATCTACACAGGGATGCATTATTTACCATCAGTGAAGCAGCACAGGGTGAGTCATTCAAGCGATGTCATCAGCACAGGAGTACAATGTGTCCAAAGTGAGACCTGAGCAGGTGTCGATCCGTGTAACTGGCAGGAACACACAACACAAAGCTGTACAAAAGCTACAAAAACCTGCAGTCCCTCAAGCCACTCCTTGATGTTTTTTCCATCCACAAATTAATAAATTAAACGACATCCGTAGCGACTGCAGCAAATGTTTCGCGGGATCACATTAATTTAAATGGGCTAATATTACAAGATATAAAAAGAGCCTCTCTCTTGGATTAATAATTTAGAGTATTGAGCCTTGAGCACATAACCTGTCCAGCTGTTGTTCCAGTAGCCAGAACTGATGCCATGTCAACAGTCCTTGAGGTTGAATCCATTAAATCTCAGCACCTTCATTCCTAAAAATCACAGCAAAAGAAAATAAAATGAGTATTTTTCTCTCATTATCTCAGCAGCCTTTTTTCCCCTACGAACCTGCAGGCAAAGCTTGTGTCGAATTTAGGTCACTTAATTTGGCAAATAAAAAAGCCTTGGAGTCAGTTACTGATATACACGCAGTAGCTTGAGCGAAATGCTGGTACAATAAAACATAATCAAATCGTTGTAGCTCGGAAACAATCACTATTACCCCCTACAAGCGCAAACAGGAGAAGCACAGTGGATTCTTTCTCTGAAGTCACAGTGAACGCTGATGAATGTTATTCAATTCAAGAAAAGATGAACCGTGCTGACTGTGCCACACGCAATACAATGTTGCTTACAAATATATCACTATATAGCATGGATCTGTTTCTTACCAGTCATTTGTAGGTTGCACATCTGCCACAACGCCGACGTGATTGTATTAGACCGCTCATGAAAGCGTCCAACATGACAAACGTGCACCATCTTGTTCCCTGCAGCAAAAGAGGGAGATGGCCGCTCAGTGTTCAGCTGCGAAGCTGCTGCAAGCCCAAGTGGGAGTGCCGGGAGCAGCTGCGCGCAGCCCATTTCGGAGCACTGGATAATGTGGACATGTCTCGAAACAAAGGACCGTCTTGGTTGTGAGGGGCTACGCCGACATGAATAAGTCAGTGGAGCCGCTCCCCAGCTGCTGCCACAGGTTTGGGCTCTTTTGTATGTGCGCCCTGCATCCGCCATCTGTTTCCTGGGCAACCTGCGAGTATCAATCCCCCACCCAGCCACAAGAAACACTACTATTCTTGGTATCATTGTACAGTAGTATAAGCAGGCATTTTGTGACACAGTTAATTTGTATATTTTCAAACATAGAGGTGTTGACAATGTTGGTGCCCCTCTGTTAATGAAAGAAACACCCACACGAATAACTTGAATCTGACCAAAGTAATAGCATGTGAGAATTTTGTGAAAACCCACCACCTTCTGTCTGAATTGTCTGTCAAATCTGGAAGAAAAAAAAAACAGTTGCTAAATTAGCTAGTTTATAATTTTTTGCTCTGTTGACTTTTTTTTTTTTGTACCAATTCATCAAAACGTGCAATGTATATACATTGGTCAGCGGCAAATTCTAATCAGCGAATAAATTTATTTTTGACACTTATTTTAAAAATGTCTTTACTTTTTTCTACCATATCGGTATATAAGGTATTTTCATGTCTTGTTTTTAAGTTTTACCCATAAAAAGCTTGTGCAACATGGATTTTACACATTTCAGGAAAAAAATCCACCTGTTGCTCAATCTAACTCTTAATTAATACATATTACTAAATATATTACTATTACATTACATATGTTGTTGTTACCATATTATAATGTGCTGGGGAAAAAACGAGTGCATATTCGGATTGAGCGCAAAAAAAATAAAGAAAAGCTTGCTTGCATCTCTGATTAAAAGTTTTTATTAATAAACATTTATTGACTAGAATAATTGACAAAACTATTTTTTTAATTTGGTTATCTTTAGAGCCTGTACTTTCCCTTAAGGTTTTGTGTTCAGTTCTATTTTTATTAGAGTATTTGTTAGACAAGTAGGCAATGTGTAGAACTGGAACTCCCGGAGTAAAAAAAAGGAAGAGTGACGGGAAGCGGTGCTTAAAATGTGCATTTGACGTCTCGCCCAGCTGGGGGCGACAGCGTGCACGGATTTGGCCCCTGTTGGCTGTCTTATAACCGGAAGTAGCAAGTACTATTGCGTTTCTCATTGGGCATGTCTTGTTTTGTTGATACAAGAGTTATTCAAATATACCTATCTTGACTGATGGTCTGATGCATCCGCCGGTCGTTGCAGGTCTTTCTGGCCTGTGTCGAGTCACCGAAAATCTTTACGTGAGTAACGGCAGAGCGGCGAGTCGCGCCTCTCTGGTGAGCGCCAACAAAATAACATGCATCATAAACGTCACGGAGACCAAATGCAGCAGTGACACTCTTCACGGTGTGGAGTACATCCACATTCCCTTGTCTGACACACCAACCACCCCACTTGGGGACCACTTTGACGAGGTGGCGGATAAAATACAGCACGTAGCACAGAGCGGTGGTCGCACGTTGGTGCATTGCACCGCCGGGGTGAGCCGCTCAACTGCACTCTGCATGGCTTTTCTCGTCAAGCACCACGGTGTGACTCTGATGGAGGCTCACGCTCGGGTCAAGACCTGTCGGCCCATGACGAGGCCCAATAATGGTTTTTGGAAGCAACTAATCCAGTATGAGGAGGAGCTTCGTGGGTCCACGTCTGTCCGGATTGTGTCGTCTTCCATGGGAGAAATACCTGATGTGTATGAAGAGGCGGCCAGAAATATGATGCCACTCTGACATCCTGCTGCTTCTCGTGCGTGGGAGACTTTTCCGTTTGATAAATCAGTGACTGATAATAATATACCGTGTGCTCATTGTAAACTTCATTATCTGCATTTCAGTTACAATTCACAACAACTTCAGAGCTACATTAAAACGTGCTTTAAAAAAACTGTGCTCGTTTTTAATTGACACAATCGGATAGAATTTAACATGATGCGTTATGCACTGTTTGGTTTTTGCAAAGTTGTTCAACAGGTTGTGCAAAATTGTGTAAAGTGTTCTCAATCTCAAGCGGAAAAAACCACGACCTACTTTATGATCATGCTTTCCTGTATATGATGTGGGTGATGGGAAAAACGCCATCACACCTTTAAAGATCATAAAAACATTTATTGTGGACAGCAGGATATTCCAAACATTTTAGCCTGGTATATTGAAATGATAGCTTTACAGAAACAGACAGGCTTTACGTTTTTTCATTACTTATGACCACTGCCATTTGTAAATGGTGTTCCTTTCAATACAATGTCAAACTGAATATAATACAGTGAACCCATTTTCCATTTTGCACACACATGTAAAATAAGATTATCTTTTGTATTCTTTATCCCCATCATTCATACACCTCCCCTCCCCAAAGTGCCACCAACTTTTAAGGAACGTATCTGTTGATCATTTTCCTTGTGAAAATAAATCAGTTCAATTTTGACTTAAAGCAAGTCAGAGAATATCGGGAGAAAAACAGTGCAATTTAAAAGAGGATAGTCTGGAAACATAATCCAATACAGAAGCAATTCAAACATTTCAGGAACTAGCTACCTTGCTTCCTCTCTCTTTACAAATTTACATGTGTGGCGATCAACGGGATAGTGGTTAATCATCATCCAATACAGAACCAATTCAAACATTTAAGGAACTGCAGTAAAATCCTGTGAATACTCTCGATACTATATGAGAATATTTATCAGCGGGGGCTTAATAAAAGAACAAAATCACATCATTTAGACATTTACCAGTATCTAGGCAGTATCTAAGTTTTGTAAAAGAAGAAAAAATAATTTATTTATAGCGCATTTCATACACAATGTAACTCAATATGATTCACATACTACAATTTAAAGTACATTTAAAGGCAGTTCCAAAGTTACCGATTGAAAATAAAAGTAAAGCAATTAAAAATAAATTCTAATATTTATAGGGCGCAGAGTGTATAAGAACAAGGTTTTTTTGAAAACGTGATGTTAAAAATACCTTCGTCATACGTATGGGAAAAGAGCATAATTTTTAACCTGGATTTAAAAGCATTTACACTTTCTTGGGATTTTTAAAAAAATCTTTATTCATTCATATTCACTTTGATAAGAAGTTATACCAGCAAATAGGGGGATAGCATTATAGACAAGGAGAAAAAAAAAAAAAAAACTTTAAAGGGTGATGGGGGGGGGGGGCATATTATACACAAGTGCATTATCCTCGGGATTTTACGGTAGCCACCTTGCTTCCTCTCTCATGACCGACTTCATTATTAACTGTATTAAAAAAAAAAAAAAAAAAAACAAGGAGCAGCGCATCAACTCTCGCAAAGTAACTACATTTGTCAGTTATGAAACATTTTCATTCAATAAAACATTGCATTTAGGGGTCTTTTTATCATGGAGTCTTGCTAGTTTCCAGACTTTGTGAACGACAACTCTTCTTATACACTTCTCCGCATAAAAGAAAATATATATATTTTTCCCCAAATGTTTCTTATTTGGCTCACAGTGCAATCGTAGCTGTACAAACAACGCAAGTAAATAACATCGGAAAACAAATAAAGCTTTCATTTGCTACTGAAATATCCTGAGTCATGGTTTCTCATCATCAAAGTGGAATAAAGACGTAGGTGCAAAAACCGCATGCATATTTAACTAGCACTGTGTTTTACTCTATCAATAAGGCAACAGTGTCATCTGTATAGTCATGCAATCCGCATCCATCTACAGAATACAACCAAAATGCACGTCAGTTCAAATCCTCACTTCATCTCACACCGTCCCACAGTGGATTCAGTGTCTCAAGGCATCCGATTACATCTGAAAAGAAAAATGAATTATCTCATCAAATTCACATTAAAGAACACACACAAAAACGATGAAAATAAATAAAATACCTGCTGTTCCAATTTTTGGTAGTCTGTGGATTTTGGTCGACGAGCAGATCTTGATCTCTTTCCTTCCAAAACATATGCAATGATCTAGAAGGGGGGGAGGAGAAAAGTAAAACCCTCTCGTATTGGATGAAATACAAGAGGTTGGAGACTGACATGGAACAATTGCTTGATAGTTTTGGCTGTTTGATAAACATTTCTGTTTTTGCTTGGTTGTAAATACAGAAGACAAAAAAAAAATCTACATTTCCACTTAATAATGAACAACGAACTGGTTTTCATTTTTCGATAATCAACATTTTATATTTAAATTGAAACTGCACATCAGCACACTATTTTTCTCTAGAAACATTGGTGATATTTTAGACATAATGTTTTAAAAACATATTTTACTGAATCCATCAAAAAAATTACATTTTTAAACATGAATATGCAACATTTTTAAGTTATGTTCCATCTATTCAGTCGTAAATCAATTACATTTTACAGATGTGATTACCATGTTCAAACAAACCTCTCTCCCCATCGATACTGGCCTATGAGACTAAATGACGTCAGAACCACAATGGTGATATTGCTGGCTCAAACACACTTGAGTAAGACTGGTTTGTTCAAAAGTGACCGGCAGAACGGCAACTCTGTCAGGGTGTCAGCATCAAAGTGTACAGAGTCCATCCATCCATGATCCAAACGGCTTATCCTCACGAGGGTCGCGGGCGCCCTGGAACTTGTCCCCGCTGACTTTAGCCTTTCCATCTATTAAACTGTCCTTTATTCGACTCTTCCATTCTCTATACTACCCAAATATTTGACAGAATTTTCCGTTACATCTCCGAATATCAAAATATTCAATAGCTGCAGCCCTAGGCCTATGCTATTCTCCTAAATCATCTATGTGATTCACACTAAATGTTCTTTTATCACCTCGAGCTGGACGATTAATCAAAATTTGAATGGGGATTTCGATTTTGGCTTCTCTCGATCCTCAAAACATGATTATCGAAGAAAAACAACATGCATAACGGCGCAGTGCGTTTTTACAAGTTCCTGATGTTCCAAATTTGTATCCTTCATGAGTAAAGTGACTCTTTGGCAGCGGAAGTCCATCCTTACACTATTCAAAATGTCAAGTGGGAGAGACGATAGTTTGTTTCATTCAGCATTCAACTCAGCTTTAAATGACCAAAAACACAAAGTCAATAAAAACCCGGCGACTGAAGGCACTGCAAGCATTTAGTTCCAAAGAAGATGTACTTTGATCTCCGAGTGTGTCAGATGCCGACTATTTGAGCCGTGTGCATCCAGATAAAGAGGTGAGAATTGCAGTTAGGACTAAGTAAACATGAAAACAACATTAATGAGAATCAAGAGTTTCATAAGCTACATACCTTGCGCTTGTTGTGGTAGGCGATGTAAAGCACTGCAACCATTACTGCCGTAGAGACCAGGTATGCAAAGAAATGACTACTTTCGACTTCGTCACTTCCACCATACTGATTGTTGCCTCCCATTTTTTTATTAGTGGCTTCATCTCCTCCGGATTTTGCCTCATTGGCAGGTTCGTGCGCTTCTGACTTCTTACCATGCTCTCCTTTTGATTTGTCATTTGCAGCCTCTCCTTTTGATTCGTCCTTCTTTGTAGGCTCGCCTTTTGATATGTTCTCCTTTTCAGGCTGTTTTTCTGATTTGTCTTTTGCAGCCTCTCCGTTTGATTCGTCTTTCTTTGCAGGCTCGCCTTCTGGTATGTCTTCCTTTTTAGGCACTCCTCCTGATTTGTCCTCTTTTTCAGACTGTTCTGATTTGTGCTCCTTTTTTGGCTCTCCCTCTGATTTGTCCTTTGCAGCCTCTCCTTTCGATCCATCTTTTTTTGCAGGCTCGCCTTTTGGTATGTCTTCCTTTTCAGGGACTCCTCCTGATTTGTCCTCTTTTTCAGCCTGTTCTTCTGATTTGTCATCTTCTTCAGGCTGTTCTTCTGAATTGTCCTCTTTTTCCGTCTGTTCTTCTGATTTGTGCTCCTTTTTTGGCTCTCCCTCTGATTTGTCCTTTGCAGCCTCTCCTTTCAATTCATCTTTTTTTGCAGGGTCGCCTTTTGGTATGTCTTCCTTTTCAGGCACTCCTCCTGATTTGTCCTTATTTTCAGGCTGCTTTTCTGATTTGTCCTTCCCAAGCTCTCCTTCTGATTTGTCCTCCTTTACAGGCTTTTGTAATGATTGTTTCTCTGTGTTTGCCTCATGTGCAGCCTCTTTTTCAGATTTTGTACCCTCCTCTTGCTGCCCTCCTGATTCTTCCTTGTTAGGAGGGTCACCTGATTTTGGGTCCTTTGTGATTTCCTGTTTTGTCTCTGAAGCCCCCTGAGTTGCTTTGCTCTTGCCAGCTTCTTCCAACAAACCGTGACCTTCTTTAGGCTTCTGGCCTTGTGTCTGAGGTTTAGCCTGAGTCCTTGAGCCTAAGCCTGTCTGGGCCTTCTTTTTTTCAGGTGGATTCTGGACTACATTTGGGTCAACGGGTACATCTTTTGGATCAGGTGTGACACTGTGAGTGCTTGATGAAACTAAGGCACCTTCACCCACATTCGAAAGTGCTGGAGCCCCTACAAAAATGAATACAATTATTATTGACTTTCAAAACCAAACAACCCTACCATGTACAAAATTTGAGGAAATCACAATATCCCATCACCAGTGAGACATTCTTAGAACAGGCCAGCAGGCTACTCGTGGTCCTCGGGGACAACCTCTTAGTTCACGAAAATATATAATGTAAAAATAAATAAATAAATAAAAACATAAGGACAGCAGTCTAAATAACATGTGAGTGTTCGGTGTTGAGACTGCCTCAGTGGAAGTTTGGACTCTGAGTATAGTCTCATTTCCGAGCTTATAGTCTTTTTCTGTTTTGTTCATTACTTTCTGCTGTGTTGTTAGACCATTTTTTTGTTTGTTGTTTTACTCAGTCAACTAACTGATAGCGACTTGTTTCGTGTTGACAAGTTCTTCGATTGGACTTTCTTGAGCTGATGATATATTTAACGTGTTCTGGTTTGACAACTCGTAGCAATTACCTGTTACGAAATGGGGTTAAATCACGCCTGCACATAACCAGAACTTGTGCCCTGACAAGCCACATTAACCCTTTCGAGGACAGTGGTTACAGTGGACAGCTTATCATGTTCTCAGGTTACAGATTGCATGAAAGGGTAAAAATTGAAGTAAATAAGTGAATGGCTCGTACTGTAGTAGGGCTGAGCAATAAGGTCAACAAGTCATATCCTTGGTTTTTGTTTGTTTGTTTATTTGGCTGGCTATATCCTGCTATTTTCTTGAAGTTGGAACTTGCTATAGTACAATTGAATTAATAACCGCATAAAAAAGATTGTGCGATTTTTAGTTTACAGTATGTATTCAAAGTCACATGGGAATCTAGAAGACACTCTCACTTGCATCCTGTCTGGTTACACTTACATCATCCCCTATGTTGCCCACATTGCCATGAATGCTATGATTAACCAGTGAATAACTGTGTTAAAAAAACAAAGTAACACTTTGTTTTTTTCTTCTCTACCCCCCCCCCATTTTGCTGCTGTAGACTGCAAATTTCCCCAATGTGGGACAAATAAAGGTTATCTTATCTTAATTTATCGTGTATATTTTATGCTGCTAGTTCCCCGCCCCCTTTTTTTAAAGAAAAATATGTGTAAGAGAGATATAATTCTTCAAATTCATTCAGCCACCTCAAATTACAATGAAAATTAGTTTGCCAATTCACCAATCAAGTTTATTTGTTTGAATGCTCACTCCCAGTACAAACCAACATTGTTTGCCAACAAGTGTGGGATGGCAGATAAATGTGCATTGAAAGGCCATCAGGTGTATGCAGGGGGGGGGGATTATCCAATTTCACTCAATTGCATTGAAAATTCACCTTTTCAGACTAGAAATAATGTATCTTTTGTTTGCCGCAAAAAGACAGGGAAACACAATGCTTACATGCAAAAAGAAACATTGCAAAAACAACCTGTAACGACGCTCAGGGTGGCGTAGAGTAGCCCGACCAACGGACAAAATCTGAAATCACGAATTATTTCAGCAACTCCTTGGTTGTGCAAATACTTTCTAACAACTTTAACAAATAATTATGTCTTTCTTGTTGTTTTTGTACGATTAATAATGTAAATCCACGATCAACTTTTATGGGTGACCTCGTGATGATCGTGCTCATCAACGCTTTGATACTCTTCAAAGACACTAAACATAACAAATTGATATTTTAGTTTGGTTTCGTTGCCGACGGGGATTACACATGCATTAACCAGTTCAATCGACGAGAGATGTTAATTAGGACGAGGATTAAATGTAAAAAGCCACTCACCGATCACCATGGAGGAACACACTACCGTAACACATGCCAGGAAAACTAATCTCATGGCGCTCGAAAAGGAAGGCAAACCACGCTGAACTGAGAGATCAATGCGAACGTTAAAATCCGCGTTGCAGACTATGATCGAGAAGTGGAAAGTGGAGCTTTAACAGCGTCACATCTCAGTCTGCCTCCTTCTTCCGTGTACGCATCAGGTTCTTCTTTTAGGCTCTCTTCCGCACACACGCACGCACGCAAAATGCTCATCAGTGACATCAAGCGCCGAGTGGCAGAAGTCATCGAAACGATGGTATTGAATTCGCCGCTAGGTGTCACTGCTGTCACGTGACAGCAATTTTGGACAGCACCACTTTTCAAGAGAAAACTTGGTCGGGTTTTTCATGAGTCCTCGTGGGGAAAAGACAACTATTTATGTTTTACGGCCGGGGAATGTTTTCAAGCCATGTGTGTTGTTTGAAGGAGGATCAACCTTAAAAGTAATCGCCATGCGTCTTTAATTAAAAAAAAAAAAAATTCTGTTAAACCTCTGTAAAACCTTTGCCATTAATACCGCATAACAATGTATTTCCATCTGCAATTTTCACAGGAGTTAATTTCAAATATAGCTTTATCCTGTAGAGATCCTTGAATAGCCTGTATTTTATTTACTGTATTTTATTTTCATGGTTGCCCAGAGCCGTTTCTTTGCGGATGGCCTTACAGTTTGGGAGATCAGCAATGCTTGTGCGAGAATGCAAAATCACTCCCTAAACTGACTTACAAGCACAGTGATAGTGTCATCCCATGCTAAGCATCTGGAGAAGATCAGGTGAGTCACCAGTCTTGAGGCCGTTTTCATTCATTCCATTGAGTGAATGTTCCTAATGAAATTTTCAAACAATGTATCCTGCATGGCAATTCTGTGAAAGGACTGTGTGGTTTTATGAAGTAAGGGACACAAGTGTGAGGGAATGCATGTGTGTTATCTTTGGTTCCGTCTCCAGTTGCTTAATATCCCCCAGATACACCCTTTCTCTTGCGGTCCTGGATTTCCCAACAAATATGTCCATAAACTATGTAAAATATATGTCATATTTTATTTTGTGGCTTTTTAAATTTATTATATGCTATATTAATCAGTCAATATCAGTCCAACAAGTTGAATGTCTCTTTAACACTTATCCTCATGAGGGTTGCGGGTGTGCGGCAGCCTATCCCCACCTGACTGGACGAGAGGCAGGGCGTACCCTGGACTGCTCACCAACAAATCACAGGGCACATTTAGATAAACAACCAGAAACAATTTACACCTATGGACGATTTAAAATCTTCACCTAACCTACCATGCATATAGGAATGTGAGAGGTAACCGGAGTACCCGGAGAAAACCCACACAAGCACAAGGAGAGCATGCACACAGGAAGGCCAGAGACTGGATTTCAACCCACAACCTCTGAACCATAAAGCGCGTGTGATAGCTATTGTCAAGAGATAAGAAGAAAATGAAAAATCACAGCATGTGATCCGTTTCCCCGTCTTATTTTCACGGGACTCTGCATAACATGCGCATTTTATTCAATATTGTATTGCTGTTCGTGTCTTAATTTAAAATTACATTTTAGATATATTTAAGTGATACAAAATGGTATCTGAAAATGATTCAAGTGTCCCACTAAACACAATTACTACTACTAATTAATATTGGCATGATATAAATGTATGGAAGAGATGAGATAAGGTTACTCTTCTAATGTTAATTTAAGGTGTTTTACATCTCAGCATGGTGTCAGGGACCTTGGGTCTTGTAATGAATATGTCTTAATTGTGCTAGCTGACATTTGAAAAGTCCAATAATACCTCTCATTCTTGACAAACATTAGCATTTCCATTTTTAAGGTCAAATAGGTATGAATAATACATTAGCAAGGTTCTTAAGCTCACAGTCAGCTGTAGCTAACGTCACAAAGGCAGCAGCTGAGTCTTGCTAAGGTCAGAGATTGTTACAGAAAAAAATGGTTCATTTCACTTTGGGAAGCCACGTTATACAAACACAGCATCCGGTTATTTACAAGAACATAAGGTCGATGCAAGTCTCATGTGCATCGGCCAGTTCTCTGTCAGTAGTTGTAGTTGATATAAGCCTACATTAGTCTGATTATGCAAACATCTCAGTACCACTGGGTACAATGTTGTGTGATCAAAGTCAGCAAGGAAAAACCTTGGCGAGAGATTTGAAGAATTCAATGAGCAATATTAACATCTATTAAATGTGACCTTGGGCTTTTATGACAGACACTGAGCAGTGCAGCGAATGAACACTTTCTTATATGCATGTATACTGAATGGATTGTGGAGCTTTGCAACTTCATGATGGCATGCTGGTTTAAAACCTAATGCACGATCCACAACATTATATACAGTATATGCAAGAATTACCTGGCTTTCTGTCGAAATTGAATATAAAATGTGATGACATCCAAGCCAGTGGTCCCCAACCTTTTTTGTGTCACAGACCAGTTGAGACAAGTACATGTTGTTCGCGGGGCGGCAATCATTTTTTTTCATTGCTTTTAAATTGCTTTTACAGTGCAGAGGTGCACGGCTTGATTCCGCCTCCGGCCTCCTCGTGTGAAGTTTGCATGTTGTCCCCGTGCCTACGTGGTTTTCTCCAGGCACTCCAGTTTCCTCCCACATTCCAAAAACACGCTTGGCGGGTGAATGGAACACTCCAAATTGTCCCTAGTTGTGAGTGTGAGCGTGAATGTAGGTTCGTCTCTGTGTGCCCAGCAGTTGGCTGGCAACCGGTTGGGTGTCCCCCGCCTACTGCCCAAAGACACCTGGGATAGGCTCCAGCACCCTGTCTCTGTGCAGCCTGGTCCCAAATGGGCCAAGGCCCCATACCGATACAGTAGTTTTTTTGTTTTGTTTTGTTTTGTTCTGTTTTTACAACATGTAAACACCACAGGCAGGAAGAATTTTGGACCATTCCACTTCACAAAACTGTTTTTGTGTAGCAATACTCTTGGAATGTCTTGTTTGAATCACTATTTTGACTTCATGCCAGAGTAATGGGGTTGTGGAGAGACTGGGCCCCCTTAGAAGGTGTATTTTCATGTGGTGAAACCATTCAGTTGCTGATTTACTTCAGTCATTTAGATCATTGTCCTGTTGCATTACCCATCCCCTGTTGAGCTTCAACATGCAGAAAGGTGGGCTTTATTTCTCATGAAAGATTCCGTATCTTGACACTCTTCATTTTTCTGTCGATTGTTGCAATGTAACCAGGCCCTGAATTAGCTAAGCAGTCCCAAACCATGATGCACCCTCCAACATACCAAACATTTAGAATGAGTTTTTCATTGTGATGGACTTTTTTGTCTCCATTGTAGCCTTGTGTGTCCCTTCCAACCAGCTATTGATTGTTTCTGCTCTGTCCACAATAGTTTGCCACAAGTGCTGTGGAACATCCAGGTACTCTTTTGCAGCCTTCAAACCTGTAGCAATGGGATTTTGGGGTTTCTATCTTTGTCCAGGCAAATGCGTTGATACAGCTCTTGCATTGAATGTTTTGAACTTGAAGGTTATATGCCAGATGAATAGCCTGAAATAACCAGCATATTTAGAGTTGCTTGTTATAATTTTATAAGGGTACGTCTGTCTTCCTACACTCCCTCAGCCTCCAGGAGCCATGAGATGCTGGCTACTTTGACGACTCGTTACCTATGATTTAAGTGATGGATTGTGAGGTTTAAGTGACAAGCATCGGGTCAGCTGCTATGGAATCACGTTTCGGCCTTGAATGAAAGATATAAAAAAAAAAAAAAACATGTTCAGAATATGTATTACAGCTTGGTATTTTTCAAAAAGTTAAATGGAGAGGATTCGTAGTTTTGGTTGTGATTTGTTTTACAGACTCAGTTGTAACCCACATTAGGATCTAATTAGAGCATCAAAACAAATTAGAGCCAAGACAATCAATTGAATATATTATCAATTCTACTTTTATATTAACAATTGGGATTGTTAGAGAACTATTCATTTAGCAATATGTTTATTAATGTAAATTTATTTTGCATTAGTGTGGAACTGCACTATAACTACGTCATCTGACTTAGAGGTTTTTCTAGAGTATATGTGACTCATGTTGGAAACCAACACATTTCACACACCTTTCCTTAGTGCAGTTCGACAACGTGTTGTTTGCTCAATATTTCCCTGACTGTGCATTAATATATTTGTAACCATGTATTTTTTTTTTGACAATGCCCTTGTTGGATGACATTAGATTGCATAGCTGTGACCAGTTGGTTACGTATAATCTATATTATTCATTGTATCATCAACATTTTTCCCTGCATGTGCTTTCATTGGCAACATATTTATTGGGCCGGTTATCTAGCCTTAATGTAGCCCACTAGATCTTACAGACATATCCAAGTAAAGATGTAGGGGGACATCAGTGTTTGTCCACATGTCAGTCCCCCTCCTCCAACATAATTGGCTCATCTCTGGCATAACTCTTCCCCTCCAAAGGCACCAAAAACTGTAACCTAGCTAGTGTGTTTTTCACTAATTGAAATGCCTAATGAGGTCCCAAGGGCCACAGCCCATTACCTCTGAATTAATTAAAGCCTAAGCTGCTCGCCAAATGGTGAGTAAAGATGCAGTAAAAGTGCAAGTGGAACAGGGATCCTGAGCACGTTTCACTGTGCTGGGACAGTGCTGACCTCCTTTTTTGTCATTGATATGGGACACTATATGTTGAGAAGGAGCAGATGTTCATTATTATTTTATTTGTGTTTACTTCAGGCTTAAATTTTTTTGTCAGCCTGGTTCGGGTTCTCATTATCCAATGCGGTTTGCCTAATTGTGCTTTATTAAACATTAAACTGTGTGGCAGCATCAGCAAGATTTTTATTTAGCCATTTCCAGTTTAGAGGGAGACAAAGAGACAATAATGTTCGAGACCCTTATTCAGTGTTAGTGTGAATTTCATCAAACACTAAATCTCCTCAATAAAACCTTTGTTGTGGTCACGAGAATATTAATCCTAACTACATTAAATTCTAAAAATGAATTTTATCAAATCAACTGAACATGAAAAACAGGAAAACATTTTCTGTAAGAAACCATTTCAAATGTTTATTTAACATGTCAAAGAAGGGGCACACACTTGTGAATTGAAAAGAGGGCTGAAAAATTATTGGCCAGCTCAAGGACAAAAAAAAAAAAAAAACAATACTAAAATTAATCAGATTTTGGCTACAAAGGATATGTATTTTTGTTCGATTTTTGTTTTTATAAAGAAACTGTATGTACACTGGTTCTTTTATACAAGAGGTTCGTTGGATAAATGCATCAAAACAAAAATGGTTCTGCAGGGAACTTTACAAAAAATACATTTTGTTTCATGGAGAGATCTAGAAAAGGAGACGGTCAAATATTGACCAATAATATTTCTTCCTTTTCTTTATTTAGAAAAAAAGGTTGCTTTACTACCTATCTGAAAGAAAGCAATATACAGCTTAATAAATGGTGGGAAAATAGTTTTTGCAGATTCATTCTGTTGGCTTGGTGACCAAGGACAAGGGCTGTGACTGGAACAGGGCGTGGTGGGAGTGAAGGGCTGCCTGATGGAAAGGCGACGGGGGTGAGAGCATGGAAGGGTGCAGAGATGTGAAGGGGATCGGCCTGGTCAGGATGGGTGTAGTCGACTGGCTACCTGAAGTACCAATTGGGATAGAAATGGTTGGCTGTGAGGCAGATGACGATGAGGAGGATGAGGAAGATGTGCCTCCCGAAACTTTTCCAAGTACAGAGAAGTGGTGGTGCATGCGGCCCTCCGGTTTGGTGGTGAGCGAGAGCGGCTGGGCCTGCTCGGAGTGAGTGGCCGCAGGAGCAGCTGGGGAGGCCAGCGCTGCGGAGGGGGTGGCTGGTGAATCCAACATGCTTCCGTGGGAAGACGCCGGGCTGTCACACATCTTCTCTGAGGGCAGGTACTGAACGCACTGTTTCTTGCTTCTGATTGAGAAGTCTGACAAACACAAAGGACAGTTGGAAGCATTTGAATAATGGATCTGATGCTGCCTTCAAAAACTAGTACACGTCCCTCAATGCCGCCAGCGATAGAAGTCAACGAGTGATTGCTAAAACGGTGGAGATGGTAGCAATGAAATGTTCACGTTGCAAAGTGAAAAATGTGAAGGACTCAACTGGTACACATGAATGAAAAGCGTGATGCACTGAACACTCAAATGTCGAGGGCCCCAACTTATGTTATTATGTATTTTAATTTATGGCACAACAGCAGACATACCTGCCACTATTGGCACTGTACCTCATAAGTTGCTTGTTAAAGAATAGAGTCAAGCGGGTAGTGTTAGAGAAGGACATTGAAAAAAAACACAAGTACATACATTCGTTACGTATTCATTGCATGTGAGCTTTGTTACTTCTTTTGCAAAGGAACTACGAGCCACTCGTTACCTTCTGGTTTTGAATCCGGTTTATTGTCCCTCTTCCTCTTTTTCCGTTTTCCCTGCACACATTAAAAAAGGGGCTAACGTGCACAGATCCACTTTGATTACACACAGTGAAGCCACATGAAATTGTCCTACTCACGTAGTTATCTCGTGCTGACCATCCAGGGTAGAGCTGGGAGTGGAGTTGCCTCTCTTTTCTTGCCAGCTCATAGTATTTGGCTTGTTCCTCTCTTGACAGGGAATGCCACTGTGGGAAAAACACCAAGCATACACATATATCAAAGGTTTCGTGAATATCCCAATGGACAAAAGATAAAACACACTCGACAGCGGTCTGGACCACTTACCCGTCTTCCAAGGATCTGGTTGATAGCAGCACTTTCCTTCAGAGTGCACTCTGCCACGACTTTGGCTCTCATCTCCTTCATATACAACATGAAAGCATTCAGAGGCTTTTTGATATGAGGCTTCTTGTCCTCTTCTTTCTTGGGAGGAATGGGAGATTTCCTGCTGATCCGAGACATTGGAGAGATGATGTTGATAAAGTGATCGTTAGAGCAAAAATACTTGGTCGGATTTCAAATCAGAAAACTAGTTAATCTTACGCATGCATTGATGGGGTCGTGTTGTCACTGTTGGGCTCTTGCTTGATGGCTGGTGACACGATTGCAGGATGGGGAATGCCGGTCTGGTGGAGGCTGTGTGGTGGAGGAGTCACCATGTGAGGGGAGAAACGACTGGACACCAAGCTAGGGACAAAAGGGGAGTGGAGTTTAAAAAAAAAGTCCTTGAGCTCCACATGAACTAGTTCATTAAACATGCCAGAATGCACCTTCTCCCCTCAAAGAGAAAGTTGCTTGCATCTGTGACTGTCTAGACTACATTCATACACATACACAATGAGTTACATGCTCGCTTTTTTTGTTCAAATAAAGACTTTTTCAAAAGACCCCTTTATTCAGCAAGGGCTCGAGAAAGTAAAGTGTGTTGCTACCATGGTGACAGCATGTCCGTGACACCTGAAACCACTTTGCCTGCCATGTTCCAGACCAGGGAGAGTGTTCTAACAACCTTCCACACAGAACACCTTTTCAAGAATCTTTCAGTTTTTCCCAATGCTTTATACAATGAAGCTCTGTGGGAGAAATTAGGCACCATAACCCAGCTATCACGAGGTCCTGTTCGATTTAGACTGGACAATTCCTCAATCTTAAGTCTTTTGGTGAAGTTGCATGCATCATGATAGAAACTGAACAATACAGCCTTGTTTCTCTCCGTAGTTAAATGCAGAGTCAGCAGCTTTACTTTAAAATGCACACTGGCTGAGTCAGCTTCAGCCTAAGTATATGGAGGTTGATTCGGTGGTTTGGAAGAGGTCTGGTGAAGTTCACTATTTCATGAAATAAGATTTGTATCGCTAATGCAGTCTTAACTGAACAGTGCCAAGATCTGCTGTATAATACTTAAAATAATTTGACCTGGATCCACAGAGAAAATAACTGAACTTATCTATCTAGCTCTATATATATATATATATATATATATATATATATATATGTGTGTGTGTGTGTGTGTGTGTGTGTGTGTGTGTGTGTGTGTGTGTGTGTGTGTGTGTGTGTGTGTGTATTCTCCCCCGCCCCACTTAATAACCGAGTTATGATTTTCTCACTGAGTGCATATTTGACTGAGGCCACATGCAGTGTAGAAACCATTTTGAAAAATTTCAACTATCAACATAAGGCTACCATCATTTCCATTTTCCGTGAGGATCACTGTTTACTCTATGTTGCTTTCGATAAACTATGATTTTTGTCCTGATCCCCCCGCCCCCAATTTGCATGATGAATAGAGCCAGAAAACCTTGGCATGACTCAGAACTTGAGCATCTTTCTTTAATCTATTTAAAAAGCTAAACCGGTCTTTGAAAGGCTTTACTTCTCTTTCAGTCCCAACAAGAATGGCAGTCTGGGATCTGACGTTTTGTCATAGCTTCGGTTTTATCGTTTGTACAGTCTTATTATCTAATAGTTTCCAATGTATCAACTCGTCAGCATTGAAATGGCGCACCAGCCATTTATTCTAAACTTTCTGCAAATACTTCGCACACAAAGATGCCATGGATGTAACGGAAGTGGCAGATACAGTGGAACCTCAGTTTATGAGTTTAATCCATTCTGTGACGCCGAACTGAAACATTTGTGAACCAATGTAACCTTTCTTACTTAAATGAACGGAAAAGCAATTAATACTGGCAAGACCCAGGAAGTTTTATTTACCTTATTTTTGTCGCTGTGTGGTTAAAAATACAGTAAATATAAATACCCCAAAAATAAAACCATAACAAGACTGTGAAGTCACACAGTGGAAGATGGCGAGTTAAAATGCAAGAAAAGAAAGGCGACTTACAGGAAAACATTAGCCCACAAAAGGTCCTTGTTGGTGAACTGGTACATTCGCCTGACTTTGGTGCAGGCAGTGTGGGTTCCGTTCCCGCTCATTGACAGTGTGAATGTTTCTCTGTCTTTATATATGCCCTGCAACGAACTGGTGACCATTTCGCCTTTCGCCCAAAGTTAGCTGAGATAGGCTCCAGTTTCCCTCAACCCTGAACAGGATAAGTGGTATAGAAATTGTTGAATGGCTTAAGCCCGCAAAGTCACATTAACAAAATCACTAACTCGAGTAGTCCAGTTACCATTGATTCAATGCCCCGGGAATGAAATGACCTGGATGAATGAGAACATCCACAAGCCTACATCTCTCTTGGAGTTATTGAATATTTGCTGGCGGGAACGGGTCCCACCTTGAGCCTGCAAGCTCGCGATTGCTAGCTAGTGGCTCCTCCTTCCATGGAAGGAGTGCTCTTGCAGGGCATCTTACTTCGCTGCCCAGAACCCACTGAGCATAATAGCGTGTGACCCATGGTAATTGTTTTTCAAAAACCTAGTGCAGACATGGATTTTCCATCAACTGGCTCATTCTAAAACCAAGGTTCCCCTGTATAAAATTGATCTCTTTGGCAAGGTGGGAGTGTTGCTGAATTTGATCCACTCACCTGGACATGGATGCATTCATAGCCAGGGCTGGATAGGGGTGACGGAATCCCCCGGGAGGGATGGAGTACATGTGCTGGCCCTGCCTGGGAGATAAAAGAAAGTGATGGAAATGTGAGGTGGATCACACACAGCTGACAGCAAGCCCAACAGAACTAATCCTCTACTCGTCAACTCAAATCCCCCGCTTGTGGAAAAGCATCGTGGCAAATGATTCCATGACTCCTGGAATCATTCAGAAATGTTCCTATTTTCCTGTGAGTAACTGATAACTTACAATTAGTATTACCGTATTTTCAAGACCATAATACGCACATAAGAGTCTTAAATTTCCTCCAAAATGGACGGGGTGCCTAATGATGCGGGGTGCCTTGTGTATGCACCGATTCCCAAAATCTGTCAATGCTGTCGTGTGCCTTCGAGGACGAGTCCGTTTGACAGACTGATGTTGTGCCCACAAGTTGCTTATACAGTATAGAGGAAAGGCGGACGTTACAGTGGGAAGGGTGGGCGTGATAGAGCATGCTAAGGCCATGCCCCCCATTAGGTGCCAGTGTGTGCATTGTGCAAAGCAATATCCCGAAAATGGCCCCGACAAAGAGACATGCTTACGAAGCACAATTTAAACTGAAATTACGCGGAGGACCATGGGAATCGAGGAATCGTAAGAGAATTCAAGATCGACCAATCCATAGGGATTGGTGCTTTAGTTTTATGAAATAGCACCATCTATCCATCCGGGCAAGGATGACGGGTGCGCAGCAACATCCGGCGAGTTACAATGAAGAGCTGGCCAACTTCCAATCCTACTGACATAAAAAGTGTAATGTTCTGCGTTATAAAGACGCTTTTACTCCTTTATTCTGCCTCACTTGGCTTCATTTACCGACTGTTCTCTCAACCAAATCCCCACATTCCTAGCTTATCCGCTTGGGCTACAGCAAGTGATGAGGGACAAGCGTACTTTGCATTTTGAAATACAACAAAAAGATTGCCGATAAACACATTCTGCCCAACCACATCACCAACATGGACGAGATGCCGTTCACTTTTGACAATCCCACTGAACCACACTGTAGAGAAGAAGGGGACCAGCACGGTCGCGATATGCACAGCGGGTGCGTGAAGTTGGCTTTTACTGGTGTGTTTGGTTGCCATGGTAATAGATAAAAACGGCCAAAGCGAAGTTCCGAGCAGCATGGGAGCGATGGCGAACACAGCCTTACAAAGACGCAGCATCGGGCGAGTTACGCCACAATTTGTGAATGGATTGTGGATGCTTGGCTTTACGTGTCTGCTTGCAGTGTTGTTTGAGCTCACGCAAAATCCGGCATCATTTCTGAGGAGCCGTACAGTCACGAGACTGACTCTGACAATGATGCAAGGGAAACTGGCGTGTTTGATTGTGAACTTGCCCAGCTGTTGGTTTCGGATGCAGGTTCGGACTTTGATGGATCCCATAATGAGGATTGATCAAAAAATAATGTGAGTCCATTGTTAAATACGTCAATAAAGTACAACCAGATGCAGTTTTGCTCCTGCTGCCTTCTTAAAAACATACGCTAACGTGCATGCATGCTACTGTATTGTTTAAGCGAGCGTACGTTTTCTATGCCTGCATCCAATAATACAATGTATCCTGTGTATGTGTTAAATGCAGAACTAGCACTAACTGACACTACGCCTTTTAATACGGTGCGCCGTATGGCTGTGAAAATAGGCTATTGATTTGGAGTCTAAATCGTGATTGTTTTTCCATTGTAACACAAGATAAACACTGCACTAAACATTCTGCGTTTTTTTTAGTAGTAAGAAACTTACTGTGGCATGAGCCAGCCTAACGGGTGGGCAATAGAACCAACTGCACCAGGAGACAAGGGGTAGTATGGAGAAAGTTCTGATGGGTGAGGGGTCCGGGGAATACCTACAGATGCCAAAAAAAACAAAACAAAAACAGGCTTTTAAAATGCAGCGAATACTTCAGGTACTTAAAGTGAGACATTATTCTCAAACGGCATTCAATGGGAAAAAAATGTCAAGACCTATCATTCACTTCTCATTGGTATGGTATTGACAACGGATTCCAACAATAACCATTTTTAAATGGAGAAAATGTGTCTGGGACTAAACCAGGCCAATAACGATTTTTTTTCTTCTTTTTCTAGTCACCTGAACACTCTTAAAAGCAACAGTTTTGCAGTGTGAAAACATCTAGTTCATAAGGTCGATATAAGGAGAGTAGGAAGGTCCGTGCCGATTTAGACAACCTGCTGCGTTTTCTTTCATTGTTCAGACTACTTTTTCAAAATTATGACTTAAATTTAGAGTTTTATTTTCGTGCTGGGTCGCCAAACGTTAAACTTTAAAACTGGGAGGGCTGGCCATGAATGTGTTAATGCCATAGCACGATCTACTTCATGGGCATCCCTGTTTTAGTGTAACCAACACGAATTCAAGTTGAAAATCAAACCATTCTGTTTACAGTTTATTGCTACTTATGTTGTAGTATATTCAAATATTTACTCATGCTTTGTTCTATGAACGGAATTATTTTCATCCATGGTGCATTACCTGTCTTTGGGTCAAGTATTTCCGGAGAGAGATGTGACGGTGGCGTGCCAGGGGAGAAGTGTTCATTGCTGTATGTGATGAGGGGTGTCAGCGGGTGAACATGGTGGGCGTGCTGCACCACAGGAACTTTATTTGACTGTTGAAGCAAGAACAAAGAAGAAAAGACCAAATTTAGGAGGTGATCATTGGCTTGGGTAATACAGTGCCGTGAAAAAGTATGTGCCTCCTTCCTGATTTCTGTGTTCTAAGATTTCAGTTCATCAAACCAATTTTAATATCACACAGAGGCACCCGAAGGAAATACAAAATACTAAATGCTAATTTAATTTATTTAGACACAAAAAAATAAAAAATCCAAACCTACCTGCCCCTATGTGAAAAAGTAATTGCCCTCTGAACCTAATAATGGGTTGTGCGTAATGAGAGTAAGAACTAAAATAAAGCATTTACGATAATTGGTGAGTCTTTCACATCTCTGTGGAGGAATTTTGGCCCACTCTTCTTCTCAGAATTGCTTCACCTCTGCCATATTGGAGAGTTTTCTAGCATGAACTGCCCGTTTAAGGTCACACCATAGCATCTCAATTGGATTCAAATCTTTGTCTTATCTGCTCCAAAACCTTTTTTGAAGCCATTCAGAGGTGGATTTTTCACATTCGCCTTAATAAATTAAATTGGGATTTTGAAACTGCATTTTGTATTCCTTGGGTTGGATATTAAAATTGGTTTGATGAACTGAAACCTTTGTGTGGGATAAATATGCAAAGAACACAGAAATCAGGAAGTGGGCAAATACTATTTCACGGCACTGTATTTCAACATGGTATACATATCCACAAAACAGTTTCAGCATTTAGTCAAAGGAATAGGTCTTCATTTGTAAAAGGACTTCATGCTCAGCATGTGTCCGACTGTTCCTCTGATGCAATCTGGATCCGAACCAAAGAACACTTAAAAAGCCTTGCAGACACATGCCAAGACCATTACAGTCGTTTAGCAGAGGAAAGAACTGTTTGTGCAGTTCAACCAGAAAAAAACAACAGTACCACCATGTCCAAATGTCAGACAAGTAACCCACAAACAATCAGGCAAAGGTAAACGTAATGCTGGTCAACAACTGGAAACATAATCTCCCACTCAGTCTGACAGCAGTACGTTGGTGGACACAGTATGTGAGAAATAGACACGAATGGGTGGATTACACTGCCACACTGTGCTATGTATGACCCCAGTCTTACAAAAGCACTCCAAGTTCCTCGTGGAGAACTGTAAGTCCCGAGATAAAGTCTGCCTTTCCTGGAGCACTTGCATGGTTCTTTTTAAAAACAAATATTGCATCACGTTAAAAAAATGGGAATTTTTGACAAGATCTGACCAGCGTTACCACTCCAATGATGATGAAGCTCATAACAACCAGCGTCTACCTTCATTAAGCAATGCTCAGCCTAGCAGTCATTTCCCTCTGGCTGTCTGCTGAATAGAGCACTTGTTGGCTCAACTTGTCACATGGGAGGGTCAAGGGGTGGGAAGGGGGTGGGGGGTTGAGGGGGAGAGAAAAGAGTCTTGTTCATCCAGACTAACCTTTCTTCAATATTCTTCCCCACCCCCTTCCCAACCTCTCGTCTCTCCATCGTGGTCTGGAATGGAACAAGGTTTGCATTGAACCGTTTGTACACGCTCTTGCTTCACGCTGCTTAGAATTGTTCCAAATCTCGGCCGTGCTATTTTTTTTCTGCCATTTTTAAGGAGGGCCCGGCCGTTTCCTCCTTTTTAATCTTATACAAACTGGTTTCTGCAGTTTCTAAAGCATACTTTGATTCTGGTGATGCCAGATGGAGAGAGGAAAATATTTACTGGTGTTAAACACGGCTATATTAAGATCACTTTGCTCAAGGATTTTTGAGTTTCCCCAGACCCACAACATTTAGGGGCAAGGTATACTTACTCAAAACATTTTTGAGAGGAAGCTTTGAATCTTCAAGCCAGAATTATTGTGGCACGCTCAATTGGAATCCCAGGTCCCACATGTCATGTATATTTGAGTTCTGCTTTGTTGTTCTACTTGTGTATGATATACTGGAATTTTCCCTATATTGTGAAGGCTGTTTGAGACCTCTAGACCAAGGTGCCAACACATTTTGGGAAGCAGTTCAGTGAGAATTTGAAATGATGCCTATTAATAATTAATTGGCTTGAATATGCCAATACTGTGCTCTAAACATATCAGAGTTTGAAAGCCCACATTTCAACTCCAAACTGCCTTTGAGTTCAGCCTGACAAAATGACCAAGCTATTATGACCTGTTTTCTCCGGGTTGAGGACAGAGAAGTTCAAGTCATCCCACTTTAGGTTGTCAACAAAATTTAATCACTATTTTTTTCTTTCATCTAAACTAATTAATCCCAATTATGTTGATAAATACTTCAAATCTACAGTACAAAAAAAAGCGAGGTGAATGACTTAATCATGGCTCAAACTTAAAAAGTAATGCGTCAATGGCTTAAATGACTTTTTTAGGTAATATTACTCCGCCCTATGACAGCTTCATATAGCTGTATACATGACCCACAAGCAAAGTGTACTAAAGAAACCGCGTGTAACGTGAGCTGTGTTTTAAATATAAACAACATCAACGTGGTTGAACACATAACAAGCAACCTGGAACCAGATGGTATCGACAATGGCAGAGAGAAACCTTGCTCTTTACAGAGAAGTGCTTTCTGCAAACAAGTTCGCAGTCCCGCATACCTCTTAGCCAGTGACTTAAAAATAGCAGGAACTGGTCCTGCAGCGATAGGACCTAGTAACAGGAAGTTTTAACAGGAAAAAAGGCAAACTGAAAAAGAGCCAGTGCAGAGAAAATATCTCTGTCTCACCCTTAGAGCCTCTGAAGCTAACTGGAAAGGCCAAGGTGGTAGTATACCTCGCTTGGCAGTCCAATTCGGAATGGCGCTAAGAAAAGCACAGTCCTTAGTCAATGTGGGTGGAGGGGTGGATTTCATTCAAGCAAACATGTTTTTGGATCCTGCACATCTGAATTGAATTACTAGGCAAACAGCCGATGGGGAAGAGAGCTTTGAACAAACTGAATAACCCTGCAGCTTTGTGTGTCTTTATGCTTGGCGATTCTGGGTGGGAGGCTCAGAGGCCTTTCAAAACTCCAGGAAAGACAGGGTGAAAAGAATGCCTGGCATGCTGAGCAATCCAAGCCTTGTTTGTCAACGCCAACAGGAAGCGAACGTGAGAGCGAGACTGACCGTGTCCTATGTCTTTAAAATCAACCACTCCAAATACTGCCATTCGTCAAAGACAACGTGTGTTTTACGTCTGGTCATTGCCTCTGAAAAGGTCAATGGCAGCAATATTCCAGGGTTAAAATAATAAAGAACAGGGTGGCATCATATTACCGCAGTCGCCAACTCATGGTGTGAAAATCCGCAATGGTCATTAACTTAAGAGGGCACGCAAAATCAGCAAAGCATCTGTGGGACACAAACATAAATCCTCTGAATTTGTTTGGCTAATACACACGGTAGGACTGGGCGATATGGCGGAAAAGTATTTCATATTGGTTTTTCAATAATTATTGACTTTTTTAAAACTCAAACCTGAAGAAAAAGGGCTGAATGTAGTTAGTTTTATTTTAACATGTCATATTTAACCTTTAATAAGAAGACAAGGCAAACTATGAAAAAGTCAAATAAACTGGTCAGTATAAAGATTAAACTCCAGAATGCAGTTTCTGGAGAAATTGCATGTGAAGGCTGAGAGGTGAAAGGCTGAATGAAAATTTGTGGAATGAGTTGGAATGGTATCAAATGATGTAGAATTATATAGAATGACATTGAAGAGAAAGAACATGTCGAGGAAGGAACGGTTTGAATCGGTCAAAAAAATGTAGGAAGTAGAGGAAAAATATCCCAAATATTAATTTCTCTATTTTGGAATTTTGAAAAAAATGCAGTCTTAAGAGTCAGCTGAACAGTTGTGTAAATAATAGCAGGGGGGAAAAGGCAATATTTGGCTTTTTCTTAATATTGAAGGAAACAAGGATGCAAGGAAGCAATCAAGGAACCAAGGAAGGAAGAAAGCAAAGAAACTAGGACGCAAGGAAATAATAAAGCAAGAAAAAAGGAAGCAAGGAATCAAGGAAGCAAGGGAACAAAGAAGGAAGTGGCACCAGTGGCGTATTCATAAGTATCCAGTTTACGCCTCATATTTAGGCCAATATGGCCGCCCTATTGGTGTTATGGTTCTGGAACAGTCCGTAACAGGAGTGGATCCCGTAAACGCAGACAAGAATAAGATCAAGTACAAAAAGGTTTATTTACACAATAATGTGACTTCTAATGTGAATGCAATGCATCCATGATGTGACACACATGCTCACAAAACATGACGTTGACGTTTTCACAATACAGCCCTGAGATTTGATTTGGACTTTTGAGATGTGTACAATGAATGTTCTCAAAATTACCGCACAGTAGAGCACATCTTTTCATTTATTTTTTTTTTCAACATCATGCCCGGACGCTAGAACTCTTCATTTTCTAATGTAATCCAAAGTTGATTAAGTCCACACAATTATAGACTCCAGCAAATAAGGTAAAAGTACAGTTAAGAGCAAAAGACATTTCTCGGTCATTATCAATTTCGGGCGTCTGAGCACTCCAAGCCGGGCAACCGCCGAGAGAATCTCAGCTGTGACTCTCATTCAAGTGAATGGGATCCGGCAAGAGATGATTGCACTCGCGAACATTTTTACCCCATGTTTCAATAGAGGAAAAGAAATATTGTTTGAGAGTCGAGGAGACTTTGGTCGGTTGTATGTTGACAACCTATTGCTTTTTTCAGTCGCCACATTATGAAATTGGGTGCAGCCTCGATCCCTGGATCAAATAAGCCACTGTGGGAAAATGCGAAAAAGCGGAACAGGAAAACCACAGCATGGCATAGGGTCACCCGCCTGTGCCATTAAGATGAAAGTTGATGAATGTTAGCCGGTTAGCTGAGAGAGCTAGCTACCTATCTGGCACAAAACAACAGCAAGAGTTAGCCGCTCCGAAATAGGTGAAAACCTGCCTGGGTTGCATCTACGGCCACAGTATGGCAATTAAGCTTAATGACGATTAACCATTTAAAACAAAAAATAATGATTATGTCTGAAGCAGAAGCCTAAATGGCTTAAAATGAGGCTATAACATTTAGAATGAATCTCAGTTCTGAAATTATAGTTGAGTCCAAAGCATAAACAAATGCAGGTAGACACCCTCCATGTGAGGAATGTTCCTCTTGAGCATATCACTTAAATTACTTTAAGAATTTGATGACTAAGTGACTTATGACATGTTGACTAGACCGTGTCTCTTACTGGCATTTGGCAGTCAGACAAAACTAACAAAGAAGTCAATTCTTGCATCAATGTCAACGGAAGATCTACCCATATTTGAGCTGTGATCTGATAAGCATTTAGGGGTCAAACACTGGTCAATTTTACCCCAGTGAAGTGTCAGCGCTTCCACAAATCAAGTGTAACAGCAGAAGGCATTGACAAAGAGCGGAGAGGCCTTTTATATCAATTACTGCAAGTGCCGGAATGGCCTCAATGAGTGCCATACACAGCCATTATCAGATCAGTGTTAATGTCTGGGAATTGCTGAGTTTTAGAAAATGATGCACGTATAATTCATACAGCAGCACCTCTACTCTCAAGTCCAGTTCAGCCACCAATGATGGGATGACAAGTTCCCCATACGGCATCACCTGGCCCTGCAGCACATTTGATGGATTATTCATAAAGAAGCGGCCAGTAGAACACAAACACATACAGTGTGAGGGCTTTGGGGGTTTGAGTTGTTTGCCGAGTGCCTGCTATCCTCACCGAGACGCAATTCCCTTCATCCCACTCTTCCCACTACTATCGTTACTATCAAATGCAATACTCACTGAATTCTGAACAAACCTGTCTGTTGAATAATTGAGGATCTCAGGCCAAAGGAGACTTTGATTTGCATAGAGACCCTATGGACCTTATCTGCATAGTGACGGGACTGGTCTTTCGCTGACATTCCGAGAAATTGCTATGATTTCCAATGTACAGTGTTATCCTTTGTTCTACACCACCAAAATTAGCACAGTAACATTATTCCAACTAGTACTTATGATTGTGATGAGTAATGGATAATATTGTAAGTATATCTTGATAGCACAGTCTCAGCATAAAACCAAGTTATGGTATAGCTCCTGAATTTATAGGCGTACATATAATGATGTTAGACTGCTGAACATGTCTCATTAAAAATAGACTGGAAAGGCTTGAACGCAGAGTTGTACAGTACATAATACTGTGTACAGTATGTTGTTTAGGATTTCCAAGAGCCTACCATTTAAGTCCCTTCTAGTGGACTCTAACAAGAAAAAAAATAATGCCTGCCATGTTAGGAAATGAGTAGCTGCTTAAGCAGCCCCGACTGGTGTATCCTCATCCTCTCCTTGGGTTTCACTCTCGCTCCCTTTTCACCCTGGGCAGTAATCCTTGGACCCCTGTGGGTGACCACCCGTTCCCCTTACTCTCATTAGTGCGGAGTTGGGGGCCATCGGGAGCCTTGCAGGCTTGGGGAGACAGCCTGCCGCGAGCTGGGTAATGAGCACATAATCAGCCTTGCTCCCTCTAAAGCAGCGAGACACCAGAGGGGAATGTGGGCTCCTGGCCCGAAGTGAGGTGTATGGACACTTTCTCTCCTCTGTACCCAGGGTACCCAAGATTAGAACGTTTACCATCTTAGATCAAGTGGTCCTCTTGTCACCGCAGAATGCATGGTGAATTCCACCACTTGGAGTTCTCCCTACAAAATCTAAAGCATTTCCACTCCATTTTTGCATACTTTATTCTGCATTACATCTCAATTTACATTAAATTGAAATATATTTTTTAAAGTGTATGGCTTTTGATTAGAAGATAGAGGTAGGGTTGTGCCAGTAAAAGATCAGTGAAATAAAGTGACTGCCCTTTATTACCCAATATAAATTTCAATTACATGGCATTCGCTTGAATTGTATTGACTTTATGGAATGAGGGATTCGGTTGCTCACACATGCATTTGGTCTGCCGAATAAAAAATGAATTACACTAACTAACACTTTTTGTCATATAAGTTGCTAATTCCTAAACAAAGTCATCATGACTTGACAGGAATACATGATAAATATGATCTCTGAAAAAGAAGCATTCTTCCTTGGCTCCATCTTGTGCCTCTAAGTTTATATACAAGGAAAAAGAGACAGAAAGCATGACTTACAAGGTGTCAGTCATTTGCCGCATGCTCACAGGTACACTCATCACAGGCACATCTCTGCGGTCTTGCACTGACTGACCTTATTCGTAATGCAGTGTTACGATAACACCAAATGTTATCACTTGGAAGGTTTTTTTTTTTTTTGCAACAAATGACTGAGACCTTGTAATGCACACCTTTTGTCTCTGATTCGTTGTTGTTTGTTTTTTGTTGGTTTTTTTTTTTTATCAGGCACAGTGGTTTGTTGCATATCAAATAAATCTCTATTTTGTCTATTATTAATATACTCTATATTGCTGCGGCTAGTGACAGAGTGGACGACACAGTGTAATGGGCATTGGCAGGCTGCGGCCTTCCCGTGTGGAGTATGCATATTCTCCCCATGCCTGTGTGGGTTTCCTTTGGGTACTATGGTTTCCTCCCACATTCTAAAAACATGCAGTCTAAATTGACCATAGGTGTGAAAGGTTGTTCGTATATGTGTGCGCTGCATTCGCCTGGCAACCAGTTCAGGGTGTACCTCGCCTGCTGCCCGAAGACGGCTGGGATAGGCTCCAGCACCCCCACGTGACCCTTGTGAGGATAAAGTGGTTCGGAAATGGATGGATGGATGTTTTAATATTTGGCAATAAAAACATTTTCCCGCTGAAAGGTTATTTAGGTCACATCAGACTGCATAAAAACAAAGATTCATAGCCATCGCTTCGTGAGGACAAGCGGTTCAAATAATGGATGGATGGATGGATAATTTATTTTGAAAATCCAACTTAATATTTAACGTTTTTGGGCAATGTCTTCTTTAAGCGATTCCTTATAGAAGGACCTGACTTGTAAAAAGATATTTGCAGCATTGTAGTGAGAGCAATGATGACTGATCAATTCAAGTGGATTAGTAGAAACTAGTAAATAAAATAAAAGCAAGAATATGTTGATTTCAATCCATTTATGTAAAAATTGTTTACTGGCCCAGACGGGCCAACATCAGTGAGCTTCAACTGGGCCAACGCAGTTACGTAGTTGCTCCCAGGACACCTGGGCACTATCGAGTCAAAATTACCATTTTAACTAAAATGACAAAAAGTTTGTTTTTATCTTATTATTATTTTTTTTTTGCAAGCTACCCATTTAAATATGCAAAATAGTAAATATACAGTTGATCTGGAAACATGCATCCATCCATTCTGAGAACCGCTCATCATTAGTAGGGTCGCGGGCATGCTGGTGCCCATTCCAGCTGTCATTGGGTGAGAGAGGCGGGGTACCACCTGAACTAGTCGTCAATCAGTAACAGGTCATATCCGTTACAGTGTAATCATAAAATCTACCTTTTGAAAGGACTGAAATATTTTCTGTTACTTTAATTTAATTAATAAACTGATGATAATCATGTCATCATCTAAAGCCCCCAAAATCCCAAACTGCAATTGCTGATGTCATTTTGATCCTTCAAAATGAGGTCAACAACACACTGTGAAGTTGCAAAGAAGCTGTTAAGTGTCAAAGAAAGTTTATCAAGGTCGATAGTAGGTCAAGACTTTCTTTTTTTTCTAATAAAATATTTATCATTGGTTTTCAAGTGAGAGTAGACGCGGTGGATTCCCACGGGCCAACACCACCCCGTCCACAACAGTATCCCATTGAATGCACTCGATGAGGACTTTGTCATGTGCATCGCTGCGATTATGGGAAGCGGCAAATTGACCACAAACTCAGCAAGCATGGTTAGACAGGGTATCTAAGGTCAAGCGGCTGAGTCACAATGGCTTCTTTACTTAAGTGTGACTCTTTTTCCATGCGGTCGCTTGGCATGACTTCTCTATCAATACAATCAAACAGGTGAGGATGTTGATAGGTGCCAAGAACTTCACGCAAAGTTAAGCAAATTAAAAACATGAATGTTTTCAGTCCTAAAAGTCCCAGCCAAAACACAAACCAAACGGGTCCATTGACGCCATGCATAGTCGAACTGCAGTGAGATACTGCGAGGTCTACAGGTTTACACCTGAGTGGGAAAGTTCAAGACGGGCATAGAGCATCACACTTTGAATTTTATGGAAGAAACTGAGTTATTGCCATATTGACGGACAAAGAAGTCAGCAGTTTGCCCTCTGGCTGCTGCAGCTGTTTCGAACTGAATGTGGAGGGATGTGAACCAGAAGACTTAAGTGCAGACTATAACTCTGTTATTGGGAGTAACCACATTATGCTGATAGTTCGATTCAAGCAAATAATTTCTTCACTGTAAATGGATTCTTCCCTTAAACTTGCATGATTGGTTTGATAATTTGATTAACGTTTTGAGGTTCCAGTCTGGAGGAAATATCTCATTAGTACTAAACATGCAGGGAGGAGTGATTTCTTTTTGGGAGGGAGGCGGGGGGGTGAACGTATACTGCGGGAGAGTTTATTTTGTGTGATTCTCATTGATAAACCCCTCGTCCCCAATTTTGATTTTCTTCACCCCTTTGGGTCATGCAGCACTTTTGTCAAACAGAACTCTCTTTATCTCTGATGCCCGCATCAACGCCAACTAATGTGAAAAAGACTCTGTAAAACAGGCAACGCTGACTCAAAACTTGATCCGAGATCTAATCAAATATTTCAATTAAGGTGTTTTCAGCTGCTGTGTTATAGTGTTCATGTGCACTCACTAAATGGCCCGGTGTTGGAGAGCGAGAATCTTTGAGTCCTGCAGAGCCTGGGACATCCAAAAGAGGCCATTTCATCTGCAAATACTGTGGAGAAAAGGCAAAACAGCAGATTGAAGGAACAGCACAGGGCACGTAGCAAGACTAACATAGCGGTACATGAAGATAATATTTGCTGGGTTCATGCAGAATGATTTCAAGTTATATCAAATCAACTTTAGGGGCCACAGGAAAAGTAAAAGTGACTGGTGTCAACAACAGAGTGGTGGATGGCTGTGAAATTGCTGTTTGTCAAGGAAAAACAAGAGGGCAGCTGTGGATGCCCATCGCAGCGCGGTTGAGAAGCGACAGCTGGAAGGAAGCCCCGACAAGAGTACAAGGAAAGGTTGGGCTGCAGAGTTGACGCAAACTCTCTCAATTGATTTGGCCTTTTGTCCCACCTTCGGTATCACTATTTTTCATGCATTTTTCAAAGTTATCATCTGGGTTGTGTAATTCTTTGCGTTCGGTAGCACTCACCAACCGGCCGCAGAAAACTGTTTCCTCAAGTTTTTTCCCTCCTCTTTTGATTTATAGCACAACACAACACGTTCAACATTTTTTTGTCCTCCAGCAATCGGGTTAGCATGAAGCCAAATTTCGAAAAGCACGTCTCCACCATCTGGTTTATGAATCACTTTAAATGTCGCATACGGCAGTTTGTCATGCATGTGTTATTTTTTTTCACATTCATACAATCTCAGATTAATTTTCCTCATCCGTGTCCATGTTTAAAAATAAAGAAATAAACAAATAAAAGTATCAAAGTTGATTTTATTTTTCCCGCGTGTGAATCATGTGCTCTGAATTCCAGCTCACTACACCACTGTTATTGTGCTAATGGGCTCTGTTCATCAGCAGGCTGATCCAAAATACACACAAAAAAAAAAGATGAATATACAGGTATATATCTATATCTATATGAAGACCTTTGTCCCATTTTCAAAAAGGGGTGCAGGGTAAATGATGACAAACAAGCTTGCTGGAGCAGTCATGCTTTCACGTTTGGATTTTTAAAACACCATTCATCACTCCTGTTTGTAAGGAGGAAGGAAGCTTGGATGGCTGTGGGTTAAAAATGGAAAATACATTACAGCGAGGGGGTGGCTGGTGGGGGGGACAAGAGGGGAAAAAAACATTTTCAGGAATGAGTTTGTCGAGCAGGCGGAGGGTATTGTTTCCTGACAGCTGGGGTCCAACAGAGTACCGGGCCAGGGGGAAGGGGACCCTTTTTTTCTTCGAGAAAAGAGGGGAATTTCTTGACATCAGCCCTCTTCATTTTCACTATTCTACGCGAGGCTGAATTGTGGGTTCCAACTAATGGGCCCAAGTCCATACAACTGTCAGGAGGCAGTTGCTTTTACAGACTGCTAGCTCACTATTGAAACTTTCTGTCACTGTGTGCATGGTGCCTAATGAATGCTGCACTGTGGGGATAAAATCCAAAACAATGCAGTTTTCTACATCTAATCTATGTCAATCATGAGGCCTTCCACAAATGAAACAAGTGCTATTGTGAGCATTTGGTTAAGCCCAGCCCTGCCCACCATGACTCTCCTACCCAATCCATCCATTTCTGACAGCTTTCTGCCAAGAATGAGGAACGTGCCCCGAGGCCCCTTTTTTAAGAGCGCCTACCTTTCTTTTAATTGCCAGTGCGCCCAATGGAGCAACTGTTCGCACGTTTCCAATTGCTTACTGTCAAATTCGCCGTTGGGTGAATGATACAAACTACAGCATAATTCAGTACCACTCACAAACACGTGAGAGGGGGTGTGACAGTATAAGGCGATGTGAGTTGTTTCAGAAAACAAATGACCAGGATTGATGAGCTGTGTGGCTCAGCAAAAACTTATCTAAAACTTCTGTGAGAAACGAATAAATGCCACTTGATAACAAAATAACAAGTGACAAATTTGAAAACAGAGATGGGTTCGTATCACTTAACGTATGTTTGACACTGAGTTAAAAATGTCTTTACTTTTTTTCAAGCACATCATTTTTTTAAAGTCTGACCCACAAAAACTTGCGCGATGAGGATTTTACCATGCGTTGTAACTTATAGCTATGACGTTTAAGGAAAATTCCACCTGTTGTTGAACCTCACCCTTAATTCATAAATATGATTCCATGTTTTATTATTATTATTTTATTTATGGTGTGATGTGCTAGATATTCTGAAGCAGCTCAAAAATCATCATGAAAAGTCTGATTCAAAAATGTAAAAATTTGTTTTCCAGTGTTCTATATTTTGAGACCACCCACATAAGTTTGCAATTTTAAATAAATTGCAAGCTCGTAAGCTTTATTGTGTCTGTGTCTGGTTCAGTATGAGAGTTGGAAGCACTATTCGATAGACGTGGACAGACAAATGAAAGAAATGTGTGGCTCAGTAATGTTAAGCTGATCCATTTTTACAATTCTTTAATTGTCTTCCAGTCTTGCTTGCAGCCTCCAAAGCTCAGAATAAACATCAGTCACTGTGCTACTTTCACAGGAACCAGATGCAACAAAGGTGGCAAAGATCCGACAGAATTTTTCCAAACTGGAACTGGGACCCGTTAGCTTTTTGAAGAGTGAATATGACATATGCTCTGGGGCATGTGGCCTGCCAAAGTGGGGTTCTAATTGTTACACTGCTCTCACAGGGCGCTGGAAAACACAGCCAAGAGTCTTTGTCATCTGTGAAGTGTGTGGTGCCACACTGCAGGCCAACATCACAGTGTCGAAAAGAGACAGATGTGCGGACATTTGCTGTCAAACTAAGTCACACACTCGGCCAAAGTGACAAAAAGAAAAAAAAAATCCGGAACTATACAAGCAACTAATCTCATATTTCAGAGGCAGAGCAGTAATAATTGCACAATCAGAAAAACTGAAAATTGTTGGAATTCAATCTAAAATTCTACAACAAACTACAATCGGAGCGGGAAAACGTTTCACCGTATGCAGCTCCGATCCAATCAGACAAAGTCAAAGGGCAAATAAAAGAGTGAATGTGTGCAAAGGGGCGGCTCATACGAGGCCTCGCGCTTGTGAAATGGCTTCGCCTAACTTGTAGTGAATAGCATAGCGGCAGGAATGCCTCCACGGATCGCTCCAGCAGATAATGTCAATCACCTACTGTGTGGAGAACCCCTCCCCATTGTTTTCTTTTAGCCCCCAACAGCAAACAAATGGGCCACACAGCTTGCTCTTTTGACTGAGGTGTTAATTACCATCCCCTGCCCATATGAACAGCAGCTCCAGACAATAGCCCCCGTCAGGTCCCGACACAACAGTCCCTCCCTGGTTTACTCTGCTGATATCACCTGCTTATGCGGGGCTATTGACACCTCAATCCGATCTATGCATGAAACACAATTAAAGCGTTCGGAACAAAGGAACTGTGATAAGTAGCCCCCGCCTAGTCTCCAAGTTTGCATTAAAGTCATTGTTTGCCAACATTAGAGGCAATTACATTGACAATTCTTAAGCAAACCTCCGTAGCCATTGTGCTAATTAGTGTGTAATTGATGGGGAAATGACGAGCAGCTCAGCTGGTCAGACCTGCAAAGCCCTATTGGGCCAAAACAGACCTTCTTATCCCATCACCATGAAATAAGTGGATTAGTGAAGGAGGAAGCCATTTATTAAGACTATCTACAAAGAGGGTACAAAAAGAGAGAAACAACAAACATGTTTAGAAGGCGGAGTTGAAAGTAAGCCCCTTCTTTCAGCTAAACATCATGTCTCTTGCACTCTATTCGGTACATTTTTGTTACCCTGAAAACTGCACGCTAAACCGGCGTTGCCAAATTATTTCAACTACTTTTGCCACTTATTCCCGTTATTTTGTCATGAAGCACAGGGTCTTTTTATATCAACTTCCGTAAAGCCTACGGTTCTGTGTTGGAGACAGCATCCTGCTAATGGCTACCACATTTGAAGTGCCCATTAGCCTACTGAGGAATGAAGTTAAGTGACTATGTCAGGGACACTCCCTCGGTTTGCCGGGCTTCCATTGTGACCCGCTTGGTCGTCCTGCACTCTTATTCACAGCCGGTTAAAAAAAAATGGGTCAAAGGTCAGACATCCAGAGTGCTGTGGTTTCTATGGTAACACGGCCTATTAAGGCCAGGCTCATTGGCCTCTTAACATGCTCTTGTACACAAAAGAACTATTAGTGCAAAGAGGGAGAAAGGAGAGTGAAGAGTGGAGGAAGCATCAGGGAGGTCCGAACAACACGGCTTCAATGTTTTTCCAAGATTTCGAAGATGATTACAATCGAGCCGCCTGCACCTCTGTTGAACATTTTCAGATTAGTTCAGAATATTTGGAGAAAAATAATGTTTGTTGTAACAGTGAGCAGCAGCAGCGTCACAGTCCACATTTTGCTCTGTGCAACAAGCTAAAAATGCGTGACTGACTCATGCGTATTCTTTAGGTTGTCAAACTGGCCCACAAGCTGGGTTCATTTGAAAAATCCTAGGAGTGAATTTACTGCAGTTCCAGTAATAAAACAGCATGAACAACCCACCCCCAAACATGCTTCTTGAATATTCTAACCCAGTGAGTTTAAATTTTTGCAAGTCAAGCAACATTTGCAGGATTTTTTTTTCCTTCCTTTTGCATGACACCATCCTGAGTTATTGCTTCCTGTATCCACAGCTTTAGAGCGCTAACTCAGAGCTCGCATGTGCTGTTGTACCGTGCAGCTACCATAAGTAGCTGACTTTCAGGTCATTTTAATGGCACCTAATTGCTAAAAGTTCCTTACCTATGGTTAAGGTGATGAATAAGTGATTTATTGTGCTCGGGACTGCTACAGCGGGTCATGCAGAGCTAATTGTATAATTAAACACGCCAGAACATAACTATGCATCTGGTAAGGGAGAGGGCCATCTCATAAAGACAGAGAGGAGAGGGTGTAAAGCTGTTCAAGTCAATTACAAGAAGTTAGTTATGTGGTTTCTTAAACCTTCCAGATCTGTTTTCAATTGTCAGTGGCACCTCTGCTCAGTGTCAGCGTGCTCCCATGTCAAGATGGCATACGCTTCCAGCGTCAGAGGTTTCGTCACGTTTTGCATCCTGTGCCATTGTTTGTCCAGTTGCACAGGAACGCTACTTTTTATTGTTCAGGGAATAGGCTTATTTCATTGAAATTCACAGCCGTTAAACGTCTGTATAATTAACTCCAGAACACAACGTGGTTAGCAGCGCTCGGCTGGAGGTTTATAGCAGAGCTCGACTTAGAATATGAGTGTGCACCTCCGAATCGACGCCAGTGGCACACAAGTGAGACACTTTCATTTGTACCTGAACCCAGACTGACTGATACAATGCAGAATTTCCTGCTTAATCATGAGAGGTAATGATAAGCCTTCTTACAATGAACAGGGTGAATAGCACAGCACAAGCCCCCACCGCCATCTTGCTTTTCCCAGATGGGGGAACGGTTTCAGATTTTTCTTGGCTCTTCTTTTAAATAAACTTCCCTAAAAAGAGTCACTGACAACAGACAAGTCAGTGAAGACATTTGAGGCAGTGAAGTGGGCATAAATACGTGTAGGGAAGGCAAAAGTTGTTGTTGTTTTTTTTTTTCACTGACTAAATTAAACACATTTGTTTCTGCTCGCACATACCACAAGTCTTATGAAAACAGAGGGCTGATTGTGTTCACTCTGCTGGTCCACCCCCATGCCCCCTTCTCCTCCACTCCTCACCACCACCTAACACCACCCAGCTTCCCCAAGCCACCCCCACCTTTCCCCCCACACACACACACAGCTGCCTGCAGATGCCTCCTGTGTTTGCTCTGCGAACACGAGCACAAATCTCCAGGCCCGCAGACTTCTGGGCCCTGCCTCATCTCACATTTTACTACCTGACATCCCTAACACCCCACTGTTAAACCCACTGTGACTCTCCTGTCTGCCTGCTCCCCACCTGCATGCCAGCTCTGTCCCACTCAAACACAGACACACAAACACATTCACGCGGCGCAAGTATGCTCTGCCACTCGGGCCTGTGGGAATTGAGGGTTTCAAAATACCTTGGCACAGGTGATGGAAAAATATGTTTAAGAAAATCATTTTCAAAGGTGCTGCGAGCAAAATCATTTGGTCACAAGCCACCTTGTCGGTTCTAATTAAATTAGACAAATAATAGCAAACAAAATATTATGACCTGAAGTTGTTTGATATAAAACGCTATGATACTTTTCAACACCAAACGATTCTCCTAGTATAAATTCATCCTTCCACAGTGCGAGACAGAACCCGACCTACTGCCGTGACATTCCCCAGCGTTAGCTATGCGTGTTGTCAGCAGACTGCAGTGAGAGTTGGATAGCAGCCAAGCATTTCTAAGTCTCAAACATTTGTTGAATGTTCCCGCTTGCAATTTGGAGGCCTCATTTTCATCGTTCTGTTCCTTCGGTATTGAGGATGGACTCATGACCCAGTGATATATGGCTATACATTTAACTTAGTTTGTTTTAATATTGGTGGCCCGGTGGTCGAATGGTTAGTGCGTCAACCTCACAGTGCGGAGGTCCGGGGTTCGATTCCAGCAACGGCCTTCCTGTGTGGAGTTTGCATGTTCTCCCCGAGCCTGCGTGGGTTTTCTCCGGGTACTCCGGTTTCCTCCCACATTCCAAAAACATGCATGGCAGGCTGATTGAACACTCCAAATTGTCCCTAGGTGTGAGTGTGAGCGTGGATGGTTGTTCGTCTCTGTGTGCCCTGCGCTTCTGTGTGCCCTGCGATTGGCTGGCAACCAGTTAAGGGTGTCCAATGCCTACTGCCCGAAGACAGCTGGGATAGGCTCCAGCACCCCCCGCGACCCTTGTGAGGATAAAGCGGTTCAGAAAATGGATGGATGGATGGATGTTTTAATACTTGGCAATAAAAACATTTTCCAGCTGGAAGGTTATTTAGGTCACATCAGACTGCATAAAAACAAAGATTCATAGCCATCTATGAATAATGTACCTGTTGATATAAGACAACACACCTCATGTGCACACTGGCAGGTGTTTCCGATCAATTAAAATCCGTTCCATGTTTCAATGTTTAGCACCCATGGCTGAACTTGACAGTTTTAACTCTCTGTCCAGCTGCTGCTGTCTTTCACTTTTCGAGTGCTCTAATTAGAACCTCAAGGTGATTATGCTCTAAAGATCGGATTTCTGCGGACTTTGTTCAGGGGAGTCCCCTTACAATTACACAGAATCCAGGAATGCAAAGCATGAACAGACAACCAGTCAAATTGCGTTATTCTAACAAAGCAAAACTCTGCCTCTCAAGGTTTATGAACAGAATGCAAGTAGTAAAGTTTATCTTTCTTGAAGAGCTCTTTCTGAACCCTCAAATCTGTGCCACAATTGAACTTCTCAGTTCAAACTGCACACTGCTGCAAACAATTAGAGTAAACCCAAGAACTGTAAGTTGTTCTGAGCGAGACACTGGGAAAGAGTGAAAGGGGGAGTGACCGGAGGAGGAGAGGGGTGCTTGCGCACAATTACAGCAGGGATTTATGGCCTGAGAAACAATTTATAAATCACAGTGCCTGTGCTAATGTGCTCCAGATTGTTCTCCATGCAGCTGCAATTTTGGTCTGCGTGAAACGGCATAATAAACCTGGCTGGAGGACATGTTTGGGTGGTGGCGGGGCAGGGAAAAAAACGAGATTGTGGGTGGGGGGATGGGGGGTGATGAGGGTGAGGTTATGTGCTCCGTTCCAGAGGTGTTTTTAAACAAAGGAAATTTGAGACCTTTTTTCATTACCTGGTGTGAAATTTTGCCCAAGTGACGTTGTTTAAAATGTAGCCTGACCCAAAAAGAGAGACTTGTCTTTGAGTATTGATGCTTAGAAAATGTCAAATCTGCAGATTAAAGCATGTTTTCAACGTGCCTACTGGATTGGCACAGTACTCGGGCAGCAAAACTTCCAGAATTCTTCCCGACAAGGAAGTGCAACACATTGTACAGGTTTACACTCTTGAGTATCCAGGCCAAAATGGAACCAGATTTCTGACTTCATTGTGAAACGCTACCCTTATTACATTGTAACACAAGTGAAATGAATTCTCAATTATAATAAGAAAAGGCAAATGTTGCAAGCTGATCCCGTCATTGTGGGAGAAGGCTGGTGTGGAAGAAGGGATCGGATGTACCGAGGATAGCCTGGGCTTTTGTGGCCACTCAGCCAACTGGCCCTGAACCTTGGCCTCTAACCCTTCACCCTGGGGGGGCAAACAAAGCTCTGAGTGACATCTGAAACTAGACACTGTGGAGGGAGAGTGTCTGCTCAGGACTCCAATAACCCCATTAACTTTGCAGGGAAAGATGTGTGGCATTTTACTTGGGTTTTTGATGGATGTGTACGATGAGGCTGTTCGAAGCGGGCACTATTATTCAATCTTGTTTGCTTATAAACAGATCCATATTGCGTGGAGATGAGCGAAACGCTCCGTATTTAATGACACAAAGCACAGGCCGAGTTAATTGTGAGTGATACACACATGCCAACAATTAGGGAGTATCAAAATTAATTCCTCCTAATAAGAACAACATGAAGCTAGTCTGCACTTTTATAGAGACTCGATGCATTTTCCCCATCGCATCGGGGAGGTTCTGTGGACTGAGTCTTAAAGCGCTAGCATTAGTATACTGTAAACAAAAAGAGAGAAAAGTCGGTGGCGTATGTGCAGCCATGTGAATGTGAGCCTGCGTCTCCAGTATGCTGAAAGCCACTGTAGTATTTAAATCAGGCAAGGAGGCAGGAAGACTGGGCCAAGCATTCTGGAGCTCAGCTGTGAGGCTCTAAGCCGTTGCCCTAGGGTTTTTGTCCTGCCTTTCAGGGCAAGTCTGAGGTAGTCAAAGACCCTATTCATGGCCAGCGCTCCCCCTGCCAACACACCCATACAGGCCCAGTTAAGTCAGCCGAGAGCTATAGAGCCTCCCCATTTCACACGAGAATCAAACCTGCCCCTAAAGCCTGCTTCAGGGACCTCCAATGGCCAGCCCCTCCAACCTATGTACAAATCAAACAAAAGGGCTTCGAGGCCTATTCCATATCATATAAGGTTGATTAGATCTTTTTCCCCTGATGTAGATACTCTAAATTTGAGGCACAAGCCAGCGACATTTGTAAGGATTTGGTGTCTAGCTTTTGAAATGGCCAGGGGACCATGTCAACAGAGTGCCATCCAAGCACTCCTACACGAAGATCCGCCGAATGCTTGAGCGGATGGGTACAACCTGAACATGTCGCATGATTCAGTCTCCACACAAAGAAACCAAAGTCATGCTGCTCACCTGAGTTACGCACATGGGGAATTTCACTCGTGTCTTATGTCTAAGGAACACAAGGTACCTCAAGCGCAGTCGTTTCATAGAACTAATCAAGAATATTACCTCAACATTTTAAATTCAGCAGATAAGGCCAGAAAAAGAGGAATATCCTGGGATTGGGGCAGAGGTGACACAAGCAGTCCAGATGTTACTGCCGTTGATTCGCCCCTAATTCCTCTTGAGATAAAGCTGCTACACATTTCGTATGACTTGTGCTTTTGCTTGGCTTTAATCAAATTTGATGCTTGCCAGAACATTGTGACTCCTTAATAAGTACAATTGGTTTATGAGGGTAACTGAGGGAAGTAGGGGCACCCAGAGGTTGCATTATTATCAGTGTCCTAATTTCATGGGACACTTGTATTCAAAGAATAAAACTATTTTTGGCATAATCACCGTCAGCAAAGAGTCATGGACAAATTCTCCCCCTCAAATGTCAAAGGTTTCTCTGCAATTACATTTTTGACAAAGGTGTTACTTGAATGACCTGATTTTGACGTGATTTTATTCAATTTAATATTTTAACAAAATATCATCACCATTATCCAACATATTTCAGCGTCTTTGTCACTTATTTTTAGATTGTCAGCTGAGGCGAAATACAAACTAGTGTTGTCACAATACGAAAATTCTGACGTCGATACTAATTATGCATGTATGTCAATACTCACACTGAAACGATACCGCGGCAAAAACTTGTGGAATCATCCATCCATGGAATGTAAAATCCGTACTAATTTTATAAATTAAAAAACATTGGCCATTGGAGAATGTTTACACTAAATTAGTACAGTCTTCCATCCATCCATCCATTATCTGAACCGCTTTATCCTCATGAGGGTCGCGGGGGGTGCTGGAGCCTATCCCAGCAGTCTTCAGGCAGCAGGCGGGGTACACCCTGAACTGGTTATCAGGCAATCGCACGGCACACATCTACAAACAACAATTCGCACGCACAATCACACCTGAGAGTGATCAATTAACCTACCAGGCATGGTTTTGGAATGTGGGAGGAAACCGGAGCACCCGGTGAAAACCCACGCAGGCACAGGGAGAACATGCAAACTCCACACAGGAAGGAATGGAATCGAACCTTTTGCGATGTGTCTTGCTGCCAGACAACAGCTGATATTCATGAAAAAGAATATGGAAGCCTTTTTAAGTTATTTAGTGTTACATGGAATTGTTCTTTGAAACTTATGTAGGTGCAGCGGACTAGCAGCTTAGCTCCATCATCAAATGTTATTTAAGATAAATCGGTCCTTCAGTTCATTCCAAACAGTGAATTGCGGTCACCACCTCCTCCTTTCCTCCGCGTGTTGAGGACACGACATGGCCAGTTCCCCCGCCCCCTGACTGGACATTTATACCTGTCCTGTCTGCTCTCAACAACACTGTGCCGAGTCACTGGAGCCACAGCGACCCATTGAACCACACAACAATTGTGACAATTTATCCACTTGATGCGCTGACAGAGAGAGAGAGAAAGAGAGAGCAAGTGAGAGACAGAGAGAGAGAGAGAGAGCGAGAGAGAGAGAGAGATAGAGAGAGAGAGAGAGAGGACAGACATAGATAGATAGATAGAAATATGAAACATTTTTTAACTGTATCGCACAGCTCTAATAAGCACATTATGTTTAAAAAGGCATGTATTTCTTCTTTATGTTGGTCAGTTTATTTGTCTTATTCATAGTTGCATTGAAGATTAAATATTCAGCCATCTCGTTACCTCTGCATCCCGCCTCCTAGACACATAATTTTCACGCCAGACGCACAGTTCCAAATAATGTGTTTTTGGGATGCAAGGAAATTTCTTCGTAAAAAATAAATAAATTTAAAAAAAAAAAAAAAACTACGGTAAATCTTTTTTTCCAGCAACGAATGCAGTTTGAATCACCGCCATTGTTGTTTTGATCTCGTGTTAAGTAATCTCACGTGATGAGATTTCCGTTCTCGCGAGACGAGATTGGCGAGAAGGGCCTTCACTACGTGGAAAGCAGACGATTGCCAAGTTGTGTAACGTTAAAACAAGTGTTGCGAACAAGTGTTTTGGTCTTTATTGTCCAATAGTTAGGGATATACACACACACACACACACACACACACACACACACACACACACACACACACACACACACACACACACACACACACACGCGGGGAGAGAGATACGTATCCAGCAATATGCTTTTCAATCATGTCACCCACTCCTACTATGTCTTGCTGTTAGCCCACTGTGGGCCCAATTCCAGACCTTGAGGCACTCACTTATAGGGGATTCATGTGTATCTATCTCGTATCATCACTTGCAGAGAAACGAAGAGCAACCAAAGCTTGTAGCTCCACAGTCAGTGCATGTCCTCTGGTTGTTGGACTTTGCAGCTTCCAGTAGATTGCATTGGTAACCAATCGATGCCCTCCCAAAGCAGAAGAGGATGCCTAACTCTTCATCTGAATAATCACCAATGCCAAAGTCAGGCCCATGACAGACTCTCTTTCCTGTGCTGAACTTACATCATGAAGGCAGAATTAGCCACGAAAGCAATTTTGAAAGAGAACCCCACTGTTAAAATGATAGTGGTATTCCCTTAGGTGTGTTAACTTGAACATCAAGTTACCAGTCGATTAAAGTTAACCAGTTTTGAACAATGAGATAATGGTGCCGTTAAAAATCAGTATGTATTGTATTGTATTAAAGTTTGTAGTTTTTTAATCTACCTAACCAGTGGTTAAAAAAATAACCGAGTTTTGAACAGCCGTGCCCTGAAGATTTCCTCGAGCTGACCTGTGAATTTCTGCTTTTAAATTCCCTTAATATGAAGTACAACAGGTTTGTTGCTACTGTTAATTACTATTGCTGGTCTGGTGACTTCAAAATGAATTTTACATTACCTGTTACAGCACTGTTTGCAAAGCCAAAGCAGATACTTTGAAGTCAACACTTTAACAGGCTGGTTCACACTTTTATGAAGTTGTCATGCAATGTACCTGACATTTCTATCAATGGATGCTAAAAAGTTGCATCACCACCGCTGGAGCAGACTCAGCGGGAAGCAGCAAAAATGATTTATAGGTTTAACATGAAGAGCAGCTGCTCTGCTTGCTGTCAACTACTCTCATCCTGGACGGATATCCATTCACTTCTTAATTTAGTATGACCAGTACAATTTCACTGATATAAAACACATACTGTATGACATGGCCTTTACCATCCCTCTGTGGCCAGAGTGTATGTGCGGCAAGGGAAAGTCTGATAGAAATCTTCGCAGTACTGATGTGACAGGTATGTGATTTGATAGCTTCCTGCTGTTTGCTGATTGGGCTTTGAGAGGGAATGGCAAAGCTTGGTGCTCTGTGGGAGACATGAATCCCCCGATAAGTGAGTGCCTCAAGGTCTGGAAGTGGGCCCACTTCAGGATAACAGGCAAGGAATAGCAGGACCCATATCTGCCCCTGTTTCTGCTCCCTCCACCACCATCTCGTCAACAATCTCCCTTGCCTTGCTTGCTCTCTCTCCCTTTTCTACTGCTGCCCGAAGAGCTTAAACTGAAAACAGCTGCTCGGAATACCAGACTGATGAAACCCTGTTTAGAGCATATTCTTTTTCTTCCTGCTGTACAATCACATTTTATTAGCATGGAGTGAAACGTTTAAGGTACAATTATAAACGGAAAGCATTTTTTAGGCGAACTAAACTATAGTGTGTAAGAGCTACATACTGAGTCCAGAGAATGACACAATATTCCCACCACACCCCCACAGGAAAACAACTTGAGCCTTTTAAAAAAGAAGAGTACAATGAAACCCCCTCCAGTGCAAGTTTCAGGTTTGCGGTCAGGGAATTCAGCAGATTTTTTGTGTTCATAATTTGGTATTTTTTGCAGACTTTTCTGTGGTTTTTCAGTGAAATCCCACACGTCAAAAAATAATAACCGTACGTACTGATTCATCCAATCAGAGTGTCGTTATCGTTTTGTCAGTTGGTGATTGGCAGTTGTGTTCTGTCAGAAGGGTGACACACAAGTGCGCTGCTTGTCCTGCTGATTCACCTTTCTTGCACAGAATGTATTTTAACAGGGTGGCATCCTGACATTGGTCTGTACTGCAGTTTCAAAACAGCTTAATGGAGCTACCCAGGCATACAAAAGAAGAAACAGTCAGCCAGCAACTTTTTTACAACGTACACACCTTTATTTTGGTATTTAAATGGGAACGTACTTTTTTTACGGAGGGATCATGATCATCATCATCATCGTCAGCATGAGTACATGTTGTTAAATTTTTGGGAGAATATTTTTGTTATTCATTGATCTTGCTCTCACAACGATGGAGGTGGATTAACTGTATTTCTTCACCAATCGTATTATCTTAGTCATGGTTAAAATACAGGTCTTGAACTTAGAACAAGACAGAAAGAAAAGTAGCTAAAGAGATCACATGGCTGCCGCCTAAGCCGCCCCCACACACAGATTGACGTTGAAACCAACTGAACTGTTGTGCGGTATGTGGGGTCAAACAACTAGTTAATGTAACTGCCTAGCAAAAATGGATATGAGCTTTGATAAGAAAAAAAACGGTTAAGCTGAACGTCATGCCTCCGCAATAACACCACTCAGCCATACAAATGCAGTATATGCGGGATATCGTACTTTGCAGTAAAACCTAAGAGTATTTATAATTTCATCTTTTCATTTCATTTTCAAAGCCTGTTAGAGGGTTGCCGTTTTTGCATTACAGTGCATTGATCGACGTGCAGTGCTCAATCGCTTCATGTACGGCTCCAATGAAGAGTCAGAGATTGTAAGTTTTCTGCGATGGTCCACTCAGTGTGCAGTGGGCCTTGGACTTGCGCTGAAGTGATGCGCATCATCAACCACAAAATGCTTGAGAATGTGCATTCATGAAACATCCGATGAGCTCCAATGAAAGTTGTATTTCATTGTTATGTAATAACAACGGAATGCAATGTAGCAACAAAAATACTGCTTTTAATTTCTCAGATATTGCCATGAAGGACTATATTGCAATACAAAACAATGAACAATGAAATGCTTGTGATTTGACTAAGCATAATCTTTTACAGATTGAATTTAAGAGTGGCTCAGCACAGTTTTTTTTTTTTTTTTACATGATTCATGTCAAAGTTGAGAAAGAGATCCCATAACTATTGGTCCTTGCACCAGGAGTAACGATTCGGACCAAAGAAAACGACGTGACTGCCATTCCTGTGACTTACATGTGTGCATCTTGTCTGTGAATTGTGACGATTAGCTGCTGGAAGTTTTCAGAATCCTCCTCTAACTGTCAGTCCCACAGAGGCTAACGGCACACTGATCTGCAGACCATCCACAGCCAGATATATGAATGAAGGCTGATACATGTGTAGATAAGTACTCTACAGTACTTTCCAACAAAATACATTACTGTGGAGTTATTTAATAGATATTTTCACACATCTCTGTAGGAAGACGTCCCTACAGTTAAGATATTTAATATATATAGACTGCTTAATACTTTCACAGATCTGACGGAGACAAAAGGAGATGGCAGGGTGTTATGTATGTTCACCTTTGGCCAACCAGCAAAGTTCACCAGAATATTCACATGGAAAAACTATGTTGTGAAAACCCCAGACTATGTAGTAGCATCATCCAAACATGAGAAGAGAAAAACACATCAATCGATAAAAGTATATTTGCCCACATATTCATGCCGTTACATCAAAGGGATTCATTGATGTCACTAAACATGGGGAGTGCGCGGCTTGAGAGAGGAGATGTTGGTGATCCTTTCCTCAAAGGGTGCTGAGATGCTCCTGATGGGCCCCACACTGGAGAAGCCAGAGTGCACTTTAAACAGAATTTGTAATGCCAGGCGGGAGGGTGGGTAGGTAATGAATTAGCTGGGCTACGGGATAGAGACAGCCATTGACGCTATCTTTTGCTTTTCGCAGAGACCCACAAGGGAAGGATACAGACCAGGACTGACACCATTTCCAGCCGACCCGCACGAGTGCTGCGTGGTAGCAAGGAACGAGCAAAGCAACGCGTGTTCTCATGAAACCCAGACAGACAGGTTGTGCATAAGCCACAGAGGTAGCGCATTATTTAGGTGTTACCTGACATGGCATCTGCTGCTCTGACAATTGTTCAGTGAGCACTTTTATGCATTTTGGCAGGATGTAAATTGCTAATATAATTACCACAATCATTTGACTTAGGCCTATTTAATTTTGCTCTCAGTAAACTTAGAGGACTCTTGATAAGCCATTTGTAATGTGAGGGAAATAACTGAGATTTGGGTATAGGACTATAGTTACAAAACAATTAAACCTCGAAGTTGAAATCCCCTGAGGTTTGGAATTTTACCCAAATTTTCAGGAACGTTGTCCCTCTGAAGCATAATTTCAGAATTCAACCTATGGGCAGGCATGTCATCACGGTGAATGTCACTATACAGCATGAGACCTTACCATATCTCACATTGTGTTGTTTTGTTTTTCTATGACAATTTGCGGCATTTTTTTTTTTTTTTTACCAGCCACTTGAAGGGTCTTAAAAGGAGAGTATGAGAAGATAAGAATATACAACATAATGTAATTTCTATTTTTATTTAATTTTAGATTTGACTTTTTACAGTGGTGAACTTAATTTCACACTTATTGTAAGAAGGCTAATGTCTAAGATACATCTGCAATGCGAATCACCTTCTCACCATGTATTTGTCATTAAAGTGTTTTATCGTTTTTATGTGCAGATAACAACAGTGGTTAACTTATTTTTACACTTGTATGGCTGATAGGATTATCCCCACATTCCAAAAACATGAACATTAGGTCAACTGAAGACTCTAAACTACCCAAAGTTATGAACATGAATGTCAACAGATGTGTGTCTATTTGTGCCCTGTGATTGACAGGCGACCAGTCCAGGGTGCGGGTCATCAGCTGGGGTAGGCTCCAGCTCACCCGTGACCCAAAATGAGGAGAAGCAGTGTACAAAATGGTTGGATGGATTTGAACAGAATATTAGCAAGTCTTTAAAACCAGTAAAGACATTTTTGTGGTTGCTGCTAATTGCTTTCTAATGAATCAGTGTCACGAAACTGATGAAGGTGTTTGCCTTTGAAGGGAAAATCTATTAAAAACTATATAGCCAGTCGAAAATTGTGTCTCTGTTGACACAGTGCCTGGCTGAAAAAATATTTGCATTCTAGCATTCAGATTAACTTGCAGCGGAGGAATACAACACTGGGGGTTGTTAGAATGTGAGCGCTGGACACTGTTGCCTCTGTTGCAACGTATCCACAGGGCTTCACCTGAACACGCCATCACCACCTCCCCTAACCCTCGCAGACTTTACACACACAAATGTGCTCAACGCATGAGTGCACGAATACACACACACACACATGCACGTACCAAGGTGAATAGAGTGTGCAACCTGATGAAAAGACACCTCCACACGAACAGCATTTGCTTATGTAGGGAGAGGCCCTTTTATTCATCAAGACAATGTCTGTGTTGACTTTTCTTTGTCTGATTTAAGCAGCAAACGCAACAGAAAGCTCGAGCAGGAGTGCGGGGGGGTGGAGAAGTCAGAGGCATGCAATTGTAGCCTCTGACATGTTCAGACTTACACAAGCTCTCCATTCATATCTCAATCTCCCACAAAATTCTATTCTACAATCATGCCCATGAGTTTGTATGTTTGAGGAAGATATATTTGAGAGGCTAACCTCGCTCTCGCTTACTCGCAACTTCTCACACACAAGAGGCATTTCACTCTTTAGTGGCAATGATGATGACGATACTTGCGGAATTTTTTCAAAGTTGCTGATCGGGCTGTCAGACGTGGCCATGGAGCAGATTCAGCCATTAAATTTGGCACCGCTCTGTCACTACTGGAACAATGAGGTGACGATCACGTCAGTGGATTGACAAACAACAAGCTGGATTTAGACTTGGTGGGACAAACCTCCGCCCCTCAACAGGCAGGCGTCTGGTGGAACATCTCTGCAAACATAAAACCTCCTCCTCAGCCCTCACTGGATTACAACGGAATGTCAGCTCGGAACGGGCTTTAAATCAGTTATGCTTGGCCCTCAGGGGAAGTCTGAGCTGATCCCATGTAGCCCGTCTCTCATTGCTCATGATGAGATTCGCCACATCCAAATTTGAAAGCTCCACACCCAAGGAAATCACTGCCTGATTACTCGTGACTGTATTTCACAAGTTTTATTATATTGCGTGTATATGTCGTGAAGTAGAAGTATGCTGCATTAAATTATATCACACCAATAGTTTAAGTGTCTAAAAATGATAACAACAGATACAAGAAGGCTCCATTAAAAACAAAAACAAGCCTAGGCGCATTGTTGTACATGTAACCACACAAAAAAAAAAGTTTGATTACCTTTACACCTATTAAATGGCAGCTCTTGCCAGGCAAACAAAAGCAGAAGATCATGTTACCTGCTATTAATCACATGATCTGTTTGCAACTTGAGCGTGTCTCATGTTGCACAAACATACAAAAAAAAAAAAACCTGCATATAAAACAAACTTGTCAGGCCCAAAGCAACAAGGCACAATAAATAAACCATGCCCAGGCCAGTGGATTGTTTGTCTCTTAAGGGCTCCAGGGATGACAGCACATTTCAGTGTCCCCCTTGGGGCAAATCTTATCTCACGAGACATTCTGCATTTTCTACAAGCATTTGTGTGACGAATGTAACTGTAAAGACCGTAAGATAAACTCGCACCTAAACGTCAAAGCATGCTGTTGGGAAAATGATTCTACTGCACTTCAGGCAAATGTACAAACAAACGAAACCCCGAGTTTTAGGAGGAACAGCCAAGCCACTCATCAATTGAGCTACTCAGCGTGAAACAACTGTGCAATGCGAAAACCCCAAGATCGCTCCAAAGTATGCCATCTTTTGTCTCCTTGCTTTTTTTCTGCTATGGTGACGACAAACACAGTCAGCTAGCTGTGCCCCATTGACCTCATTCTTTTTTTTTTTTTTTTGCTCATATTGAGGGTATAAGCGGTTCACAATTTTTAAAAAAATCTTAAACAACAAGCTCTAATTTTGGCGGAAACAATCAAAGACGCAGTGGATTCATCAAGTAGCCAATGAGATAATATAAGCATGAGCAAATATATGGGCATTGACATCGACTATGGTGGGCATAAGAAACAATATATATGAGCTACAAGTTGTCTTGTATGGCGCGGTGAGAGCAGTAGCCATTTAGTTAATGAGCCCCAATAGAGACCTCCAATGAAGCCATCAAGACTGTTCAGAATAACAATGGTCAACTAACGCCTTTCTAATTGAATGGAAGGTACAGGGAGGTGAGGGGAGAGGGCCTGCAACAGTGAAAAGACGACGGAAAAAAGATGGGAGGGGGTCTTTTCAGTGCGATGCCTGCGGGCCATAATGAAAGTACTTGGGTTTTTTTTGGGGGGGGGGGGGACAAGAGTTGGGGTGTGGACTATTCTGAGAAACACAGTTCTCCAACATGAAACTTTTTTATATGAAAGTATAGCCTAATTAAAAGTCAACCGAATAGAATTCAAGAAAATACTTCACATTTCGCTAAGTGGATCATTTTAGTTTATCTAAAATATCACCAGATCTTATTTTAAATTAACATTCACCCAACATTGTGCTGCGCATAATACTAAGTAGCACAACAAAAGCAAAGTATCCTTTGAATTAAAACTTCAGACACCATACAGAATGGCATATTACACAAGAACCTGCAAGCCCTCCATCAACACTTTAAATCTGACTCATCAAAACTTAAAAAAAATGTCTTTGGACAGCAACTGTCACAGACACGGCACTGTGATGCCACCTATATATGTCAAAGCACGGTATTACATCGTCGTGAATATTGGGTGGGACTTCAGCAACTTCTTTTATAAGTTGCACACTGTGTCAACACGGAGCGCTGATGGGTAGCACCATGCCACAAAAACACCTCAACCATGAAAGACAATTGCACACAGAGCCAAACTAAATACTCAAAAAACACACAAAGTTTCCACAAGTTATTTCGCATTAAAATAATTTTGAATAAGTCTATCATTTGCATGGTCAAATACAGCTCTAGAAAGAGAGAGTACGTTTTAATCACCCTCAAAAGGACAAAGAAGCAGTTCCTCAGGAGGCCACTCTGAGGAAATATGGTGGTCTGGCAGTGCTCATGAAACTTATAGGCTAGGCCAAAGTTTGTGAGGAGTGTGAGAGACTGCAGGAAAGAGTGTTAGAGATTAGCATAGGACATGGAAACTTACTGTTCTTGCGCTGGGAGAAAGAGAGCCATTGGATAAGTATGGATTGGTGAGGTCTGGGATCATGAGAAAGGGGTAGCCAGGGTAGTGGGGGCTCTTAAAGAGACCTCCATCGTGCTGTCTTCTCAGTGCTGAAAATACACAGATAGGTTAGTCAACACATGCAAAAGTATTTGTGAATCCACATCGGATGTTTTTGCCTTTCTTACCTTCAGTGAAGTAGTCTCTTGCTTTCTCATAACTTTCTGAGTCAGCTCTGGTTTGTGGACGTCTCTCCGCTTGCTGACAGTGGGCATGTGCACATACAAAGTAGTTAAAACTTTTCAACAAATTCAAATAAAACACAAAGACGCCTATGGAGTATGAAGGGGGGGCTTGGTTTAGATTCTTACCTCCGAGTCTGACGAGCTGCTGTTGTTTTCCGACTCGTTTACGAGCGAAGATTTCACGTCATCCAAATCTCTTTCCGCCGAGACATTTTCGGAAATTTTTTCCTCCTGCTCCCCTTCGTCTTTAAAAGATATCATTTCATCATTGGCCCCCAAATCATCCCCGCCGCCTCCGTTCAGCTGAGGCATTTTTGCACACCAGTGAAATGGATCGACAAGAGGGGAAGAAAAAAACGTGTTGCAGCCGCTAGAACAAACCACTTGTAATCAGATCGTCCAAACGGCTCAGTGAGACACAACTAGCTACAAGAAAGTGTCCATTTTTCATCTTCTGGATGTTCTGGTGCTGTCCATGGCAATAATAATCCACGGCTTTTGCAACAACTTGACAAAGTTTGTCTCCTTGGAAGCGCGTGCGTTCCCCTAGCGTGCGTCCCCACTGTGGGATGTCCTCATGCAGAGACCCCGGGGCCACAAAAAACTACTGCAGTCCAACCAGTGAGAGGTTACTCAATGCACTAAAGATCCATGCGTGAGGAAACAATGGCTACCCCCCCCGACTCCCCAAAAAAAAAAAAAAAAAAAAAAAAAAAAAAACAGAATATGTGGCGACTTGCCTCCAAAAGTTTGAGTAAACGTGTGGTGATTTCCCTCCGAAAAGAAACAAAGGTCAAATGGGTTGTTTAAAACGAATGTAAACACAGTCAAATAAAATAAAGTAGTATATGTTTATCCGGACGCCGTCGCTCTTTCGCTCCACATCGCAGCCCGAGAATGTGCCCTGATAACAAGTTGGCTGCTCAAGTGGAAGAGCGCAGCCCAAGCGTGCGTATAGAGGAGGAGTTTACTTACTCTGAAAACCGACACTTCTTCGTCCAGCAAAGCTCCTATTCGTAACCCCCAAGATACCAACACACACAATTAAGACGTACAACTTTTGTTCTTCTTCTCATATTGCGTTGCATGCGGCAAATATTCATAGTCACGCTGGACACAAAATTAATGTAAATGATAGTTACTGCAAGTTCCAGAGTCGGCCATGATAAAACAACTGACGGCGAATTATAGCATAAACAAACGACTATTTCTGCAGTTATATAAATAAGGTTTGTTAGATTAATTTAATTTCACTATCGGATGTTGATTAGAATTAGGCCTTGGCAAGGGTCGAGGATTGTGTGAATTCACACTTTTTTCCAAATACATGATAAGTTTTAAAAGAGAATTGCTTTAAACATGCAAAGACTGAACTATGTTGTAATCAGTTGTGGAGCTATAGATAAACTTTTCCTCTTTTTTTTAGGGGCGGGGGCATGGCGAGAACGAGGCACGGTGATACACTTGGGCCACAGCTTGAGCCCACCCCCCACCCCCAACCATTTGCCCCACATAAGAACTTGAGCTCCTTTGTACAAATGAGCAGTTATCTTGTGCAATTGCAACATGAAATTAGCTAGCTTGCTGTACCGACACCCCAAAATTGCGCCTTGCCTTCAGATAGTACACTGATGTGGCCGCTTTAAACTGCCTCATTGTTGGCCAGAAGTGCAAGCACATTAAAAAAAAAAAAAAAAAAGCAGGCATGCTATGTGATGGTGCCCGCATACAAATACTTGCTGTACTACAAAGATCCAGATTCCTTGCGCATAGAGCAAGTGCATGTAAAGAATACAAATCAATGCCCGTTTGACAAGAGATAATCTGAAAAGGGTAACTCCAGGGTCTTATCCATCCATCCATCCATCCATCCATCCATCCATCCATTATTTGAACCGCTTTATCCTCACAAGGGTTGCGGGCATGCTGGAGCCTATCCCAGCCGATTTCAGGCAGCAGGCGAGATACACCCTGAACTGGTTGCCAGTCAATCGCAGGGCACACATAGACGAACAAAGCATTCACACTCACAACCACACGTAATGACAATTTTGAGTGACCAATTAACCCACCATGGACATTCGGGTTTCAAAAAACCTGAATCAGAATTTATTCAGGTTTTTTTGTGCGTGTTTGCACGGCCTTTAAAACTCTAAATAATGCCATCCTTTAAAAACCTTATTGACTGCATGTAAACGTAATCAGTGTGCACTTTGTAAAAGCCGACGTTAGCCAAGGTGACTCTGTTAGTAGCATGGCTTATTCATATTGGAAAACTGTCAAACAAAATGTGACCGGTTTGATGTTGTATTACTTGCAATGTATAATCAATTTTAAATAGAGATGCTATCAACTTACCTGATGGCTTTGGTTGTGGTTTTCCAGGCCCAGCGATGCAGCCCTCCACAATTCCCAATTACATACTGTATATTTACCCTTGATTTGTTTCTAGGCCTGTCCACTTCCTTCTTCATAACTTTTGTTGTTTAACTTTTTCTGCTCAGTGGATTTCAATCATTCAGCCCCAAAAACTATCGGTGTGACGGGGCTGTGTGGCTTGAGCCAGCAGACTAGTGTGTGAGCATGCATGACTGCATGTGCGCACACAGGAAAATTATTGACAGACTATTGGGTTCTGCCCTCTTTCTCCTCCGTTTCTGATTATTTTGTAGTTTTGTCGCGTTGAGGTAAGTTTAGACATAATAATCAAGAATTCAATTCGAGGCATAAAATGGGCCCAGAGAAGGATAATTTAAATAATATTCTACTGTCAGGTCATACAGACAGCTATAACACTTAGGGCAAACTCTATCTTCAACACGTCTGACTTCAATTTGTGCCACAATATTGTATTTGGTTCAATAATAAATAGGTTCAAACACAAGTGATTTGTGTTTTACAAATGAATACAAATGTAAGGAACAATTTTCATTGCAAATATAAAGCTAAGGCCCCGTTTGTTTATCTGAGTGTTGTTTCACAATATTATGTAGTTTGCAGTGTGCAGAATTGCACTGTCTCATAAACATGGTGTTTTAAAGGGTTGCAAAATTGTAGAAACATGTCACGGTATAAAGCAATATCAATGTGTAGTTGAAAGAAGATTTCTGACGCACGTATACCTGCATTTCAAATCGCTATGTAGTTAGCATGAATGCACTAAAGACAAATTTAACGAAAGTAAGTCATTCTCTGGTGTTAAAATAGGTTTGTATGAGTGTATCAAGGGTGAATGAAAGTGCCACTAATATCGCCATCAGTGTGTATTCTATATTCCTCTGTCAGTGTTATTATCATTATTGCGCTGTCGAAATGATACATTCTTTATTATTCAACTTTAAATCAAGCCAGACTTCAACAGCAACCTGTCCATTTTATCCAACTTTACAATGCCTACTGGATTTTAGCTCAAGTGACTGACATGTCATGAGTAGTGAGGGTGCCATAATTACATGGTGCCATAATGCCACGGGCTGTAAAACAATAATCTGGCAGAGATACTAGCATGAGCACCTGGGATCAGTATGTTGGTGGTGCAACTCAAGGCGGAGTGAGGCAAGCTTGAGACCATCCATGGCCTCCTCTGAGAGTCTGCCTCTTGTTTTCTTTCACATAAGACTTAAATACACGGGCCACATTGTTCATTTGAGGAACAGGACTGGAGGGCCAGTGTTGCAATCATGGAAGAAGGGAAGTGGTTAGAATTCTTTTTTTTTTTCCTGTGGAGTAACCTGCACATAAATCTGAATTGTGGCAAAGAGATGTGTTTTCAAATGTGGGCGAAAACATTGGGAGAGTTGGTGCTATGTTTCCCTCATCCTTACTTACTCACAACCTTTACCTTCTCCACTGTAAATCCATGGACCTGCAAAGTTCTGACGCAATTTGACAGGCTTGAAAAAAGATGTCCTTGCTGTGGAGGACTGTGTCAGCCTGCTGAGGGCTGACTGACAATTCAACGTCTCCAAGGGCCTCATTAGATCCCGTTTCCCCCTGGGTGTGTGTGCATGTAACTGTATTCAGCAGAAGGCAACCTAAGGTTGAGTGCATCAATGAGAATTGCATCGACAGTCACAGTTTGCTTGTTAGCATAACTGCATGTTTGCATCACTCCATAGGTGACTATTTACCCCCAGGCCAACATATCTTTGTTTTCATGGCCTATAGTGTGCTCTGACCCCAATAGAAGGCGCTCTATCTCATGCCCACAAAAAATATCACAAGGTTTCATGCTGCCATCTTGTATATTCATGAACTAAAATTATAACCACGTCAAGGAAGGAAAGAGAGAGATTTTCAGAAGAAATTGCAAGTCAGGGGCATGATAGACAGGCATGCCCCTGCAGGTGCACCTACAATTCCTCGGCGTATATGAATGATTAACAATGTAAATCAAATATCAAAACAAGTTGACACCGAGAAATGATTAAAGCACGCATTTGAAGTTGATGAATAGGGATACGGTATCACATTCACTAATGTGCTATATCTCCACCACCGGAGACATTGAGCCAGACCCCTGTTGTTCACAGTTCACAGTGTTGCAGCACAGTGAGACATAACACACTTGCGGCAAAAACACAAATCTAAGATGAGATTCTTTATTCCGACACAATGTGGTTGTTGGAATGCACGTTATCGTAAAAGGAAAACGAATGGGGCTCTTTATACGTCTCTGTTTTAATGAGAGCGACAAAAGGTTGAAACAGGTCGGTTTAGATCTTCATTTACATGACAATAGCTTTTTGCAGCGTGAAAACGCAATCATTGGAAAACAGGTCGAGTGGATGCTTTTTGACACACCTTACCTAAAATCTGAAAATAGTCTGTGAAAATGGTGAAGAGCCATGCTAAGTGTACAGTCTGGGACTGTGCAAATATATCACAACCAAAACAACTGCGGTGGACGACGCTGCTCCTGTGGCTTCAACACCAAGGCCCACCCACCTATTTACCAACAAAGGGCATTTAAAGGACAGTTTGTGGATAAACCCAGAAGAATAGGTTGTTGGTGAGCATGTGCCATGTTTCTTTACAATGTGCATCGCCAAATCCATTCATACTGTAGGTGCCTGCATGTGAATGGGGATAGTTTTTGCAGTCACCTTTACGTTAAAGGTTGTTTTTTTTTAATGATCAATTTTTAGTTGAATGTTATTCAAACGGCCCTAGAATGGCATATTCAAGCCAATAAGTAAAAAAAAAATTCATGAAGCAATGTATTTGTGTTTGTTAGTCTATTCATTTCATAAATTAGGAGGCTACTTTCTGATACATGAAGGTCAATGTTAGACATTGAATACAATGTAGGTAGAGCAAAGACTCGATCATTTGTACACGGGAAAGGTTTCCAGTAAATAAATGGCATGAATAAAATTGTGGAGTAGTCCTTTTTTTGTCTGTTTTTTGTTAGATAGCAAATGTCGTCACTCAAAGACAAATTCCGCAGTTTGATCTGTACCAATTTAATGAGTTCCTCAAGGTTCGCAGAAATTGGTTATGTAATTATATTAGGTAATCTCTCTGTTAACTAAACAAACAGAAATCAATGATGCTTAAAATATATGTTAACCTTTGGACTTGTGAGGAGTAAATAAAAGAAAATATTGGTGATACAACACTTTGACTGGTTATTCACACTAGCGGAAACTCTGGTCATCAAACCAACTGCAACGGAGGGAGGGGGGTGGGGGTTGTAGGGAAAAATTGTATTGAAAACGTTGCGGTCGAAGTAATTAACATTTTAGCTGCAGTCTATGCCTCCCTCATATTTACCCAAACATCCTCTTCTTCCATCTGAAATTGTCTTTTTCGAATGCTCTTGATTTTCACGGCGAGATGATGAGGGGTCAGGAGAGATTTGAACAGGGACAATCTTCGCCTGAGGGCAGATCGACCGGTGGCCAGAAAATGTATTCACAGGATGTTGTCCTAGCATCTGCCTTCCTTTGAAGTTGCTCACTCTGCCCTGGCATGTCATACATGAGCGGTTCATTCTCCTCTCGTACTTTAGCGAGTGTGAAAAGGCCGCAAATACTGATCTGTGTTCCACTTGGTATTTGTGGTGCTCCACTTGTGTGTGTGTGTGTGTGTGTGTGTGTGTGTGTGTGCGTGCTGTCATGTTAGTGAAAGAAAGCAGCAGAGCGAGGAGAGAAAAAGAGGGGGTCAAGATGATGTGAGCCAATCTGCACTTCCTCTGAGAATTCAAGGTCATCCTTCATGTTTTGCCAACTGTCGGCCAGTCACGTTCCAATCAAAGTGGTGCTTTAATTCAGCCGTAATTTCCATCTCATCATGTTTTCACCTCGGTCTCACAAGAGGAGTTCTCTTCTGATCTGCTTCAGCGCATCCAACATGTCTTGCCAGGTCAATGCCAGTGGGAACAGCTCTCTAATGATACTTGTATATTGTATGTGGAGTACAGTTGTACAGTTCTCCATGAACGATAGTTGTCAGTGTGATGGTGCTCCAGTCATGTTTGACTTATTCTAACACATTACTGAACACCAATAAGGCTAATTTACATCTAGACAAATGATAATGACGTTTTAATATTTGTTGTTCCCACATGCTGATTGTACAGTAGCTACAGCAGCACGGAAAAAAAATCAAATACGCCATTTTTTTCAGTGTGCCTTTTCGGAAAATGTTTCCCTCCCATTATTTGTTTGCCACTACTTTGAATGAAATAACAATAACTCCAAGTCTGTGCATGTTTACTTTAACGTTCATGGCCACAACATTAGGTACAACTGTATATATTAATAAAATCATCATACTGTATTTCTGGCAAAGCTCATAATGCCCTCGGTTAGTCAGTGGGTTCAGTGGGTGTCAATAATGAAGCGACTATTAAATAATAATGAGTCAATAGTGATTTCTCCCAACAAATCAGTGAAAAAAAATATATCAATGACCAAGAACGATTTTACTGAAAAATCATTTTTTAAAAAACAATTCAGAATATGATTTAGTCATTGTAACAGTGTAAGTGTGTACCTATTTTCAAAACGTCCCACATTAGAATGTTTTCTAAAAATGAAATAATGGATTGCCTTGTATTTCAAAGCGGAATCAGTGTGTTTATTAATGAGTCGCTGATGGCATAGGTCCACTCGCCTTATTTGCGTTGTGTGTCTTTCACTCAAAATCATCTCGGCTCCATCTCCTCCCACCCCTCAACAAGATAAGTGGTATCAAAAATACCTGGATGGACTTACATAATTTTACAATGGTAACCAACAGCACCGCATCGAAATAAACAGTGTTGCTGAGATTTGTGTTACCTTTCTAAGCGACAAGATTATTTTTTTCATGTTAGATCTCAATATATATGTTTAGGTGCATGTAATGGTGTGGTGAGTGAGTGTATGATGTATTGTAAAAATTGTAAAAAAAAATGGCAAGCAAGCTTTTCCTCTTATGTGACTAAGGAGCTACGCATTCTGAAACATGCAAGACATTGACATTACGTTTCGCAAATCCCAAAGCAATGATACAATTGACTCCAATTGAGATGAAATTGCATTTGACCAAATTTGATGCGGCATAAAACGATGCAAAATCTATTAATTGTCTATTGAGTGTAGATATGCTCTGACACCCATGTGATGCCCATGGATTTATTTCTTTCTCTGTAGCCCGCTACATGCTTCTGTTCCCTTCTCAACTGCTGTTTCAATGCCAGTATTGATCCAATTCATACTGCCACATCAGAGGATATGGGTATAGTTCAGCTTCCCAAAGTTGGCGTTATGCTGAGGCTGAATCATCAGCGCCTGTGTTGTGGAAACACATTTTCCTCATTTGCTTTGTCACATCAATCAATTCAAGACAATGAAAAAGGATTTCAAATAACCAGTCCTACAATTACTAAGCCCTTCACGAGTGAACATAAAATAGTAACTCATTTTCAATGAACATCGTTCGATGAACAGCAATATTCATTGACCCAGCTTTGCCATTGAAGCTCACTTCCTCAGTCATTGCGTTACATCTTTCTGGGAGTGGCTCGTGCAATCGTGAATCTTGCACACAAAAAAAAAAAAAAAAAAGAAGAAGAAGAAGAACCTCATATCCGTTCTAATCCATAGATAGGTCCCCTTTCCTGACTGGTATGGGCGTAAATGCCATTTAAGATTGTGTGAGGTTATGATTAGATGACAGTTTTTACTGCCTGTAGGGTGTAACTGAAACACTAAACAGTGCAGAGGGGAGGAAATAAAAGAGTTAGTTGCAAAGTTTTACTCCCGCTTTTCTCCTTCTTTCTGGTGTAGTGTTGCATTCACAGGATACCTTTTCCAGATGGGTCTTGATTTCAAGACAAGGGAGCTTTTTCCCTCTGTTGAACAGTCAGCGGAAAGTAAAGATATGGATCGTGTGGAGTTTCTTACAATTCAGTCCCAGTTGCAGTTCCTAAAAGTGTGAATGACCACAGTTTTGTTGAACTTTATCCTGCGTGTTTTTAGAAACCTCCAGCAGACAATATATTATTGCCTCAATAAAGTCATGTGGAAATCCTTCGTTAGCAAAAGCCACTTGGTATTACCTATGCAAAGGTATAAAATGTGAAGGGAAAGAAGACATCAAAAACATGGCTGTAGTTGCCAAGTAGGGCTTATTCAGACTCTTGACTGAAACACATGCTCATGTTTTCTAGTATTGTAAAGGATGCTTTTAAGGAGTATTATTTTCTGACGACTTCAAAGCTGACCAAGAGCACTCTAGTTTCGGAGCGTACACTGGCTTCAAAGTGTACTTACATTTTCCAAATGGACAGGAAAAGGCCTTCACTGGTGACGTGATGCCATTGTGGTGTGGTGTGAGTTTTCACAGAAAAATGATATCTGTAAACATTGGCTTGCTTTCACCTTCATTTCAATTACTACACAATTTCAATTACTGCACAATTCATTCAATGCGTAAATTATTTTCTGCTGTCTTCGGAAATGTATTTTTTTATGGTCGAAGTGGAAAAATAGCTCAGCCAACACTATAAAAGGGTACCTCTGTGGCCACTATTACACACCCACGGCAATTAAAGCACCATAATTGACCCACACGTAGTGTGAGTCAGACTCTCTCCAGATGCTGCATTCAAGTTTTGTGCTACGCAGGTTTTTATTGAATTCATCTATCCTTTGCAAGGTCACAGTCTTCAAGCGTCTGTGTTTTCTCAGCTGAGGATGCAGGGCTTCACATCCTCGGAAGACTGGAAATTCTTTCCCGTGATGTAAACCAAGCTGAAGTGTTAGCCTGTTGACTTCATTGAGTAGCCCTGCCAGATTTTTATAAGCGTTGTGCAAATGAAATGGTTTGCATTACGTGTGAACTATACGTTCCACAGAGCCATGCACGGCTGTAGACAGCTGGAAGTAACTTGAACCCCCCTCGGTCACTTATCACCACTGGCATCCCTGCCATTTCCCATAGCCATCTTCAGGCCAGAAGAATCCAGACATTGTTTGCGTCTCTGTGGGCCCTGTGTTAAACTCGGGCTCGTTGATTGTTGCCCATATTAAGGGAGATTGTAGATATGTTTTGGTGCATATATTCTTGCCTTTTGTCAGGGGGAGGGGGGAAGGGCTAAAGTTGATGCATTCACAGAGGGCGCCTGCACCTGCACTGTATGTCAGCAGAAGGTTCTGGAGCAGACACTTAAGTAGAGTGGTGGTGGCTTTCACAGCACCGGATTCCAGGAAGCTCCTTATTTTTGAAAGGCAACAATGACCATGCGCTCTTCAGGCTCTTTGGCTTTGGCACCTGGTCCGTGTGGCCACGGGATTATACTCTGACTGCGTCACCTACATTTGAGCTTATTGGGCTTCTCAATGTTCTTCTGTTTTCCTCCTCTCAAGTTTCCAGGATGCTTTTTGACTGTCTGTTTTACACATAGAGACAGGATCCCCCATGGGGGTTGTTAGGAGGAGGTTATAGGAGGGGGGCGGGGGCCAGCGGGGTCAGGGAGAAACTGTCTGTCTATTTCCTTTCTCTGGCCTTGGGAAACTTTCTACCACAAGTCTTTAGCATATTTTTAGCTTGCTTGCTGTTTGTGTCCGTGAAGCCACAGATGATAAAATTATTTCAAGTTCACTGGGACTTTTTGTTTTTCACACGAATTACATATTATTAGGGTTTTGGGCTCCCTTCTACAGTTCAGTCTTGTCCTGTGTACAGACTGTCAGCACAATGTAAAGTATAGCGCCTGGAAGCTGTCTTTTTTTATGTGCTCTTGCAAAAAACGCTTCTAGAACTGCCGCACAAACCCACACTTTCTCATATTCTAACTGCAGGTTTCAGTGTGTGTGCGTGCGTGCGTGTGTGTGTAGGTATGTACTGGTATGTACACGTTCTATGAAGAAGAGTTTTTGAGAAAGACGCTGTGGTGCACTGACTATATAGGACCATGTATGTTGAATATTTCAAATATCGAAATAAGATCATTAAAAACTGTGAGAAGCGATGCATTTAAAACATAGAGTTTGTCATTTGGTGATTTTGAAAACTAAAATACTCAAGTAAGATTAAATGCCTGAGGATTGTTAATTATGGAGTTTATCTACCATTTCCAGGAAAAATATGCCATCCACCATCAGACATCAAATTAAATGTGACATACACATACATGATGAACAATTTTATTTTGGTAAGTCTGAGCACAATCATCAAACTAGCCCATTGAGTGGTATAGCAGCATTGTTGATCTGCTGTTGTGTGTACTGCGCGTTCATATAACATTTACTGTAAATCGAGTTAAAGATGCTACGGCCCAGATAATGTTGGTCCAAGACACGTCTTACCTGCTGAACCACATTTCTTTGTGTTATCTCAAGGTGCACAAACACTGCGCTTGCTCTCGTTAACGTCTCGAGTGAATGATGAGCTGTTCATAAAATAGCTGCAGTATGTCTTTGGAATAAATACTCCATATTGAAAGTGCAGCTCAAGCTTCCTGCTTGAGCTGTCAACACCTTTGCTTACGTCAAGCTTAGTCTTCGGCTTCGGGCAACAGTCACTATTTGTGTTTGTCTTGCTGTGTTTGCTGTTTGACTCAAGTATTTGTGCTCCGGCATCACACAAGCACGTGCGGCGAGTTCAGTGCGCCGAATTTAGATATAACAAAAAGATGTGAGGATCAAGGGAGACTGCAAGGAAATACATTTTTCCCAATGTCAAAATGTATTTGATTGGAAGGGCAGATGGCCAGATTAGAACAAGGCATGTCAAGTGTTTTAGTCGGGCCCACCTATCTGTGATACACAACTGTGCAGCTGCGCGGTGGAAAACAAACAGCATAGTGCAGCTGGGCTCCTTAAGACAGCGAATGGGGAATTTTAATCAATTTTTTTTCCTTTGGCACTGGTCAGATGTATTCGCTCATAAAGAATGGAAACCCACCCCATCATATGAGAAGGACAGAGAGGCGAAAGTGCAACGCAACTTATGCCAACAGTCATTCTTGCTGACTTAGAAACACTCCAGGAGACTAAGTCCTGCACAAAGCAAAGACGAGATGGCTACTCAGTCCAAATGATGCGACATGACTGCTGGAAATGTGCGTCTCACATGCAAGTCTCGCAACCAACCCCTTCTGCTTCACTCTCCTGATATCATTCACAGAAACACTTTTATGGCAACACGTGTCTCTCCGACATTGAAAGGTTCCAGGGAGGCTCCAAGCAATTCCAGCTGTCACGTCCCTCAGCCCCCATATCCTAACCTGATATGACAGGGCAAGACAAGGTGAGGGTCAGGCCTGCAGGATGATTCATGACATGTAACTCAAACTACAAGCATTATGATCACAACCTGTGGTTGAAAACTGAAGACTGCTGTGAAATGCCCCTATTGTCTCTCATGTTACGCTGACTATCATCTCATTTTACATTAGACATAAGTCCTCTCACATACAAGAACAATAACAATGGAAATCCACAACAATGGAGCGGTAGCCGTATAAGTGTAACCGCTTGCATTGCTCAAGTAGGTACTGTACTTACTGTAAGTAAAATGTTCCTTTTTTTAACCTGTGTTGTTTCTGCAACCTGCTGGAGCTTTGTCATAATTATAATATTCAAATTCTACTTCCACACACTTCCATAAAACTAATAGAAGATCCAATTTTTTTTTCCCCTTTTGTTACTTTAGGCATATCCGGCTAAGAAAATTTACTCATTATCATAATCAAATATTGTCTGAATAAATAATAACTGGGTATGCTGCTGCTATTTACATTTACAGAGGTAAATATACTGCTAACATTACAGTTATGATTGTTGTACTTTGGAGATTATTTTTTTTTCTGCTCAATGGGATGTAGTTGACATGTCCCGCTGAGCGAGGAAAAAAAGTACTTTGCGCAGTATTTTACACGTGTACAGAACTGAGCGAAAGGCTTTGCTCTTTAATCCCTTTTTTTCCCGCAACATCAGAACAACAAACAGCAAGGATGATTCAGACGTTAACAATGACGTTAATTCTTGTTCCACTGCGTTTTTGTTTTAGAGAGTTGGCTTCTGGAATGTAACATTTTTGTAAATTTCTTGTGTTGCACTCATTGTATAGGCTTCACCTTGACTCTCGTGAATGGGAGGTGTAATTCTGTGACAGTAACAATATTATGAACAAAGGTAATATTACAAATAATATTATGAAGATAGAGTCTCAACAATAAAAACATTTTTACGAATTTCAATGCATGCAAGGAAATACTCAATGTTTTCTGCACATTAGAATGAACGAACAGTGTCATTTTATAGTACAAATGTGTGTGTGATTGTTCTTTTTTGTTCTTTTATGATTTAACCTTTGGCATTTCATTGGTGTTACTTTTAGTTGCAATAAAAAGTATGTGAACCCTTTGGAATTACCGCACCTGTATTTATGCATACATTGGTCATGAAGTGTGATCTGATTTTCACCTAAGTCACAATCGGCAAACATCCTGCTTGAACTAATAGCATACACTCAATTAAATGGGTCCTTTTTTGCGATCCCAACGTGGTTAGTCTAACGCAAAGTGCAGTCTAATGCAAATTGCAATGTGCGCATGGGTGGAGTTTTCTGTTCTGTCTTTTGACATTTTGATTGATGGGCACAGTTAGAAATGGGTGTTTGCGCTGTTGTGGAACTGACCACACCCAACTTGATTTGCAGCCCATTGAAGCGGCTCCTCAATCCCTTTAAATTCTGTGCAGGAAAGGCGCCCAGTTTTCATTGTGGAAGCGTAACGGACTCGGTGGGTTCCATGAGGAGATTGAAGCACGCAAAGAACGTTCATAAGGAACTTCAAGAAGATCTCCACCTGTTTGACCCTTCTTGGGCAGCAACCAAGTGTTTTCTGTTGTGGCAGATCAGACCTCCACGATAGAGAAGAATTTTTTTTCTTACCATTCATCTTTTCAAAATTGTCTAAGTTCAATAACATTTTAGGATGTCTGGTGTGAATCAATCTCTTGACCCAAGCATCTTTGCCAGGTTGAGATTAAGACTGAAACCTTTCCCTCGTTAATTTACTTCTGTCTTGGGTTATCCTGTTGTATCACACAGCTTCAGTTCATCTTAAGTTCCTATGCAAATTATCTTGATGAACTTTGGAATGTATTTTTCCACGAAAAGCAATGCGTCCAGACCCTGAGCTGGCAAGCAGTCTCAACCGATGAAGCCCTTTCCACCGGACTACACCGTTAAAAATGTATTAACTTTGGTTTCATCTGTCCACATAATGGCTTGCCAATGGTGCTGTGGAACAATCAGAGGCTCGTTTTTAAACGTCAAAACTGTAGCAATGTTTTTTGGGACGGCCGTGGCTTGCAAATCGGTGTCTTCCCATTACATCTACTCTTGTTCATTGTTCAACTTTTTATAAAGTTGTGAACGGTGAGGTTGACATGATGCTGGATATGTGACGGTGAGTTCTGTAAGTCTTCAGTCAACACGCTCAAATTCTTCTTCCCTTCATTGAGCATTCTGCTCTGTGCCCTTGCATTCATTTTGTTACAATTTTTACCTTCTCCATCTTTGTACAATTGAATATTTCTCAATTTTATTTCTTCTGAGAACTGTTTTGTGCAAGGCATGGTTGACACTGGGCAATGCTTTTTTTTCACAGAAGCAAATTCAAATCTTGTGTGTACAAGCTTAACCAACACTTACAATCTCATCAGATTTGTGAGACTCTTGGTTGGTGGACTCTGATTAGCACAAGAAGTTATTAGCCAAGGCGTTCACATACTTTTTCCACCCTGCACTACCAATGTTTTCATGGTGTGGGCAAAAAAAACATCAAAACATATAATTGCTGGTGTGGTATTAGTTGAAGCAGAGTCTTTCTCTATTGTGAGTTGTGATGATCTCCTCTATGACCAATACATGCAGAAATCCAACTTCCATTCCAAAGGCTTCACAATGGTTGTCTTAAAACGATGCATTTTTGTATGCAGTTTCAGCATTGCTAAAGCAGCAAACCTACTGGTGTCCTAAAACTTTTGCACAGTTCCAAATGAGAACGTGAACTACAACAATATTAAGATTGTTGGATTGTTATGTTATGTTATGTTTTGTTTTGTTTTGTTTTTTGCAGTGGAGGGTAAAAGGATGATGATATAAGCGTGATGCAGCAAACATCTGGGATATCATTCAATTCTCAAGCTTGGCCCTGTAAAAAAGATAAATGTCTCTTTGTGAATTTCTGGAGGAACGCATCTCTTCTCATCCAACTCCTCCAGCACCTGGAGGCCTAAAACAGGCTGCAGGCCCAAAACTGGCCTGCCCTACATTATGATCTTATTCTTACACTAAATCTCACAACTTATAGCAAATAGTGGCACACAAGCCAAGTTAGTGTGGTCAATTTGAGAGCTGCAACAGTTTCCATTGCGGTATCAAGATGTCTCTGTTCGTCATGCTACAAAATAGTACTTACAGTATATGCCTCTTTTGAGCTATCTTGTTAAAAGGGTCATTGCAAGCGTCAGTGTGTTTGAGCTCCGTCTGTGGTTTTGTGTGGAAAGGACTGTACAATACAATCACTCCTTTCTTGGCTGTTTTAATGATATGGTTACCACCGGTTTGCTGGTTGGATTGAGTTTCCTATATTTGGAATGTTTTTAGACATAAGTCTTCCTCAGGTAAAAAAAAAAGAAACCATTTAAGTCAGTTGGGATGTTCAATGTCACAAAGTTTGTACAGTATTCTTCTGTTTTTACTTCAGTGAACTCTTGATAGAGGCTGGAATTTTGCTGTGATATGAGGGAAAAGAATGACGTCATTTTCATGTTTTGTTGAATCAGAGGTATGTATGGGTGGTTGGGAAGGGGGACTCATCACTCCTCCGTCCAACCTCTTACCTCCCCTTTTGGGCCTTTAGGAGCATCCTGTGAACTTTGACCTTTTGGACAATAGAGGCCAGGACGTTTCCCAGTGAGCGGCGATGGAGCCAACAACAGGAACATGAGGGGTGCTCATGGGAAACAAACTGTTTATTGTGCGGCAGGATGGGCAGCCGACCCCCCCAGCCCCCATGTCCAAGTTGCTTACTTACACACACACACACACACACACACACACACACACACACACACACACACACACACACACACACACCCGACTTTACTGCACACTAGCATATACACTTCTGAATTGTAACAGCTTGTTAAGTTCTTTATTATGACCATTCATAAACTACACACTAATTTCCCATATCCCCAGGGGAAAAAAGGGACTGTGCCCTTTTTCGTTTTGTTTAAATAAAAATCGCTGTAAATTTGGCGAAATTTAAACCAAAATCCAAAACATCTTTTTGAGAGGGAGGGGGTATTTTATGAATTCTTAAATTTTAGCAAAATTGGGGCGATACAGGATAACTGGTTAGCACGTCGGGCTCACAGTGCAGAGGTGCAGGGTTCAATTCCGGGTCCGGCTTTCCAGTGTGGAGTTTGCATGCTCTCCCCATGCTTGCGTGACTTTTTTCCGGGTACTGTACTCCAGTTTCCTCCCACATTCCAAAATCATGCATGGCAGGCCGATTGAACGCTCCAAATTGTCCCTCGGTGTGAGTGTGAGCGCGAATGGTTGTTCGTTTCTCTGTGCCCTGCGATTGGCTGGCAACCGGTTCGGGGTGTCCCCTGCCTACTGCCCGGAGACGGCTGGGATAGGCTCCAGCACCTCTCGCGACCCTAGTGAGGATAAAGCGGTTGAATGAATGAATATATATATATATATATATATATATATATATATTTCTTTCTTTTTTTTTCTCACATTCAACTTCTATTGACAAATGATACATGTAACAAAAAAAGATACAATAAAGACAAAGAAATAGCAAAACGCATTTCCAGAATTATTCCTTTGTTACAACTGAGGTCTTGTGTGGTACACTTAGGCCTCGCATGGATTGCTGACATCTGCATAACCTCTTTTGAAACTCACTTGAAGCAGAGTTATACTTTTGTGCAACCTCAGGGTAGTTAGACTATCGAACTTTCAGTGCTTGATTTTCATTGGCATTTTGTACTGGCACGTGTTCAAAAAATGTTTTGACTTTTATGTACAGTATGAGCACAGTCCACTGCGTTTTTTATAGGTCTGAGCAAAGACCCACTTTTCTGATTTCTCGCTTTCCCACACTGTCTGCACTTCATTCATTGCAAATGGTAAGTTCATATTTAGAGACACTTTTTGTTTAAATAACATTGCCATGCTATTCGTTGGTGCCGCTAACGCCAGACTGTTACAAAGGAAATCCCTCCTTTGTCTGCCAAGGAAACTCGCCTCGCGAGGAAAACCTGAAATTGACATCAGAAAAACCAACAGCTGGAACATATTTGATCCTAGATGATAACCAGTAAATGTGTTAGTCAACACTATATAGAGCGCTGGTGGCGAGACTCTGGGGATTACTCATTGCATGAACTGCACAGTTCGACATTTCAAAAAGCCATCAATCAGTGTGCAGTGAGACACTTGGGATTGGTCTGAGAGTGCTTCACCACAAAGGAATACTGCTTCCTTATGATGATATGTTTGGTTTGTCTGGTTTCCACATGATGCACATCTGATAAGAGAGGACCAGAGGCAACGGAACTGGATCATGAAGCATTTCAATTCCTAAAAAAAAAATGGCAGAGTAAATGACATTGGAAATCATATCTGCTTACATGAGAGAATGATGAGTTGTTTAGTTAGTATTTAGTAGTTAGTTGTTAGTTAGTAGATTAAAGAATGGGAAAAACATGACATTGGTAGAGTTTGAAACTAATTACGTTCTCCTTCGTCAGTATTTCCTCCATAACTGAAGTGTATTTCAAAAGTAAATCATCTTACATTCCTCCAAAGGCTAAAATTACCACAATGATTCCAGTGTTAAATTATGAGAGGCACACTCCCTCTCCACAAATTGTTTTTGGCTGATTGTTACCTCATGTGCTTGAATGTGCAAAATAGACAAGAGATTGTGAAATTTACTTCGGGTTACTGTACTGATTATTCTACTCGCTTTAAATCTTTCACATTCAAAATTGGGATGCATTGTAATGTGCCATGCTATTCATGCATGCGTGCATTGTGAACTCATGGTGTGTAACAAACATCATTTGTGAGGCCATCTTTTAACGTAGCCACACACAAAAAAAGGACCCCTTATAATTGTTTTTTCCATTATAATTACCAAATAAGTTCAATCCCTAAAACAAAGTGAAATGTTAAGGACTGATATTGAGATGTTTCAGGGTCAAGGGGCACCTTAACACTGACAAGCAAAATCAAATCACAGTGAAGGAAATGAGCCATGAAACACAGACTGCTTCACGCATAATGACCTTTTTTCCTCTTGTTTAGCTCAATAATTATTTGATTGTGCAGAGTGCTGACTTCACTGTAAACATGAGTGCTACTTGCACATATAGCCTGAGTGTATAATCAAATCAAGACCATTGATACAAGGAGTGAACAAATATCTCTTAGTGTGTGACAACAATGGATCTTTGTTCTGAGGGAGAGCCTTCAGAAAGCTGATACACTGACCCAAGGTAGGACACCTCAGGGGACTGTGAGCCTGGCTTGTGCTCAGAATTAATTGGTTCTGCTTTTATTGGATAATTTGGCCATTAACAAGACCAATCTAAGTTAATTTGGAAAATGACATACTATGTGCCTTGTCATGGCAGCCATGGGAAAAGAGCCATTGAGAGAAGAATACACTCTGGCTCAGAGGTGGAGCGTAAATGCCACAAAAAAAAAAAGTGAAAAGCTTTCTGTTTTACTATTGAACTAGTATGATTCATGGGACCAAAACGATGCGTCGCTGAGGTCTGCTGAGTCCATTGGCTCACATTACAACACTACAGGCTATTGCCATCATGAGACGGGGCAGCTGAGCTCTCGCCCCCACCCGTATCACCCTGGTCCTGACACATTCACACCTTCCCTCATACATCAGTTTAGAACTTGGGCCACCAGTCATGTAACTGAACACTCAAGTTCTGGCTGTAAGTGGGAATTCCCCAGTACGGGACAGTGATATTTTGCCTTTCGGAAACAAATACACATCTTATTTATTACTGACTATTTAAAAAGTTGCATTTACCTTATGCCTTGAAGTGCCTCATGAGTGTCAACTACAAATTACAAACATGTGGGTTTAAGTATATGGAAGCAAGTAAAGCAATATTTACTTTATAGAGTTTCCAGAAGGCACTATTGAGGGTGGTTGACAACGTGAACCAAGGCTTGGCATAAACAGCGCGAGTCTGAAAGCCTGATAAACATTTGTTCCAGAGCTTCCAACAGAAGGGCCCTGGTGCTAAGGAGCCAAAGTGCTACCTCTGCAGCCTGCTGAATCTGATTACAGCAAGGCCTCGGGACAGGCAGGTCATTCAGAGCAGGGAGATGAGCAAACAATAAGATATTATCTGAAGGAATCTTCAGTTTTCCAAAGGAAAATGGTTTCTCTCAGTGTCACACTGACGATAGGATCCTCAACCTGACACTGAATCAGCCATTTAAGAATGAACACTGCAGCCCATTCATACACACTCACTAAAATAATGAGAGGTCCTTTTTCACCCTTGTTTAACACATATAAAGGAAAGTTCATGGGTCTTTGCAAAAACAAGGCTGTGCAGAAACCAGTGCATGCAGCTGACTCAGAGAAAAATGACTTTACAATGACAGCATGTGGAATTAGCAACCCTATAGCCTTTGTGTTTCTTTCTGCATGCATTTAAGTTAAAAAAAATATATATATATGTGTGGCTTCATAGTTGTGTTCATTGTGTGGTCATTCTGTTATCAAATGCCTGTGCTTTAGAACTCGAGATCCAATATGACAACGTGCATTATTGGGGCCCTGGTTTGACTCATTTGTTCTTTTCAAATAGTGACATCTTGTGGTTACTTGGCCACACTCGTTATTTCGATGTTACATTTTACAGCCAGTGGCCCTTTCAAACACATCACCCGCTCGAGATGCTATGGGTTTGACCAATGACAATAAGCACAATTCTGCTATTTTGGAGGATTTGGGAGAACAGTACCTCAGACAGTCACTTCCATAACCTCTAATCCTCTGGATGACCGGACTTGTTTTGTCATTAATATTCTATGTCATATTCATATTTATATTTATTCTGTGTACAATCAAAAGTTCTATACCGTGATCCACAAATTTCTATTTTGAAATGATCGAAAAACTGAAGTAAAATAATCAAGCCGAGAGGCAAAATCAAGTCTCGCGATGTTTCCCCAATACTCTTGCGCCTGCCAGCAAGGGGGCGAGAATGCGTTCGTAGGGGTACTAGCAAACACCTCGTCAATTTTAGGACTAGCAACAGAAAGAAAATACGGTTTTTATCCCCTCATGTTTGGTGCTTACGTTGCTCCAGAAAGCAAAACACCAAAGTCGTTGTAGGCCAGAGGTGATTGCCCGCATCCCGTTGTAAGGTGTAATTTGGAAATTACGCCACCACCGAATATACATTGTATATGTTCATATCTAACGGTTAGCTGACAGGGTACCCAGCACAGCCATTGGGGCAATGGCGTTGAAAAGAATTCAGAAGGTGAGTGTTTTTCAACCCTCCACGAGCTAGTTGTGCTATACTTGGCAACTGTGTGTTTAATGATGGACCCCTTTCGCGTAAGATGACGAACCGGTCGCCGCGGTATCCTGAAGCTCATCTCTTCCTTTTTAACGCTATTCGGCTTGAAGACAAACAAAGACCAGCTAACCTAAAGTTAACCGGTTTTGGCCGCGTATGTGCGTTGCCAAAGTAACGCCGGCTGAGAAGAACAAACCCGTATTAAGATATTGTCTTTGTTTTGGGCGCGTGCACGTGCGCGCGAGCGTGTGTGTGTTTTTTTTAGAGCAGATAAGAGTATTTGCTAGTCCGCTGGCGATGTCTTATCTAAACGTAATCGTCCCACACACCGTCACCGCATCGCATCGGCTCACGTAATTGTGTGATTTATACATTTATTTAGAACGTGTGCAGGATATGACTTCTGTTTAGTTACTTCTGGGCAGTTGATATTGTCAAAGCGGGTTTTAGGGTTAAGACAAGTTGTGTGTTTGAATGACAGCTGCTAGCTGGTTGCCAAAATTGAACCCCGGTGTCGCTGTTTCCATATTTGGGCTGGCAAATGGGGCAGCGCGGTTGGCCAAGGTGTGTGTATATTTTTATACTGCTAGATAGTTTTTGAATAGTGTTAGAGATGGCAGGCATACAACGAGATGCTGAAATGCCATCTTGTATAAGTGTTAGGTGTTCATTTTGTCTTGTCTAAACCAAGTTATGTAAGTTGTCTGATTACAAGTTAAAGTAAATGAAAATATTGTTATTACTGCTAATAATAGCATGAGTCATCATTAGCTCCAACCACATAATCTAATGTGATGTATTATGAATCATCTGTATTTACAATGATACCAATGGATGTATTTTCGCCATCAGTGGTGCACTAAAGATGCTTTAGTTTCCAGAATTGTGTCCCTCTCACAGCTAAATCAGCTAACCAAAATGTAAAAATCTTAATTTCGTGTATTTCTACACCAGTGCAACCTACAATCTTCATACGTCTCTGACAGTGTCTTTATAAAAGCAGAATTTGCTGATTTAGCTTTATATTGGATCACATTAGCTTGCGCAGGTGTACATAATATCGTGGCTGCCTCGAGTTTGTGTCAGCTGTCAAAGTCCTGAGACAAAATCGCATTTAGTCCTATCTTGAATCGTCTGGCTTTTCATTTTACCTGCTGCTGTACGTTGTTGACCAACAGTTATTTTATGGGTAAAGAAAATAGATATTTGACAACTAGTCATGTTTCAGATACAGTTATTGAATTATTTGTATCTTTACAGCAACCCGTGAGCATAGCAATGTGTGTTATGACTGCTTTTAAAAGTAATTCCTGGCTAAAAAAAATTTGGTGTCAGCCCAAAGACAAGTCAAACCATTTTGCACATGGTGTTATTGTATGAATTATTCATTTGACTGTTCTTTTACCAGGAGCGTAGCTGTCAAATAATTTATAAAGTGGTTATACCAATTGAACATGAATATATGGGTGTCATTAATGTCTAACTGTTTGCCATTAGGAGCTGTCTGACTTGCAGAGGGACCCACCTGCTCAGTGCTCTGCTGGACCAGTTGGAGATGATTGTAAGAGTTCCGTTTATAGCATGTTGTTTTTCTATTGTGTGTATTGTACAGTAAACAGTAAATTCTCCTCTATTGCGGGGGGTTACATTCCAGAACACCACCGCAATAAGGAAAATCCGTGATATAAAAATACAACCTTGGTGTGTTATAACATATATCTTTATGACACTATTTTGTTTCGGGTACGTTAAAAACATATTTACAGTAATATGTTTGATGCGGCCCCACTAGTTTAAACTTGTTATTCTACTTCTCCGTTTGTGGCATATGAAATAAGTAGCAAAATCCACCAGTTTTTATCTATCGCAGGACACGGCCATTTTGTCACTTGCTGTCAACTGAAAATGACGTCACAGTTGCTCAGGGCTCAAGTAACATCCAGTCACAGCAAGGGATGTGTATTGATACGATTTTGTCGATACTATTACTCTTAACGATACTGCTTGTCATTCCGGTACCTTAACAGTATTCTTATCTGTACTTTTTTTTGTTTCGAAAAACACCACAAAAATATTAGAACTCATACTGCTTTTTTAAAAATAAATGTGCAACTACAATTACATTCATGTCAAATAAAAAATACATAAATAATTTGGACAAATCACTCTTATACTGTTAAACATTTTTAAAAAATTATGTCATCTAAAAGAAAAGTTGTGCCGAGTAACAAGGCTGGAATATGCAGTTGGGCTGCAAAAAGCACTTCTGTGAGGGAGATGCACATTTTTGATTGCTTGTGTTCAGGGGGAAACCCTGACATTTTAATGATCGATTGCACTTGTGACAACGTGCATTGAGCAGCGACGTTGCGACATCATCCCCCGTCCCGCTCCAGTCTACATGCATAATCACTCAAACCGAGAATCACCCAACTTTCACGTTAGTGTAACGGTTGCTTTGACTGTAAATCAATTAGTCATTCCTCAAGTGAAACGCTCAACTGCAATGTTTGTAGCGAGTAGCAACAGAGCTAATGTAAATTAACCAGCTTGCGTTGTGTGAGTGTACGTTATTGACAGCGCCACTTTAAAGCCTGAGTATGTGGGGCTAGGATTCCACTCATCAAAATAACAGAAAAATGATGGGGTTAGACGGCATGCTGGATGTTAAGTAAGACTATGTATTATGTCATAAAATGATCACACAGCGCAATATTTGCAAAGGAAGGAGTCACAGGTGCCTCACATGCATGGAAAAGCGTTGAGGCGAAATGGCTCACCTCCAATTGTGAACACATATCGTGACCAAACATATTCATAATTTTATTGTTCATTAGAAACAATATCAGAGTGGTAGAAGTTGCAAAGTAACACTCATAGAGCCTAAATCAATCAAAAATTAATTTGAGTAATTCCTCTAAGACTGTTAACAGAATCATTAAGAGTGGAGCATACTGTTACTTGTACATTACTGTACAAACACATCATTGATCAGAATGATGTGTTTAGACTAGTTGGGGCTAGAGATAAGATCTGTCCTAAAAAATCGAGCCCGACCCAACCGGGCCCGAGGGTATTAAAGCCCGACCCGGCCCGAGCCCGATCACTTAGCTTGATTTGCAGGCCCGAGCCCGAAGCAAACCCGACATTTCATATTTTATTTGTGAGTATTTTTGGTAGAGATTCACATAAACATGCCCCCTACTGTATGCCTGCTGGCCGGGTGAGAAGCATGGTCCTAGTGTCCGCCACAATATTTATTTAAAAAATAAAAATAAAAAAGCGAGAGAGAAGCCCGACCCGACCCGAACCCGAACCAATGATTGACATTTTAGGGCCCGACCCGACCGTCGGGTCAGCCTCGGGCTTGGGCGGCCCGATCTTACCTCTAGTTGGGGCCGCATATAACATATTAATGTCAAGAACATTTTTGACTTGACTTCCCCTTTAAACACATTTAAAATGATACAAATACATTGAAACATGTATAATATCTTTAGGGGAGAACAAGATTAATGAATAACACAAAATGTTGTACAAACTATAAAAAAACTGTGCACTCAAACCAGCAAAGATGACAACAAAGATGATGATTAAGCAGCCATGATAACAGTGTTTCCATTTCATTGCTGCAATAAAGGTGTCCCCCTTTGTTTACAAAAAAGAACTCAATCATAACAAACTTGTTGTGTGTGGAAATTGAACATTGAAAATGTTCCTCTGGCATGAGCATTGCAGTACAACATGGTCACAGCCCTTCCAGTTTTTGTTGGGTTTTTTTTTTTTGTTTTGTTTTTTGGGGGGGCGGGGGGGTACGAACATGGCAGTTGCTGGCTGCCCATGTTTCTTTCTTTTGTATACCTGTTTGGCTCCATCAATGCTGTTTTGAAACTGCAGTCACAACCCTTGTCAGTATCCCCCTCAGATAAAACATGACGTCACCTATACAGACAGCATGGGAAACGTGGAAGTGATCAGCAAGGCGAGCAGGGTGCCATGTGTCGACTGACAGAACACAACAGCCAATCAGCGGCTGATAAAACGATAGTGACACCCCGATTGGCCGAATCGGTACATACGTGGAATTTAAATTCCGGCAAATTAATGAAAAATAATGATGCAAAAATAAAAAATAAAATAAACATGAAAAAATGGACTGTGAACAGGGAACCCGTTCTGCTGTACTTCAAACAGGTACATCTGGAAAAAGTGAGATGATCATGAAAATGTTCAATATTCTTATTCCCCTCATTTGCGAAAGTGAAAATTCTATTTTATACACAGAGTGGAATAGCTCAACCATTTAAATCTGGCAAGTTATTTTGGTTTATAGGTCATTCAAAAAATTCAGTGTCTCAGAAAATGTGCGTGTTAAAGATGATGACTACAAAAGGATATTTTAAATAAAATGTCATGCTTCTGAAAATTGTGTAAATTTCTCTGCACTCAGTACTTGACTGGGTCTACTTTTGAATGGAATACTGCATCAGCCAGTAGCGCTGCTCAGTGTGTGTAATGGAAGTCCATGTTGCTTTCATAGAAGCATTCAGGTCTTGATCTACATTTTTGGGTTTGGTTCCTCTCATCTTCTTCAGTTTCCGACAGATTCTGAATGGCATTTCGCTCAGGTGAGTTTGCTGTCCAATCAAGCACACTAACCATCCTGCTCATTGAACCAGCTGCTGGTATGTTTGGCAGTATGTGCAAATGCCAAATCCTGCAAGAAAATGAAATCAGCTTCTCTAGAAAGATTGTCAGCAGAAGGAAGCATCATTTGCTCGAAACCTTCGTCGGAGTAGATTGCTGCTTTGACTGTCCGCTTTGGAAAACACACTGGACCAACACCGGCTGATGACAAAAGACCTCAAATCATCACTGACACTGGAAACTTCACACTGGACCGCAAGTAATGTGGGTTCTGTGCCTTTCCACTCTTCCACCAGAATGTGGGACCCCGATTTCCAAACGCTATACAAATTTTACTTACATCTGACAAGAGGATTTTGGACTTCTGAACAACAGTCCAGTTCTTTTTCTCCACAGCCCAGGTAAGACACTTCCGACATTGTTGCTGGTCCATGAGTGGCTTGACATTTCTAGCCCATGGCGAGGAATCGTCTGACGCCAACCTCAATATGTCTTTGTGGACTCCCCCAAATTCTTGAATAGATTTTGCTTGACAATCCTCACAAGGCTTCGGTTATCCGTTTATCTGGTGCAACTTTTCTTTCCATGTTTTCCTTCCACTCACCTTTCAATGAATATGCTTCTTGGATACAGCACTGTATGAAAAACCAGTATCTTTTGGTACGAGCTTTTGTGCCCTCAATGACTGTCCTCTGGACTTCTGTCAAGTCAGCAGTCTTCCTCATGATCGTGTAGCCTGCTGACCCAGACAGACTATTTAAAGGTTTGGGAAAACTTCACAGGTATTTAGTGGTAATTAGTTGCTTCGGGTGTGACACTATGACTCTCCAATCGCGTACTTTTTCACGATATTCAAACTCTCTGAGACACTATAATCTCTAATCCCTAATCATCAATTTGCAAGTTTAAAATGTTCCACTCTGTGTATAATGAATCTATCCTATATGGGTTTCACTTTCTGAAATGAATGACAAAAAATATTTAACTTTTTCATGATGAACCATACCTGTACTACAATGCATTGTGCATTCATCCATCAGGGGTTTCTATCCAAATCCACATGAATTTGGTATTTAAATTCCTTGGGGTGTCAGACACGATGTTGTTATTGTTTTGTCTTTTTCAGTGTTTCATTGGCAGGCAACGATAATGGGTCCAGTAAGTATTCCTCTTGTATAGTTTCATTTCAAATGTGTTACACATGCACTAACTGCTTCTGTCTGTATGCCACTAGAGTGACAGCCCTTATCAGAATGGAGTGTTTTTCCTCACCATCCACTTCCCTACAGATTACCCATTCAAACCACCAAAAGTGAGTAACTATCTGACATCAGTGTCATGGAATACGGCCACTTAAGTTGTTTCTATTTTATTTGACTTTCATAATTATTGGGAATTGACAACTTTCCTACTAAATTTCAGGTTGCATTTACAACAAAAATTTACCATCCTAATATTAACAGCAATGGAAGTATTTGTCTGGATATACTGAGATCACAGTGGTCACCTGCACTAACAGTATCAAAAGGTAAGTGCCAATAAATTTGACCGACAGTAGTTGCCTGTCTGGTGGCAACTGTGTATGTCACTTTAAAAAAATTTTTTTTTCAGACCAAAAAGAAAAAAAATGCTGATCCATGTTTCACAGCCAGTTCTGTATGTTGAATATGAATATTCAAATATTTTGATAGGTCAATGTGCATAAATTATTGATTATTGGGCCATTTAAAGATTTGAAAATAAATAACAGGATCTTAAAAAGAAAATGTATAGGGAGCCAGTGAAGGGATGCAGAGTAGGAGCTATGTGCTCCCTCTTACGAGTACCAGTCAAGAGGTGAGCAACATCATTCTGGACCAACTGGAGACGCTTAATGGAGGATTGCCTGACTCCAAAGTAAAGTGCATCACAGTAAATCAGCTGGGATGTGACGAAGGCATGAATTACTATTTCAAAGTGCTCTTGTGAAAGGATGGGCTTTCCTTTAGCCAGTTCAGTCAATTATTACACCCCCCCCCCCCAAAAAAAAGCTTATCTGCGTATAACACACGCTTGGATCTGTCATTTGGTACAGTGTATTTCAGATACACCATAAATGACAACACACAAAATGATTAAATCAGCACTTCCTTAAACTGTCTGCAGAGAACTTTTATGGCATTTAACCTTTATGGCTAGTAACCATCTTGTTCAACCTACATTACTTTTGCTACATACACTTGACAGTCTAGCTATAACATACTCCACTTTTTTCCATATTTATAGCAGCTTGTAGCATTTTGAAATAGAATATCAACTTGTGAACCCTGTCAAGTCAATGTAGCCCTTTGCGTTGTCAAGGCCCTAACTTGGCCATACGTATGAATTCAGGATAAATTCTTATTTTAATGACCATATGCTTTGGGAAAACTTCCTTTGTGGAGTTGGTTCAGTTTTCAGCTACAATAACTTGCACTTTTCTGGGAAGACTTTCAACAAGATTTTGGAGCGTACCAATGGGCTTTTTTTTAAGTACCGGTACTCTAACCTTGATTAAAAAAAAAAAAAAATGTTGGCTTCTTAAAACGTTGATTGTACTTGTATAATTTCCACAGTATTATTATCAATCTGCTCCCTTCTTTGTGACCCAAACCCCGATGACCCTTTGGTGCCAGAGATCGCTCATACGTACAAGGCTGACAGGGAAAAGTAAGTGCACAAATGCATTAGCCAGCTGACATTCAAAATAGATTGCAAGTGGACTGAAGACACTGTTTGGGTTTTGCAGGTACAACAAATTAGCAAGAGAATGGACCCAGAAGTATGCAATGTGAGGTTGCCAGCGAGACGGAAATCCAAAAGGAGAACAAAAGAAACATGTTTGATTGTAACTGGAGGCATAGGGAAAACAACACGAGACAACAGCTAACCTTTTGGACAAGGCGGCAATATCCCGATGTGCTGAGTTTATCCGATGCACTGTCCTTGATGCATTTATGGATCTCAGCAGGACCTGAAGGGCTCCTGGAAGCACTCGCTTAGCGAAAACCAGACACTACTCACAGCCCATACGCCATACTCAAGACTTTAAATTGTTATCCTTGCTATTGTTCTAGCTGCCATCTTTGTTGCTTTACGTACACATCTTTCATTGTCATGTTGTTTTACTTTGTTGGGTTTTGGAAACCATCACCTTGATTTTTGGGGATGCTGCCTCTGTCCCACCGGATGTCCTCCTCTCTTACTGCATTTCCATGGATATCGTGGCCTTTCTGTGTTCTGATGTTTCGGCCAACGTGCAATTGAGATAGAATGTTCCCAGTTCAACACAATAATGGTGCGGTGCTATTACCAGCAGCTGATCAAATGGCACACACAAATACTACCCCAAGACAATGTGAAAATGTAACAAAAAAAAGGACTGATCAGATATATTCCTTTGCTTTTGGAATCGCAGCATGTAGCGTTAATGGCACTGGAGCTTTATCTGCCCTTCTGCAGCCCACAACACACACACACACACACACACACACACACACACACACACACACACACACACACGCGCGTAGGTCAGATGGCAACTGGATTTTTCTCACATTTTGTCATTGCTCACATACCGATATCTTGTATAAGAATGCATTCATGATGGGTCTGACAAACGTTACTGTTAGAAGACATTGCTGGTATCATCATGGCTACTCCTCGGCATATAGTGAAGCTATGTGTTACCTCCTCAGTACAGTTACTCAGGTATCAAACCCAATCATCAGCCTTTGGAATAAGCAGCGAAACTTGGTGAGAAAAATGCCTGAGGCCCATATTGTAGGTTGTACTATTTACATTCATAAAACAAAACAAAAAAATTGCTGAAAGACAGAACTGCTCATCTGCCCTGATGTTTGTTTTACATAAGTATTCATTTTGTTGGGGAGGAGTCTCCTTTCACGCTTTATATTTGTTTTATGAACAAAGCTCGGATGTGAACAACTTCACCACACTTATGCTACTGAAGTAGAACTATAGTAATGCTTTTTCAGGGTAAGTTAATATGAAATTGTCATCTTTCTTTTTTTTTTTGTTTACATTTCAGGTGATGTAAAGCTGCAGTACTCCATGCTCATAATCATGATTACACAGGTATATTTTGGGGTAAACAACCTCAGCTGACCAGTTTGTCTGGTTGCCACATTTGTTTAGTATCATTAAAACATTGATTTTTAGCCTTCTGTTGTCATGTCATCTGGTGCGATCATGATTGGAATGTGTCATATAATAATGTTAGTTTGAATTTAATACAATGTGACTGTTTGATGAACTAGTTAGTGTGTGCTATTTTTTTCCATGTACTGATGCTGCCAATATAAAGGGAAATTATTTAATTGCAGAAAGTGGAAGAAACAACATTATCCAACACATCTGAAATGGTCCACAGCAAAGCATGAACGTTAGTACTTTCAATTCTAGGTTTTAGACTGCATCCTAGATTTTAAATTCATTGTTGTTGTAGGAAAAAATGTCTGAAGCACCATATATTACAAGGTTTTGAAAAGCTACACTGAATGAAGTAAATGTCTTTTTATGTTTAGACTGTGTACAATGTTTATTTGGCTTTTTTTTTTCACACTCCTCCAACTGAATGACTGAATGCAGCCTCAATCCATTGTGACTGATTTTACCATTGACTCTTGTGCTCAAAAGTTTGTATAGGCAGCTTGGCATGCTTTGCACTCTAGAGAACCTTCTCTCAGCCACTTGCCAGATATCAGGGATTTTGTTATAATTCATCTGCCTAATACATTTGATGAAACTTTTAGCCTTAACCCTCATTTTGTATATACAGTACAGGAAAAAAAATCTTACTGTAAGTGTCAAATGCCTAAACTAGATGTCATGGCTCGTTCATTTCCTTAGAATTTGTTTTTTCTTAATCCAGGGCTGGCTTTCATGCATTTAAAATTTTGAAATTGTGCTTGAACTGTAACATTGAGCAACCACGTATCTTCACTTTGTCCATGCAAGCTAACTGTTGACATTGTCATTAAACATTAATAAAAGCAATGGCTTTACTGTCGTTTTCAATTTTCTGTCATGTATTTTAAAAGGTAATGATTGTGTAAACTCAAAGCAAGTTGTCAAACATGCAAAATGAGAACACTAAAAAGAACTGGAAAGTGGGACGGCGGCAAGTCTTGCCTCTGCTTGCCCTAGGACTATCGGAAGCACTGACCAATATTTGATTGTTATTACTGTATTACTTTTAGGCTTATTCAAATTGTAACCTGCCCGGGTAATATCTAATCTGCCCAGAGCCTCCACAAACAGTTGTGCTATTTGCAATGAGAGTGTTTCTTAAACCAGTCAAATTTCAAAATTGTCCTCACAAGGAGGGAGAGCTGGCCTTCTCGAGGTCAGCACTCAGCATGTTTCTGCCCTGATTGATCGATACAGTCAACTGAAATTACCCAGCATGTCTGCCGTGTTCTCTGTACACACTAATACATTCATAAAGCTGCATATTTGGTCAGCGTGATGTAATTGAATCAAATTGGTTATCTCTGTCAGAAATACCGATTCTGAACAGTCCAGGGTGATCTCCATTGCACAGGTGCACGTTATATTGCATTGTGTAACATTAGTTGCTTATGTGATTGCGACAAGTTGTAGTTTGAGTTGGGTTGTTGATTAAATGTACAACTAGACACTGCTAAAATGACTTTACTTGACTTTGAAACAAATGGACAAATGGGCTTTTCTACCTTCAGTACTCAAAGCGTACACTATACTTCAGTACACTGTGACCTCGTTTAACCTACTGATGACGCATCAGGAGCAACTGGGGGTTCAGTGTCTTGCTCAAGGACACTTTGACATGGGATCGAACCGCCAAACTCCGGGTTGGGAGAGGACCACTCTGAGCCATGGTGCCCCCGAGACTGCTGGATAGGAGAAGCAAGGTCTGCTCGATTCAATCACCCACCCGATTTCCTCTCCAGTGTTGTCAAATGAAAATATCCAATGATTGAAATCAATGCCTTGAATACTTCGAAGGGTCTACCAGTAATGAGTTTGATGCCACATTTTATATAGCCACAGTTTGCAGACAAACATGGTTCCTTGGTGCTGTCCCGCTGTTTTGACGCTGCCCCTCTATGTAGCCATTAGCATAGCCAGTTGAGCTTCCTGGTTAGCTGAAAGGCAGCGTCAGCGGCTGCCACTCCCCCAACAAGGAAGGAAGGAAGGAAGGGCGCATCCCGGATAGGAAAGCTAGCTGGCTAGCTCAGCCCATCCCAACTCAACTCAACACAACCATGGCAGTAAACCTGAGCAAAAATGGACCCGCGTTAACAGCGGCGTACAAAGAAGTCGTTAATGAAAAATCCGATACCAACTGGTAAGGCGCAGCAAGTTCAAATAACGCGGAAAACTTTGAGGCTGATGAGGAGACATTGCGATTTGATGCTGGCTAGCATGGGAGCAGCCAGTCGTGAAGTAACGTTTAAGCTGTCTGTTGTGTTCACGAAATCTTACTCTTAAACCTCAACTTATCTTACATTGTAAACCTCTATGTATTTTTGTTCCCTTATCTAGGGAGTCGGTTTTTTTGGCCTCGACGAATGGTAATTTTAGATACTCGAATCGAAGCCCATACACCATTATTCATTGGGAATTTTGCATTCAAAACGGTTGAAGAGTTGTTTCATGTTTTGCATATACGTTGTTTATTTTTCTAACGAAGTCTTTGATTGTGCGTCTGGCAAGGCCCCTCACTTCCTGGTTAAGCCATGATGTGGAAATTGACAAATGCAGTACTGTGACTTTTGAACATTAACTTCATATAGTCCTCTGACATCCGCTGCAGTTTAAATATTCCTCGCTTTTTGTCATTCTATCTCTGCATGTCCTTGGCTGGACTTTCAAGTGATAGATAGTAGCACCACCCTAATATAATATGTAGAATAAATGTGTCTTTGATCATCTCTTTATGCCGGTGACACATAGTGACAGAACAATTAAATGTCCTTCCACTACCAACCCAGTTGTTGTTGCTACTATTGCAACATTTGTGAAATGTTGCAATTGTAACATGTCTTGGCTCAATAAAAGTTGGAAAACACTGTTATAGATAATAATAAGACATAAGGGAACATACTGGTCCAAATGAGTCAAAAGCAAGTATTTGCTTCAAAAGATTAAATGGTTCACTTCCCACTTGTTTACATTCTCTTCTTAATTGTTAGCAGTTTGTGCTGAGAAACTATGGCGCAGGCCCGTGTTTCGCTTTTCCACAATGAATGTCCGCTTTTCCATCTTTGTTGTCATATATCTCTTTGCTGTCACTTGGACCCACACAAACAAACAAAAGTCACACAGACTTGAGTTCAAAAGATTTGCTGTTTGACCGTTGGAGCTCACCCGCCCATTTTTTCTCTCAAAAAGATTTGGGTTGATTATCAAATGTATATGACCTCTCGCGTGTTCATTCTTATAATAACAATCGGGATGTCTGCCTTGCAGTGTGGATTTATTTTTATATTTTTTTGCCATTTTCCACAGTTTTCTGACATTTTGTCTGCAAATTTCCCCAGTGTGGGACAAATAAATGAAGGTTATCTTTTTCACAAACAGGAAATAATCACTTGATAATGTAAGACAATGTATTTCTGTAAAAAAGTGTCTCATCTCACAGCAACATTGACCTTTGCAAGGATGCTGTGTCCTTTGTTTTGATCAGAAGAAAAAATGCTTTTAACCACTGCATTGTTAGTTTGTTTAATAACTGGATTGTCATCTTTGGGCCCATTGTTTACACCCATTGTTTACAATTATTTGTGTCATTCATTGTAAGGTGTAATGATCAGCTTGTTCTAAACATTTGTCATATTTAGGGCATCACAGGAAGATTTAAAGGGGACATAATGTGCAAAGTTGACCTTTTCATTGCTTTTATGGAAATAACTGGTTCTCTCGAGTGCCTGCCCACTCATCAAGTGTGAAAATACACAAAACAACCAATGTCATAAAATGTATCTTGAAACACGCCATTTTGATTTTGGTGGCATTTGTGTTTGCTGTTGTGTCCCTATTGTAGGATCTGCTCACTAGGTGACAAGTGAAGTGCCGCCTCCACGAATGAAAATACAATTGATGGGTTTACTGCCGGTTATGTGCTTTCCACTTGTGGAATAAAATTAATTTTAAGGGTCTGTGATCTAATACGTCTTCATGGTAACGCAAAGCCATATGACATTGGCACACCTCAAATTAGAAGGGGGGCAAGGAGAGCTGTGTCGTGGCGAACTGCCCCCCACCACCAAAACCGTCTGCTCTAAACATTGCTGTTAAGAGAGAGTGACTAATGCGCTGTAATTCTAAATCCTTAGGGTATTTTGACTGACGCTTATCACATACGTGTTATTAAGATACCAAGAAACTCTTTAAATTACAGAAAATGGCATAATGTCTTATCACAAATACAATTGCTTTGGCTCATTCCACATGCGGCAAAAAAAATTCAAGTAAAATCAATCAAGCCTTAAAGTAACAGTACAACTGTTACAGAAAACAGCATTATAATATATTTTACTGGCTCTCCTCCTCAGGGCCTTGTTCACCTATGAAGGAAACAGTAATGACATCCGCCTGGCAGAAAAGGGAGGTGAGTAATTGGTTACGTCGTTCATCAAGCTTTTGTCATCTCAACACAAAAGTATCAAATGTGTGTTGGAATGTCTCTGTCAGCATGCAACCGCAGCATTGGAAGATCAGCACAAAACAACCGCTTGCCCCTGCTGTCTCAACCCATCATTTGCAAAGGCAAAAATGTTCCCTGTTATACAAGCAACCACAGCAGCCATTTGACTACTGCCACAATGTTTGTCTATCAGATGGTGGATTGGAGGAGATGGTTGAGGAGCTAAACAGTGGAAAAATCATGTATGCCTTCTGTCGGGTCCAGGACCCAAACTCCGGTCTCCCTAAATATGTCCTCATCAACTGGGTCAGTACTGCATTCCACGCAATGCATTTGTCGTCTCACACCAGTAAAGTGGTCCTTGAGAACCAATTGTTTGCATCTTAGACGGGGGAAGGAGTGAATGATGCCAGAAAAGGACTTTGTGCCAATCATGTGAGCTCCATGGCAAACTTTCTTAAGGTAACACTGCACTCATTTAAATATACATTTGACTTTTTGCCTACCATCTGTTTGCATTTAAAACATGCTGAATTGCACATTCTTCATCTTTCGAGGGCGACATGAAGAAAAGATTATTCATCAAAGCTGCATGCATCTGTGGAAAATGGCTCAGTTGGAATAGTTTCAATGTCAAGACATCGTATATCATAGAAGCAAGCGCTTGGAAAGACACCAAGTTCACACCAGCTTTTTTTCAGACTGAGCAGTAAATGGAACTTGAACTTTAATGTCTTTCAGGGGGCCCACGTTACAGTAAATGCCCGAGCAGATGAGGATGTCGAACCTGAGGTGATCATGGAGAAGGTGGCCAAGGCCTCCGGAGCCAACTATAGCTTCCACAAAGAAACCTCCAGCCGCTTCCAAGACAGCGGCCCTCAGGGTCCCGTGGTATGCCTCATTCACTGCTCAACCTGGAGAATTAGAAGTAGGGAGTAGTTGGGAAGGGTAAAAAGTTCTTTCTGGGACCTATTAAGTTTACGTTGCCCAGTGGCTACCTGTTTGAGGTCTAATTGATTTCCCCGTTTGGCTGTATCCGACAGACGATGACGTCAACTTGCTGCCTGTACTGGCTGCAACAGGAATTGAAATTGACATTTTCAATTAAAAAAAGTATATCTCAAAAAGTGAGTAAGTGAGGTACAAATTTCAACCACACCAACTTTGGAGTTTCCAGAGTAGATATTTTCACCTGCTGGACTTAGCATCCTATCTTGGCTTGAAACATGTTGCCATGCTTTTGCATATTTCTATAAAACAAAGAATTGGGACTTGGTTACAGTTGCCCATTGCATTTGAATATTAAAACATCCACTTCTGCCATTTGGATCTAGTTTTTCATTTTATGGCCTCTTCTGCGCTGAGCATAACGCATTACTACGTCGACCATTATCTACTGTATGTGCTGCCTCTCTACCATGACAGCCGATGTAGCGTATTCAAAAAACAATGTTCAATCTGGGCAACAGCATGCTGTGGCGACAAACGCCGCGTCCAGGAGGACAGGTGGTTTGGCGGAGTTGTACAGTAAACGGCATGGAGAAATAAAACAAAGGACGGTGTCCCGGCAGGATGTGTGCCGCCGATTGCCCAAAGTCAGCTGGGATAGGCTTAAACTAACCTGCCGTCCTGCAACGAGGCAGCAGTATAGAAAAGGGATAGATGAATATCTCTTTGAACATCTTCACAATGTAAAATTTATTATTGAATCTCATCACATTTGTACCCTGAATTGTCAAGTGATCTTAACTCTAAAATCTGATGTTCAGCTAAAGACTGTGTGATCGTGAAGCATTCAGGATGCATTACAATCCGTTTTGCTCCGATTTTGTTTTGTTGCCTTATGAATTCACGTTAGGTGTCTTTGCCGCAGGGTTCCGTGTACCAGAAGACAAACGCTATGTCAGAAATCAGGAAGACCAACAAGGACACATTCTGGGCACAGGCGGAGGTAGGCACACTGTTGCTGCGCCGGGTTTTCACCTCTGACACAGACACAGTGAATCACATTTTGCAACACATCGTTGTGATGGAGTTTGCTTTTTATATTCATTTGACAAGTGTTGTCACTGCCATAGCACACTTCGGCCCGTCTTTTCATTTTGTCCCCCAGAAAGAGGAGGAGAGGCGTCGCCTGGAGGAACGGCGCAAAGCAGATGAAGAGCGCCAGCACCTGGAGAAAGAGAGGAAAGACAGGGAAGTCAAGGAGGCAGCACTGAGGGACCAACGGGACAAGGAGAAGGCCGTTCAAATTGAGCAACAGAAGTACGTGGCAACAACCGAGCGTGCGTCTTGACATTTGCTCATGACATTGGTCTGATTTGATCGTTGCTTTGACAGGAAGTACCAGCAACAACAGGAGGCTGAGCGCAGAGAGCAAGACAAACAACGCTGGGTAAGTGTCTGCCTCCTTTTGTTTTGTGGTTGAGGGGGGGGAAAAAAAAAGATGAACCAGAGTAAGTAAATTAGAGTTTTTCATGTTGTCTTTGTCTTCAATATTCTCTTGGTTGGCCTTTGTTGTTTTCACGCAAGTCTTTTATGATTAACACGCACATTTTCATAGAGAAGTTGCAGGATAACTGATGAGAACCTACATTTAATGTGACCAGCAGGAGCAGCAGGAGGAGATGCAGGCAGCCCAGAAGAAAACCATCAGACGGGGGGAATCTGTGGAAAAGGCCAATGTAAGTCTCACTCCTTTAACTGGACGGCACAATTATTTTTGAGTCGCTGCCATTTTAAAGCGCATATACGACGGCGTCACCCTGCATTTACGTCAAGACAGAGCATGCGCAGACTATACGCAGCTCAGCTATTCTGTTTACATTACACCCGTTCGGACTGGCAAAAGGAGTATACCACCTCTGTGATTCCAAATAAAATTCCATTCAGCCTTTTTATTTAAATTGAGGTGTTTATATGGAGCTTTTTCATTCTGTCTAAGTCATTCTAATTGGAATACATGGCTCCATATAAATCTGGCTGTAGATATTAGATAAATAGGTAAATGAAGCATGAATTAATACAAAAGACTGTTTATTTCTCTGCTGAAAGGACAGGTTTCAACTTATGAAATACTTGTGGAGGCACTTCACCTGTCAACAAATGTACTGCAATACAACCTGGGCAATTTCATGTGGCGTTATTTTCGCCGAGTGTTTTTCTTTCCACTAATCTGCTGATGTCTGTGTCATAGGAGGCAGCCTCCCTCATCTCTCAGCGAGCTATGAACCCCAGAGACATGTTCAAGCAGAGAGAGAGGGGAATAACTCCCAGTGATTCAAATGTGCCCTCTGCTGCCCCTGCTAGCCCCCAGCCAGGTATTGTACCCCCCCATTCCCTTTGCCTTAAAGGTCAGCAGCTGCTACCTTTCCACTCTTGGCTAGCGGTGGCTACAAGCTGCATTTGTCCAAAACCGCCTCCTTGTGGAGCTCTGCCTGTCCATGATCACACTTAAACCTGTTGGTCTGTCTCCATCATGTGTCTCCTCCTTTCTTTTCTCTCCTCATCCATCTGTGCATGCTTTGGATTCTATGTGCGCCCCTACTTAGGGCGTCTGCAAAGCCCTTTCCTATCTAAGTATGAAAGCGAGCGGGCCAGCTCCCCTCAGCGCCAAGCCTCCCCCGTGCCGGCAGGCTCCGCCTCCCCTGTCCATGCTGCAGGTGTGAGCTTACACACACAACACAACATATCAGGTGATGGTTAGTCTATACCAGTGTTTCCCAACCTTAATTGTGCCAAGGCATGTTTTCCATCTGGGCCAGTTTTTATTCTTTTGTGTGAATGGCACTAGGGGGTTCCCCACTATATTGCAGTTTGCAATCATACTAAACAACGTTTTTAAGTGAATATTTTTATGGGTTTTTACGGCATTCTGATTTATTTTAAGGCCAAATTCCCAGTTGCTCGTGCACTTTTGAGCCATCTATTGCGCATTAGAAGAACAGTAAGGCACAGTTGAGCATCTTGATTCGGAAGCTCTCAGCCACAGCACTCACCGAGAGATTCACAGGCACCTAGCGTCAACCAAGCAGGTTCCTGCTTTTTAAAGGCGCGTGCACTTATACAAACACTACAATAAGTACAATATTTTTTAATATTTTCTGTGGTTGAATTTTTTTTTTGTAGTCAACTATGTTTACAACTATGTATGTGAAATTGAATTGTGTTGGAATACATTTAAAATGTGTTTAAAGCATATCGTCGCTATCCTATGTTTTTCACAGGACCAAAATTGGGCATCCCATTAATGTAAAAATGTTTAAAAAAGGACAAAGTTGGACGTACGTGTTTTTCATCGGACAGTGATCATACGGACATTGGGCTGAACGATTATGGAAAATCTAATTTAAATTTTTTTTCCCCCTCAGTACTGCAATTATTATATAACATGCAATTAATAAAATAAAGGACAAATAAAGGATATCTAATCTAATTATTTTTTCAATGTTTTCTTCCCAGTTTTTTTAATAAACACAAACAATGAAAATTAATCTGTACAATAGTACCTCTACTTCCGAAATTAATCGGTTCTGGAAGAAATTACTTAACTAGGAAATGTTGTAAGTAGAGACGCGTTGTCCATGTAATTGTCCTAATTCGTTACAAGCCCCCCCAAAATGCAAACAGAAATGTTTCCTAAAGCATAAAAATGCATCAAAATATGTAACAAATACATGTTACAATTAGATTGGTGCACAATAAATTAGAGTTGTTTATTAAAAAAAAAAAAGAATAAAAACGGTCATTTAACTTTTAACTGTGTCCTCATCGTTTTTTACCCTCTTTAGTCAGTGTTCTCTGTCAGAAGTGGGTGTTGCCTGGCATTTTGTAAAGAACTGATTCAAGGACGTTTGCTTTTGTCGGCTTTTAACAATCCTTCGAAAATGTCCAAGGCAAACATCAGCATAGTGAGCGACCGCCCGACTGGTGAACACTTTTTCTGGGTGATTCACATTTACGTAAAACTATCGGAATACCTCATGGCCCAAGGGGCAAATGATGAGGACATTGCATCGATACACATCTATCTATCTACACACATAGACACATACGGTAGAGGTCCCTCTGAGCCAATGAGATGCCAGAATGATGCTCGGGAATAGCCAATAGCAGTTCAGGAAACTCGGCGGTGCGAGAAGCAGCCCATTCTGTATTTTTACCTTTCGTATCTTGACACTTCTTTCGTAACAAGAGGCAATATTTTCCTGTTGAGACGTTTCATAACTTGAGAATTTTGTATGAAGAGACGTTCGTAAGTAGAGGTACCACTGTATTACAATAATATTTGTTATACATAAATGTTTTGGTCTGAGAGGTTAGGCTTATGTTTCAATCAGTTTCAATCATCATGTTAACTTACTAAACACAACGTTCATTACGACAGCTACAAAAATTTCCACAAGTGTGGAAGTCAGAAATTATGACAATAACAAAAACAAATTTGTGGCTCATCTCTTCAGTTTTTGATGTCTCATGAAACAACGATATGTGTGTCGCCGGCATACCGAACAAGCTCTCACTAGTTTGGGAATCACTGGTCTTAATGACAGCTATTCTTTGTTGCTTTTTTGCTATTTCCTCACTTACAGTCATTTCACCATTGCACTTCCAATCACTCATGCTGTGTTGACATTTATTTATTTTTTAATCACCCCTCCCATCTGCTACCGGTGGTGGTTTTCAACCTGTGTGGGCTTGTGTGTGTACATGCATGTCTGTGCTTGTGTTTTCGGGTAATAAGAGCCAGATCTGGATGATGGACAGTCCAGGTGTGAGTATGACGCGCCGGAGGTGGCCCCCGAGGAGCACTCCAAAGGTGGGGCATCGGTTGTCGTCTTAACCCTTTCACAGACACCCAGTGGCCCTCTCATTGGCCTCATATGCTCTAAACATGATTTGCCATCAGCTCCTCTGGCCTCCCAGACCAGCAGCTGCAATCCGCTGCTACCTGCTGGTAGCTAAATGCATGACAGGTTATTTTTCTTTTCACAGAGGAAGCGCCAGACCCTAGCCCCTGTGTGCAGGAGCCTTTACGTGAAGACCCCCCTCAGGTGGCGGTTCTGTTCTTTTGCAGCATTAAAAAATATATATTTTAGGACACAAATAAACCAAATTCTTTGGCAGGTCGAGGAGAACAATTATGAGGTGACTGCTGAGGAGACACCAGATAGAGGAATCTGTGCTCGGGCCTTGTATGATTACCAGGCTGGTAATTACATTTCATTTTACTGTTTTATTTTTAAAGTGCCGTGCTTGCCTGGGTTTTTTTGCGAGGTATTCCAACTTCTTCTTGCATTTCAAAAACATGAATTAGTACTTGGGAAATTGAAAACTGTAAATTATCCAAATGTGTGAGTGTGAATGCTTTTTTTGATGTGACTATATTTGGCATTACACCATAGTGAGCTTTTCCTCTTTTCTGAAAGCCTCATAAAACTATGCTAAGGAAAAATATAACTTTTGATTCATTTACTGTAGCCTTGGTTTAAAATGAGATCTGAAGCTTTGTCAAAGTGGGATTCAAAGGTGTACATCAACTATGTCCAAGTACTTAGTTTATGTCCTCGTCAAATGTGTAGTTTTTTTTTCATCTGGATTACAAAATATCCCAGTATTTTTGTTATTTTCCAGATGTGTTTCTTATAACATTTAAATCCACGTGACATGAAAAGTTGGGGAATGTGTAGGAATATGATTTTATACCTAAAGCAAACATGGAATCAATTGTGCCCTGTTGTTGAATTCAGCTGAAGTAGGCTCCATCTTAGCTGTGACCGTAATGAGGATAAGCACTATCGGAAATGGAGAAAGTGTTTGGATTTTTGTATTAAATGACTCTTGTGTTCCCTAGCGGACGATACAGAGATCTCCTTCGACCCTGATGAGATCATCACCGGGATCGAGATGATAGATGAGGGATGGTGGCGAGGCTACGGCCCCGACGGCCATTTTGGAATGTTCCCAGCCAACTACGTCGAGCTCGTGTAGGCGCGTCTATTCCCCGGTAACACAGGGAACCTCCCACGAAGAGTCCTCCACTGAACAAGCTTCTCTACATCACGGAGCAATGAAAGGACAATAAAGTAAAAGGCCTGGCCATTTCAAGTAATTCTCATTTCAAGCTCTGAAGCAGGTACCTCCACCTCCACCACTTGACCTGTAAATGTGATGAGCCTTAGTATGAATCTTGATCATTTCTGAGCATACGCAGCACTTGAGTCCACATTCCTTTCAAAGTGACCTATTTATCTGGTGTCATCGTATTACTTGCTGTAGCAGCGGGGGTGGGGGAGGTAATTCAAGATGGTGGTACTAGTTTCGTTTCAATCCTCTGTCTTGTTTCTTGCATTTGTTCCCAGAAAACCAGATGTACCTTTTCATGTGACTTACCATAAATTATGTCTAAATTTCAAAGCTTTTTGAAGTGGATGTTGTTAAAATGGCACACTCATGCTCTCTGGGAGGGTTGGCTTTGTGATTAGGGAGACAGTCAGTTCAAGTTCCTTGGAGTGTGTTTTGTGTCTTTTTGGTCTCCATTTCAATGTACAGTATTCAACATTTCTGAGGTGTCCTAAAGTGAAAATACATCTAAAAATAGCACCTTTTCCATGATGACTTTGTAACATGTGAGATGTGAGAGAGGATGTAAGTACTAAAAAGCTTTTTGTGATATTTTAGAGAAAAAGAAAGTTGAGTTTGATCTTGAAACATTCTAGCTTTTCAGAGTATCATTCCTGATCAGTTCCAGATCGATTTGGAATATAGTGTAATGTGCCGTTCTATGCCAGAGTCTATTGTAATCCAGCCTTTGTAATAAAACAAATAAATCCCCTTTGTGGTCATATCTTCTCATATTCAAACACATGTCGTCAATGAGAGAATTGCTACAAAAAAAACAAGGGATTTTCAGAAGTTAAACAGGTACCCTGATGTAAAGACAACATATCTTAAGTCAGTTTCCTGGAATGAAATGGCGTGTGGGGAATTCACCCACTTAATGCATAAGTTTCATTTCATTTGAAAAAAACACTTCGCCTTTCCTGCATGCTTACTTTTTCTAATACGGGGCGGGAAACTTTTTTTCTTGAGGGCTGCAATTGGTATTTGAAACCAACATATTGGCCAGGTCATTTGCAGGTCAAATGAATTAGTCTTTAAGTGTGAAATTGGTTGTTTTAATAAGATGTTTAGTCTCTGTAATTGTTGTGAGGATAAGTGGGGCAGATAATGGATGAACCCATGTTTGCGGTCAAGTATCAACCAGTTTATTAAAAAGTGAAATGTATGTGTTAATGTTACAAAGTTTTCAAATATTTACAATAATCAATTATTTAACAGCATGAAGAAATACATTTCACATAGCCAATTTTATATGGGAGAAAATTGCAAAATCAATGTAACAAATATCACCGACTCCTGGTAATTGCAAATGCTAGGTTTGTCGGATTTAAGGAGACCGCAGGCCATATGTGGCCCGTGTGCCACCCGTCTCAAGAATTGCAGAGGTCCACTTTGATGACATATAACTGCGGTTTACAAAAATGTTGTGATTTGAAAATGTTGATGGAATTCCAAACTGCAATTACGTACAGTCCATTTTATTCCTTCTTAGCTTCCAAGGAGTTCATTCAATACCTTGTTTTCACTAACTTGATGAATGATGCAAATTATGTGGAGATGTTGCCATGTAGCTTTAAGGCACTGTTACTATCTCTGTAAATTTGGTATTAGAATATGTTCACGTTTAACCCTGAGCCCTTGTTTGATATTAATACCATTCCAGCTTCTTTGTGGCCATTTTGGTCCAACTACAGGCAGTTTTGTCAATTTTAATATTTTCCATGATTTTTGCTTCTTTTAGTACATAGTTTTTAATTAACATCACTTTTTGTTGTTCATATTAAATATCTATTCGTTTTCATTTTTAACTCTTCAAACCAGAAATTTAAAAAGTGAAAAAGTACAATTAAAGATAAAACGACCAGAATATGAAATAGCGAAACCCTTTTCTCATTTTCTGCGAATGCCTTTTACGCCACCCCATCTATGCATGAACACATCCAAGCTGTCCACAATCTAATGTCCTTTTAGGTCGGGGGTAGGCAACCCGCGGCTCCGGAGCCGCATGCGGCTCTTTAGCGCCCCCTAGTGGCTCCCTGGAGCTTTTTCAAAAATGTTTGAAAATGATGAGGGAGGGAAATATATTTTTTGTTTTAATATGGTTTCTGTAGGAGGACAAACATGACAAACATTAACGTTTTCCAATGCTGTAAAAATGTGGAGAATAAATATTTAATTTCAACGTTTCTGTCAACGAGGATTTGCGGCATAGCCTGCAACACACGTTTCTATGAGCAGGACGGGATGCCAGGCAGTTGGCTGTTGTAAAAAAAAAACAACCAAACAAACAAAACAGCATTTGATGCACAATTCACCGAGGGTACTGGCAAAGAATCTGGATGTGGAAGACCGAGAGAAGCATTTTTAAACGTTATATATATGTGAGCTACGATATTTAACACGCTGCAAAAGTGTGTCCCATGCCTCGATCATCTTAGGGGCCATAATGACTGTTGCTCATAATGGCATGCGTGTGTGCAAGAAAGGATTGATCGAAAAGTAGATCTTCTGTCAAAACATGTTGGGCACCCGTGCTCTACAGGATGTACTGCAGGAAAAAAAGATTAATCATGAAGGCTCATTGTGTATTCGTAGCCAATTTAGTCATTTTGATAGTAGGCTAATATAGATACAGCATGTGTTGCCTTCATTGTAAGGCATAAATAAAACAGCTGGGAGTGCCAATAAACAATTTGAAGCTCCTTTTTTGAAGAATTAGTCACTGTCTGCCAAAATGCTGCTTGCTGGTAAGTCAGTTGACTTGAGTTCACTACCACCATGCGACACATCTCAAAAATGGCGTATCACAAAACACCATGGCACCACCCAACAGTTGAGCTATTAGAAGAGAGAAAATGTGTTTGAACTGTGTTTAGCTAGTGCATGGAATTCTACCAATGAATTCAGTTGCGTCAGCTTTAACAATATTTTGATCAATTTCTTAAGAGGAAATTACTGAATTTTCTTGATTCATTTTGCCGAAGCTCCAACTCTATCTCTGCATCTCTTCCTCCTCATCAATGGCCTTCGTGGTGGAAAAATTTACTGTTGTGTTCAGGTCTTTAAAGGGGAACATGTATTTTAACGCTTTGCTCCCAGGAAGCTGACTCATTTCAGACCATCATCATATTTTACAAACGTGTAGTCTTATCGCTTACCCTTTGTGAACAACAAGAAAAGCACATTTAAGACTTCCATTTCTGTAAACTATGAAAAATAAAATAAATCCACACGACATTTCAACTCAGGAGGGATGCATTAATAGTCATTTGTCAAGTTGACAATTTCATAAAAAGTACAGTAGAAATATTTTGCGATTGTGACATTTCATTAAAACGATTTGGAAATGTCATTGAAAATGTTGCACCTACCGCAGAGGGCATCCCCTTTCTGTGACAGATCAAAGACAAGTAGAGGAAATGTGGACCCTGCGTTGCAGCTTAACGTGTGTGTTATTTGTGTACATTTGCTTGTTGTTGGTCATGGGAAAAATCTGGAGCTTTATATGACACTGAGCAGATATCAGATTGACCTGATTCTCTCAAAGTGATGATGAGTGTGTGATAACGACGACGCTACACTTTAACAGCTACAAGTCCGCCACTTGGATCGCTGTCATGGAAATTGTTATGCCCTAATCTTTCTCTTTCTCTCTTTTCGTTTTTTTTAAGCATTAGGACAAAGGTACCGATACGATTTGAAAAAAAAAAAAGCAGTGGTCCTTTCATCTTTGTTAATATAATTACATGCTCTTGTATACATTTCCCGGTGTTGGATGTTACAAAATTAAATGCAAGATGAAATATTTCAAATTGTACACTTTATGATAATAATATGTTGCCCTGTCCCTTGTACTGTACTTACCTCACTATTACTTTCAAAACCCCTTTATTTAATTCTTATCCCAGACGATTTTGGAGAATGCACAATGTTTTGCAGCATGCTGAAAGATCTCAACATTATTCTAGCTAGCATAATCATAATGGTTAATAAAGTGTCATTTCTCGCAAAAAAAAAAAAACTATTCACCTCCCAAAAATATCATTTCAACTCAAAATTCTCTCAAGGTGTGATTTTCTGCTTAGTATTCACTCGAACTTATAATTACAGATTCTAAAAATCTTGTCTATACAGTGTGGTTGGTGGCAGGAATGATACTTCATCTGTAAAACCCACATCAAAACTAAGATGGAAATGAAACTTAAACAAATTGGGGGAAAGCTTATTCAAAATAGCCAATACAGAAAAGCTGGGATGAAGTACAAATTCTGACTGATACCCACTTTTATAAAATGTTGGTCTCATACTAAGGAAACAACTGTAATTACTCACCATAATTATGTGCATGCTTTCTCGAATATTTATGCATACTATCAATGTGTTCATTGATTCATTATAATTAATTGTCTTTGTTCTTAAATGTGTTAGTTTTTTTATCTAAGAGGTTCTGTTTTTTTCAGTTTTGTATAATATATATTGGTTTCCTAGCTCATCCTAAATACCATATTTTGTATAATATTCAGAAAAAATGGAGAGTCGGCTTGATTGGCATTTACAGACGTGACATACTGTAAGAGTTGAAATAGAGGAGAAAAAAAATATGCCTCTGTGTGTGTGTGTGTGTGTGTGTGTGTGTGTGTGTGTGTGTGTGCTCGCGAGAGATAGGTGTCAACCAATGAGCATGTGCACTGTTAGAGACATCGTCTTATGTCAAAGCTTGATCTACAGTCACAAAATACACTCCCGTTGGAAGACGTCCTCTATGGGTGAGAATCACTTTTTAATTTTTATTCACATCAACCAGTTTACTTCTTAATTCAGTTTTTAACGTAACATCATGTGTTCTGTGAAAAGACAATGACTCATATCACAATGTATATTTAATATGAATAGTTGGTTTCATGTTCATGAAAATAAAAAGAATGTATTCATGAGCGATGAAAATATAAATTTGACAAAAAGAAATGTTTTGCGTCTATGTATTGGGTCAAGTAATTAGTTGAAATGATCTGTAAAATAGAAGTGATATATTTGAAGTACAACTCCCATAGATGAAATAGAGAAGTCGGGGGTTATATTGAAAGCAGAATGCGAATCTGAAGCCGCAGCACAGGAAGCAAGCGATCTCAAAAGGAGCGTATTGGTTTTACACACAAACGAGACAGCGGTTGAAGAGATGAGAGCAGACACTGCTGGCCTGAAGGGACTTTCATTCATTTTAAAATGTAAGTCTTATATTCTCCAAAGTATGGATTTTTTAAAAAATGGTGATCTTCATTGGACTACATTCGTGAATATTTTATTGAAACTACGTTAAAAGTTTTGGGGTTTATTATGTGGTATTTTTGTTTGTTTGTTTTGAAGAAACACTCGGTGAGAGAATGTCACATTAATCAGAAATACTGATGAAACTTTTTTTTTTAATGAGGACATTTCTATGTGACCATAAATTAGACACAGTATATTCGGATGATGTAGTGCCGTGTTAACACAACTGCAAACTACATGCCCAATTACAAACATCTTGTGAAATGAATACCTCTCTCAAAAAGGGAAATCCAGATATTGTGTGGGCTCTCTTTTTACACGAGAATGCAGTTGTACCTAATATAGTGGCTGCAGACTGATCCAACGTACAGTTTAAGTTTAGTCTCCGTATAACAATATTATACAGGGCTTGTGTTCGTGAGCAGGAAGTGGTTTGTCACCTGTGGTTTCATATCAGACTCCAGTGACAATATGTTCATACAACCGTTTGAATATGATGACAATTACGGTTATGGGAACAGCGACTCCGTTCAAATGATGCACAGTTGCATGTCTGATATTATTTGATGTGAAGTGAACTAACAAAACATGGTGTCTTTATTGTTTAGCTCATGAGGACCAGAGCGCGATGGCGCTCAGTGAGGAAGATATGGAGACAGCGGCCGAGGTAGGAAAAACTGCCGGTAAAAGGTCTGTTGGCCTGCTGGGTGCTCTGTGAGCTATTTTCATCAGTTACAGTTGATGTGTGACTGCAGACATGACTACACACAGACGCATTCTCATTTCCCTTTTTGCTGCATTTCATCAGGAGCGCAAATTTTGAAGCGCTTGATCGTATGTGTCATTTCTGCTCTGCTTGTGAAATGAGTAACAAGAATCGCATGATTCTTCTTTGAAGGCACAATTTAGTTCTGGTAACTGAGAGCGAACTGCAATGTGAGGAAGGCAGATTGGTTTGTCAAATTTTCCCAACTTGGTGGCTTCTGCCCTGACCTCTGGCCGGCCTGTAGCAACGACTTTTGGCAATGTCGCCCACGCGTAGGTCCCCGAAGGTTTCAATTCAACAGCTCTACCCATGCTGCAGTTGGTCGAGAATATTCAGTGCAGCTTCCAATGCCAATCTACCATAGTTTTAAACAAATTTGGTCAAACAGTGACAGCATATCAGCATGAAGAAAAGATTGACATTTCGTGTCCTTTCTTCTTGAAGTTACATCACAGATAGAGTAGATACATCTGCTTCTGCTCAATAATGAGATCCAATTCAAGAGCTTTACAGTGACAGAGCCTCAGCATCAGCCAATTGTTGCTTCCAGGACATATTTCTGCACCCCCCCCCCCCCCCCCCCCCCTCGCGTTCTCT